>NC_045030.1:74099247-74116639 GCF_008632895.1 Mastomys coucha | reverse complement strand
CCTGATTCTAGGCAGACCCAAGGGATGAATCTGCATTCTTTAGTAATGTTTATCCTGGAAAGGGGCTTTTCTAGTCAAGCCTATCTCTCATCTCGACTTGGAAGGCTCTAAGTGTCAGTCAGTTGTTTAGAAGCTTCACGAAATTGTTCTGAGCTCTAAGTCTCTGTTTGTGGAAGAATGAGGAGGAACTCCTTTCTGCTAATTAGCACTGAGGCAGCATCTAGGCTCCAGGAATCTCACAAATTAGCTCTGTATTCTCCAAGTCTCTTGATGCAGATGTGGAGGCTTGGGTACAGGCTCATTCTCCCAAGTCTATCCCCATTTGGTACAGGGCCATCAAAAGGATATAAGGTAGCTTGATTGTCTGGGCCTGCCCATGTGTAATCTGGATTCTACTGTAAATTATCTCCAGTGTAATTCTATCTGTAATCTACTCCCAACTTCCATCTTGACTCTAAGTGTCACACGCTCCCCATTTTCTAGAAACTTGTGGCAGCACCTATCATCAGAGTCTCTGGAGTGGAAGGATTAGGGACTCATTCTCATATATGAGCCTTTGTTTGATGCATACCACAAGACTATCCTGTCCTATGTTATCTGAGGTCCCTCTATGTAGACCGGAGCATCCTAACTCTGCTCTCAGGTCCTTCTTTACCCTGTATACAGTGCAGCCCTTTCTATCTCCCTGAACATATAAAGAAAGCAGGGAGTGTCTCTTGTGTTTGCGCCCCAGGAATGAAAGTGTAAAAACTGAAAGGCCCATTCATACTAGTTGGACCTTTTTGTCTGCTGCTTGCCATAGGAGTGTAGTTGTAGTGTTTGGGGACCCTCTGTGGTACTTCAGATATGAACCTTGAGGTCTTACTTTCACTGTCTCTGGAAATTCTGAAAATGGTTCCATGAACAGCATCTAGGGAGGTCATGAGTAGGAGCAAATTCCAATAATCATACCAGGTTTGGTGGTAAACTGTCCACAGGGATGCCAGTGTATACTTTGGGATTCTTGCCCCTGGATCTGAGCTTCTTTGACTATGAAAAGGGACTCTGAGAATCTTACAAAATGCCTATAAGCTTCCCTAACTCCTTGTATATGGATGAAAATGTGTAGATGAGGCTGATTTATATAAATTGGCCCCAGCACATGTAGAGCACAGCTGGATTATTTAAAACACTTCTTTCTAGAGTTACATGTCTGTATACACTCAGCTTTCTTCTGAAGACCTAACAAGAATCAACCTAATTTAAACACACACACACACACACACACACACACACAGAAACACACACACACATACACTTCTTAGATTTAGCTGACGTACTAGTGGAGAAAGTTTTATAAGGTCAATATGGTGAGCCAGGGAGACCCAGGTGAATGCGAAGAGTGGATGAAATTCTGAGTAAATGTGTATTGTTTGACAGGGTTACAGTTATATCAAGGATGCCAGTGCCTTAGACACACAGACTTATGAGAACAGACAAAATTTTCTTCTAGGCCAAATGCAAATGTTGGTCCTGTATACAAAATAAGCAACCACAGCTTCCTCCTCCCAAATGACTGCAACCTGAAACTGCTCACTAATGAAGTTCCAAATTGTTTTGTGGTAGTTGGTCCTGCTGCATCAGGGTGAACATATCCCACCATATTCCAGATTTACTGTACCTGTGTCTGAGTGCCTGATTTTCTTTAATCCATTGATAATCAGGTTCCCAGGACCAAGCAGTGTTGGCTACAGTGAATATAAAATACTTATTTAAAAATAGAATCCAAAATCAATAACCTAAAATGGCATGCTCAGGAATTAAATCCAGAAAAACTAGCTAAACCGTTTAAAAGAGGATTTTACTGATTACCCCCATTATCTACAACCCTCTATCCTCCATTCCTGCTTCTCTGTATCATACAGCACACAAACATTCCTCCTTATAATAGTTTGATTTTACTGTCTCCATAATTGAATCTCAGTCAGTTGGTGCAAAATTACTATCTTCCCAGTTGATCACTGTTTATTAGCCAATATTATTGGGTCTTTAGATGTTTTTGAGGTCACTTTTATTACTCTCATGTTTCTACTTGTCTAGGCCATTTGATAGGCCAATGGAGTTCTTGGTCAGTCAGTCCTTTTATGGCTCATCATCTTTAAATTTCTCATTCTGTGGGTGCTTATGGCAGGATTATCCTGGCCTTCTTCTTTTCTGGTTTAATTTTTTTCATCTGAGCTCTGAGAGATGATTGTTTTGCTTTGGACTTCATTCATTTCTGTAGGCTTAGATTTTTCACAACCTACTTTAAGAAGGACTCTTAAATGTTTTAATCTCCCTTCTATCCCACCAACCACCAGAGGTACTGCAAAAGAAAAGTTATGAAGACACAGGGGACATAGACCTGTTTAGAAACAGTTCTTTGGTGTGATTGCAGTCTTCATTGTAAGGATATCAGCAGTTCACTCTACTAGCCAACCACCCAAACTCCACTCTGCAGACACCATGCATGAATCAGCAGCAGCAGCAGTTTGATACATAAGAAACCAAAAAGTTCTGCCTGATTGGAGCAAGTCCATGAAAGATGCAAGAAATGTCCTGCATATCATGACAAATTCTTCTGCAAGTTACTCTCTACAAAGTCATGACAAGCAAGGATCAGCAACTCTGTGCAAGGCCAAGCAATACATGAACTTTATCAACAAAGACTAGAGAAGCAAAGCAAGGTGAACCAATGCAATAGCTTCCTCCCACTGTCTGTGGGGTCATATTTATATTTTTACTAAACATCACACATTCTGTCATGTGTTTGTTTCAGTAAAACATTCTTTTACCTGTGTCTGCTTCAGCTAAACATTCTTTCATGTTTCTGCTTCAGCAAAACATCATTATGACCTGGCTCTCCAAAGAATCCAGAAATTTTTCTTTCACATTTCATAACTGGGAGGACAATGAGGAAGTCACAGAAAGGAATTAGCTTTCAAGAATCAGGAAAAAGAAGAATGAGAGCTTTGTGGGAAGGGGTACAGGCCAAGGTGAGTATGCACCAGCTGAGGACAGAGTAGGAACACCAGGTGTAAGAGTCATGTCCAAAGAAAAAAGGGGGAAGTCCTTGGATGGTTCTGCTTAGTTTGAATTTTCCTAGGTTTTAGAGTAATTACTTCTTTTCTACTCTGTTTGGTCTGGTTCTTAACCACATGTATGAGGTGCTGATAGCTTTGTGTACATGTGTTAAAGCCCAATGTATCTTAATAATCTACACATAGTCTATTATACTTACACATACTACTTCTCCTCAGCACAATGAGTGGCCACACCTTTGTATCAATTGGCTAGCAAGCTACTCCCTTAGCCAAGGATATACCTAAGAATAGGATCTTGGACAACATGAACCACCATCCTGATTCCTCTGTGGATGATTGTGGGACAAGTTGTTTTGAGAATGAGAACATTTCTTTTGTTCTCAAAGTAACCTGGTACTCTGCTTACCTCTCCTCATTAATTCAAGGAGGTACCATGGCAGGGCAATGGTGCTTCTCTATTTGTTTCCCATGGTTACTCAATTGAGTAGTACAGTACATCTTCCTCTCCCATGCTTCATCATAACCTAATGAGTACCCACCCTACCCATGGTAATATGGCCACAGTTAAGATTGTGGAGTTATGATTAATTCTTTCTTCCTGACATTGCTGCTTATGCATATTGAGAACCTAGAGTCTAGCCTCCCACTAGGGAATCCTTCAACCAAGTCTCCTTTGCCATAACCACGGAAACTTCCTGGCTTTTGTTTTCTGGTCTGAATTCATGGCCTTTAGGCTTTAAGAGTTCAGTGAATAGAAATTCTGCACTGGAAATCTGTCATTTCTTATCTGAGACGCCTACTTCTCTGGATCAGTACATTATCTTATTTGTTCTTGTTGCTGTGATAAAATACTTTGAAAAAAGCAACTTTAGAGATAAAGAGTTTTATTCTGGCTTACACTTCAAGAATAAAGTCCATTGTGATAAGTAAGTCAGCATGAAGTAGCTGGCTACATTGCACTCATAATTAAGAAGCAATGAGCAATAAATGGTCTCTTTCAGGTTACCTTTTTCTTTTTAATACAATCAAGAAACCCAACATAGTAATGGTGACACCTACACCTACCAGAGGCTCATCTCCCAGATGATTCTAGATATCATTAAGCTGATAATGGAAATCAAACATCACAATTACTCAGGCTTAGTTGTAACAGAGTAACATACATAAAACAGAAAATCTTGGTCCCTGTCTTAGTCAGGGTTTCTATTCCTGCACAAACATCATGGCCAAGAAGCAAGTTGGGGAGCAAGCTAGTAAGGAACATTCCTCCATGGCCTCTGCATCAGTTCTTGCTTCCTGGCCTGCTTGAGTTCCAGTCCTGACTTCCTTTGTGATAACAGCAATGTGGAAGTGTAAGCTGAATAAATCCTTTCCTCCCCAACTTGCTTCATGGTCATGATGTTTGTGCAGGAATAGAAACCCTGACTAAGACCGTCCTCAAGCTTAAATAGGATATTTTTATGAAGGAAATTTCAAGATATAGGCCTGATAAACTCCAAGATGAGGGTACAGATGCTCAAAGCTAAAAAAACTTTTCCTCCCCCTCCTCTCTCCCTCTCAAATCACTAGTATCATTTTATGTTAAATCAATTACTGATAAAAGTTCACGGTAATATAAAAACACAGGAATAAAAAATGAGTACAATGTTACACATAATAAAAAGAAAACTGGAAAGTTGTATCATGCAAAGGTGATTTCAGAACAAAATAATCATCAGGGACAAAGAAGTGACTTCTTCAATAGCAGAATTCTACCACAAATTACTGCACTTAGTTCAATGCATCAGAATCCATGAAGGTTTTCCCCCAGTAAAACTTGCAGGAGATTAACCCAATCACTAGTCAGAATGGCAAGTCCAAAATTCCAGTGTCAGAGTTGTTAGATGACGCAGGAACTTATGTTCATCCGCACAGCAACTAGCTCACCTTGCTCAGCTACCACACAACACACATTTGTTGACTCTCACGTGAAATGTTCATCAACATAGATCATACTATGGACCATCAAACCCACCCTGAAAATAGAGAGAAATAAAAGTGATAATGTCATAGTCTCATATCCAGAGTCCAAGTAAACTATAACTATGCAACATAAAGCAAAACATGGGCAGACACTTGCAAATAATACAACATACATTTGCAGTCACACAGATCAAAGAAATAGCTTCAGAATAAAACTTTAAATGTATCAATTACTTTGTATTAAGTCAGAATGTCACACAATTTTTCTGAAATTGTAAAATGGCCCTGCAGTGGTGGCACACGTCTTTAATCCCAGCCCTGGGAGGCAGAGACAGGTGCTATATACTATTAATATACTATTGGTGTATTTTGTAGACTAGTATGCCTCCTTACTACATTCTAATCATTATTCTGAGTACAAGGCCAACCTGGTCTACCAGAGTGAGTTCCAGGACAGCCAGGGCTATAGCAGAGAAACTGCTTCAAAAAAAGAAAAAAAAAAAAAAAAAAAAAAGGAAGTTGTAAAATGAAGCAGTCTAACACAAATGAATTTGTATCTGTGAATGTACATAATTTTATAAAATATTTAATTTTAAAGACTTCAGAAGAAATCTTTGTAATAACAACCCAAATACATTATTTTAAAACTAAAGCAATCAGGAGAAAGAACAAGTAAAAGCTGGCATAGAAATCAGTGCATCTGCAAACAGGAAAACAATGAAGAAAAGCAGTGCTGCAAAACCCCAATTCAATGAAAATACCAGTAAACAAGATGTAAGCCTCACCATGCAACTGCCCCACCCAAAGATGCAAATTACCAACCTCAGAAATGGCAAATAGAGCTTTCTATTATTTCATGGACCTTAAAAGAGTAATAAATTCTACAAAGACATCATCAATAGCATTTCTATTAAATAAATTTAAATAGAGAAAGCGCCAGTCTAAGATTATTTTCCTGACATGTTCTGCAAGAGATTTGAGCTCAATTTACTATGAATTCAGACTCTTTTAAGAAAAGAGAAGCAGAATGAACACATAATTCATTCCATGAATCTAGCATTACCTTATCATACAAATAAGTAAAGGCTATTACAAGAAAGGAAGACTTATAGATTGTCTGTCATAACAGAGACCCTCCAAAATCCAAATATAAACCTGGTAATATATAAAAAAATCATACTTTGTGACTGAGTGGGATTATTTCATATCTAATAAGGCTGATTCATCACTAAAACATCCATCAGTGTAATTTACTGTTTATAAAATGAAGAATCCTATTATACAATTCTATAAATGAATTATGACAAAGAAATTTTCAGTCCCATTACACTATTGATAAATATTCTGAGCGCACTACGGCCAGTACCATACCTACATACTAGGAGTCTACATGCTTTCTTTTAAGATTGGCAATCAGGGGCTGGAGAGATGGCTCAGTGGCTAAGAGCACTGACTGCTCTTCCAGATGGTCCTGAGTTCAATTTCCAGCAACCACATGGTGGCTCACAACCATCTGTAATGGGATCTGATGTCCTCTTCTGGAGTGTTTGAAGAGAGAGACAGTGTATTCACATAAAATGAACAAATCTTTTTAAAAAAAGATTGGCAATGAAGCAAACAAACATCCTTATCATTCCTATCTAGATAACATTAAGAGTTGCCTGGTAAAGGAAGAGAATAGGTTTCCTGTAGCAGGCATGAATTTCCTCCGTTAAGTAGGCCTTAGATCTAATTAGACACCTATTAGTTGCCTCCAGCTTCCCAGGGCTAGTGAGTCCACGAATCTTAGAAAAGAATAAACTATTGGTGTACTTTTGTAAACTAGTATGCCTCCTTACTACATTCTAATCATTATTTTTTTACCCACAGATAAGTATAGCTATAACACTGCATAACCCTGAGAGCTATGGTAAAAAAAAAATCAATAAAATGATTCCTAATGATATTCTTATA
Organism: Mastomys coucha; assembly: GCF_008632895.1. Classification (NCBI taxonomy): domain Eukaryota; kingdom Metazoa; phylum Chordata; class Mammalia; order Rodentia; family Muridae; genus Mastomys; species Mastomys coucha. The sequence continues at coordinate 74,109,662 of NC_045030.1, read as the reverse complement.
TATTCATAGATCAGGGCCTGGCCAAGTCATCATCAGAGATGCTTCTTCTGGCAGCTGAGGCAATAAGCATGGCTGAGAAAGTGTTTGTAGAGTAGGATTTTGAGTAAGTCCTTTGGACATATGCCAAAAGAGTGCATTATATAACAGATTTATTTTTAGCTTTTTGATGAATCTCTATCCTGGTTTCCAGAGTGACCGAAGCACTTAGAACCCCCACTGACAGTGAATGAGGGCTCCTCTTTCCTCATAACCTTGTCAGCATTTGTTGTCAATTGTTTTCTAGATCTTGGCCATTCTGACTTGGGTAGGATGAAATCTCAAAGTAGTTTTCATTTTGATTTTCTTAATTGTTGGAGGTGATTAAGATTTCTTAGTTGTTTTTATTTTTTATTGAGAAGTCTTTGCTTAGATCTATAGCCCATTTTTAAATAGGGTCTTCTTTAAACTTTTAGTTCTTTATACATTCTTATATTAATCGTGTGTGTGTGTGTGTACGTATACAGATATGTGTGTGTATGTAATGATAAGAAGAGGACATCTGTTTGAGAGGAAGGAAGTCATGAGATGGTTAGAAAAGTCAATTGATGTAACTATATTTTAATTTACAAAATTTAATTAAAACAGAAAATAACTAATTTCCCATTGATTCCAATTTACACACTGTTTATTTTTCCTAACTAAAAAAACTCTACCCTGAGGGTAAAAGATTGGCAGTCTGGGAAGAGGAAATTGCCCAAGTGCAAAACATTTTGGCAGTCATCAGTAGTAGAAAACTAATGTGCTAATTACAAGTGGTCACATTTGTGAATCAAAGCCAGCACCAAGATGCCAGACTAGTACTTTGAGTGTGAGAATGCATGTATAATATTTAAAGGAAAGATTTCATAACAACTTTATTTCAATAGATATAATTAAGAAATACCCAAAATCTACTTACAGATGAGTAAATATAAAAGATGTGATATCTATACAAGAATAAACTGCTCAAAAACGAGAAAGGAAGTACTCATTTTGAAGTATTTTAACATACTCTTTATATATGCACTTTATTTACTTCATTTTCTTATTCATCCATCTAACATTCCTGTGCTCTCAGGTCCCTCCGAATTTAATTCATGTCTATTTTTAAACATATGTATGTTTTAAAATTCTATACAAAAAGATATATTTCCAACCTAATAAATTCATTTAGTGGTGATTGCATGTTTGTGCTTTTTTTCTAACTACTTCTGTTTTGTTTTTTTCTTTTGTTTATTATGTACTCATTAGTTTCCCCTCCCTCTACTACTCCAAGTTCCTCATAACTTCCCTCCCATTCTTATCCACACATTTTATGTCTCTAATTAGAAAATAAATAGGTGTCTAAGGGATAATAATATAAGACAAAGAAAAACCAAATGCACCTGAATAGAACAAAGCAAACAGAAGAAGGGAATAAACCCAAGAAAAGCAAAAGAAACAGATATACACACAGAGATCCACTCATTCACACACTCAAGATTCCATAAGAACACTAAACTAGAAGCTGTAATATCTATGCAAGCACAGGGGAAGCGGGAGGGGGAGAGAGGGGAGAACAGTCCCCCATCCCTCTGGCTTTTACTATCTTTCTGCTTTCACTTCCACAAGGTTCCCTGGGCTTTGAGGGGAGACATGGGTGTAGATGGATATGACTACAGGCCTGGAATTTATAGCTAGCTGTGTGTCTGAGCAGGACTAGGTGATCGGGTTAGCTTAGATGGGATAGTTGAGAATCTGCTCAGCTATATCTAAGCTTTGAAATATTAAAAGATCTGAGTAGTTATTTGGGGAACTAGCTGGTTAAGGAATAACTGCCACCGTGTTAATTTCCAGCATTAATTAATATACACAGACTGTTCATTTAAATCATTTATACTATGTCATCTTCCAATACCTAGAAACACATTTTACCTGGAATTCACAGTGGCCACACCAATCAGGATTCCAGAAGAACTTCCTATTTCTTCTCTGAGTTACTTTCTCTCTCCCAGGAAATCCTGCTCTCCACTCTCTACTGCCCAGACACAGGTTTTAGCCTTTTATTGACCAACTAATGTGGGAGAGCAAGGTTTGCACAACAAAAGCTGGGGTGCTGAGAATATACTTATATTGAGGCAACCAGATCCTGGGGTGCAGAATTTAACATCTGCATATATAGTAGCAGGATACCAACCCCAACAACACAGGATTAGGAATAAGCCTAGGGGATTCACAGGATGGAGGAAAGCAGGTTGTTCTACAATTTCTGCTTGGTTCCCTGGGAATGGGGGCAGAGTTCTCGAGGATAGGCCCCACCCCATAGTCTGCTACAAAGCTGGGGAGAAAAAGAAGACTAAAGATCTGAAACTTCCCTATCCACTTCTCTGGCTTACTTGCTTCTCTGGCAGGCTGACTGGCATGTTCCCAGGGAATTCTTACAGGAGTTGGAGGCTGAGATAATAGAATGAGTAGGGAAGGAAGGTTGGCAGAAAAGATCTGTGTGGCCCATAAGAGATGAGGGCATAGAGGTGGGGGAGCTGGAACAGGTAGTCTGCTACAGAGTTGGGAGTGAGACTGGGGCATTGTATTTGGAGAACATGAGGGGGAGGTAAAGATCCACAGTTAGGCTACCTTGATTCCTTGGCAAACGGGTGGCCTGTAAATTTTCAGGGAATCCCTGCTGGAGTTGGGAGCTAGAACAAAAAGATGAGTTGGGGAAGCAGGTTTGGAGTAGAAGATCAGCATGATCTACTGAGGGTAGGGGGACAGAGGGAGGGGAGACCTCAGCAGGTGGTCTGCTATAGACCTCAAGATGAAACTGAAGCATTAGATTTGGGGCAGAGAAGGGAGAACTGAAGATCTGCAGTTAGCTTCCAACTTCCTAGCCCAGAATCAGATTGCTTTTTTTAAAAGGCTGCATGAGATCAGGACTTTAGCCAATTTCTACAGCCTTTTTATGACTCTCAGAGGCCATACACCACAGCCAAGTGCCATTTATACAAAGAGGGCATTCACACTTGTTAAGCTTCTCTAGCTAGCAATGTAAGGTCAGTAGGGACAAAAAAAAAGAGTGAACCCACAGGACAAAGGGAAATGATAGAGGGAGGGAAGGAAGAAAGGAAGGGAGGAAGAAAGGAAGGAAGGAAGGAAGGAAGGAAGGAAGGAAGGGAAGGAGGGAGGGAGGGAAGGAGGGAGGGAGGAAGGAAGGAAGATAAGAAGGAGGAAAAGATACTAACATAAGTTGCCTTTTGTAAATAAAGAAAAACAACAACCCTAGTATCTATCACCATGGGAAAAATCTGAACCATTTAGACCATTCATAATCAGTTCATAGTTTCTACCATAGCTAAACTATAACTATAATTGCATATGAGAAAAGTGCCATATACTGTTATCCTGGGTTAAGACCTTTCTTTTTAAATTTATTTTAATTTTTTTATTTTCTCTTTTTTTTCACTTTTTTATTGGCTATTTTATGCATTTACATTTCAAATGTTATCCCCTTTTCCAATTTCCCCTCCGGAGTCCCCCATTCCATCCCCCCTCCCACCTACCCACTTCCAACTCACCACCTTGGCATTCCCTTACACTGGGGAATAGAGTCTTCACAGGGCCAAGGGTTTCTCTTCCTATTGATGCCAGACAATGCAATCCTCTGCTACATATGCAACTGGAGCCATCGGTCCCTCCATATATACTCTTTGATTGGTGGTTTAGTTCCTGGGAGATCTGGTGGGTGGGGGGAGGTCTGGTTGGTTGATATTATCGTTCTTCCTATGGGGTTGCAAACCCCTTCAGCTCCTTCAGCCCTTTCTCTAACTCCTTCATTGGGGACCCTGTACTCAGTCCAATGGATGACTGTGAACCTCTACTTCTATATTAGTCAGGTACTGTCAGAGCCTCTCAGGAGACAGCTATATCAGGCTCCTGTCAGCCAGCACTTGTTGGCATCAACAGTAGTAACTGGATTTGGTATCTGTATATGGGATTCATCCCTAGATGGGGCAGTCTCTGGATGGCCTTTTCTTCAGTCTCTGCTCCAAACTTCGTCCCTGCATTTCCTTTAGACAGGAACCCTTCTGGAATAAGAATTTGGAGATGAGTGGGTTGTCCCATTCCCCAACCTGGAGCCTTGCCTAACCTCTGGATATGATCTTTTCGGTTCTCCCTCCCCTTTATTGGGAATTTCAGCTAATCTCATCCCCCTTGGGTCCTGGGAGGCTCTTGCTTTCCTGGCATCCGGAACTTTCTGGTTGCTACCCCCAGCTCCACATACCCCATTGCTACACACCTTTGTTCAAATTCCTAACCCTCTGTATATCATCCCCATCTTCTCTCATACCTGATCCTGCCCCCCTCTTTTCCTTTCCTCCCCTCTCTCCCTCCCAAGGCCCTTCCACAGGAGTATTTTGTTCCCCCTTCTAAGAAGGACTAAAGCATCTACATTTCCTTCTTCTTGAGCTTCATATGGTCTATGAATTGTATCTTGGGTATTCCAAGCTTTGGGGCTAATATCCACTTATCAGTGAGTACATACCATGTATGTTACCTCACTCAGGATGATATTTTCTAGTTCTATCCATTTCCCTATGAATTTCATAAATTCGTTGTTTTTAATAGCTGAGTAGTACTCCACTGTATAAATGTACCACATTTTATGTATCCATTCTTCTGTTGAGGGACATCTCCGTTCTTTCCAGCTTCTGGCTATTATAAAGAAGGCTGCTATGAACATAGTGGAGCATGTGTCCTTATTGTATGTTAGAGCATTTTCTGGGTATAAACCCAGGAGTGGTATAAGTGGGTTCTCAGGTAGCACTATGTCCAAGTTTCTGAGGAACTGCCAGACTGATTTCCAGAGTGGTTGTACCAGCTTGCAATCCCACCAGCAATGAAGGAGTGTCCATCCTTCTTCCTCCACAACCTCTCCAGCATCTGCTGTCACCTGAGTTTTTTATCCTAGCCATTCTGACTGGTGTGAGGTGGAATCTCAGGGTTGCTTTGATTTGCATTTCCCTGATGACTAAGGATGTTGAACATTTCTTTAGGTGTGTCTCAGTCATTCGGTATTCTTCAGTTGAAAATTCTTTCTTTAGCTCTGTACCCCATTTTAATAAGGTTATTTGATTCTCTGGAGTCTAACTTCTTGAGTTCTTTGTACATATTGGATATTAGCCCTCTACCAGATATAAGATTGGTAAAGAGCTTTTCCCAATCCATTGGTTGCCTTTTTGTCCTACTGACAGTGTTCTAGGCCTTACAGAAGCTTTGCAGTTTTATGAGGTTCCATTTGTCGATTGTTGATCTTAGAGCACAAGCCATTGGTGTTCTGTTCAGGAAATGTTCCCCTGTGCCCATGTGTTCAAGGCTCTTCCCCACTTTCTCTTCTATTTACAATAGTCACAAACAATATAAAATATCTTGGTGTGACTCTAACTAAGCAAGTGAAAGATCTGTATGACTTTAAGTCCCTAAAGAAAGAAATCAAAGATCTCAGAAGATGGAAAGATTTCCCATGCTCATGGATTGGCAGGATTAATATAGTGAAAATAGCCATCTTGCCAAAAACAATCTACAGATTCAGTGCAATCCCCATCAAAAGTTCCAACTCAATTCTTCACAGAGTTAGAAAGAGCATTTTGCAAACTCATTTGGAATAACAAAAAGCTCAGGACAGGAAAAACTATTCTCAACAATAAAAGAACTACTGGGGGAATCAGATTACCTGACCTTAAGCTATACTATAGAGCAACTGTTATAAAACCTGCATGGTATTGGTACAGAGACTGACAGGTCGATCAATGGAATAGAACTGAAGACCCAAAAATGAACCCACACATGGACAATCACTTGATCTTTGACAAAGGAACTAAAACCATCCAGTGGAAAAAAGACACCATTTTCAACAACTGGTGTTGGCTCAAGTGGCAGTCAGCATACAGAAGAATGCACATCAATCCATTCTTGTCTCCTTGTACAAAGCTCAAGTCCACGTAGATCAAGGAACTCCACTTAAAACCAGATACACTGAAGATCTTTCAACCCAACCTTTTCTGCTGAATTCTATCACCTGGAAGATGAGTGTTTGAAGTATGCATAGGATCCTGGTGTGGCCCCAAATGGCAACAGTCATCAATTCTGAGTGTTTGTTCATTGGTGTTTACTTTTCCTCCACAATAAAATTACTCACCAGGATAGAATCTCTGCTCATTCATTATGTTGGTTTTATCTGTATTTTGTCACATACTTTTTTTTTCCTGGCTGCATGGATCTCCAAGGATGTGCTTCCTGACTTTAGACCTAAATGGGGAAAAGGTGCTAATTCTGAATCTAGCACAGGGAACAGATTCCAATCAGAGAGGATGGACAAAGAAGACAAAGGGCCTGAGAGCTTTTTAATGACCCAGGGGAATCTTGGTGACAGATGGCACTTCAGAAGCATAAGAGCCTCCAAAAGACCATGGAAAATTATAGGAATTTAATTTGAAGCATGATAGGAAGTCATTGGAAGCTTTTAAATTTATTATTTTCTTTTATTCGTGTGTGTGTGTGTGTGTATACCTATGTAAATGTATGCTGTGTGTGCACAGATGCCCACATAGGCCAAAACTGAGCATCAAAGTTCCTAATGCTGGAGTTATAGGCGATGGTGAGATACTCAATTTGAGTGCTGGGAATTGAATTTGGGTCCTCTAGAAGAACAGTAAATAGCTTTAACTACTGAGCCTTTTCTCCAGTCCCAATACTGGAAACATTTCAGCACAGGAAAGAGTAAGTTGGTTTAGGAAGTTAAAAGGTTCCTTTGGTCACTTTGGGAAGAATAGGTTGGAAAAACCAAGAGCTAGCACAATGGTAATCCAAACACAAGATCTCTTAAGTTCACCATAGTTGAGTGGAGTGTTTAGCACAAGCCTTTTTGTTAAATAGTTTATCTTTTTTACTTTCTATTCACCTGCTTCATTATTCAGTTTCCTTCTTACCTCACTCATTATACCTGTTAATGATACCTAGTCTTTGGAAATTCTGAGCAAAACTTAAGGTAGAATCAAGTAACATAGCTACTTTAGAAATAAGGGTAGATAATTACTATGGCTTATAGAGATCATCCTCTTAAAATCTTTAATGCCCCACGGACAGTCTGACACAAAGAAGGATCTCAAATATTGGATGGACATTTATTGGAATGAATGGGCTGAGTGAATCAAAGTCAGTTTATCTCAAAAATGAGAAATATTGGATCCTGTTCATTTAGTAATGAAGGTTTGCAAACATTGGGTTAGAGACAATGGCATAACAGGCAAAACAAAGACTTAGAAACAATCTTTCCATAAAGTGGGACTTACTCAAAGAAAAGGAATTACTGGGTTTAGTAACAAACAGGAGGGAAATGTTTCAAAGTGATTTAGAAAGAAATTTTGCATGGATACTGAACACACAGTTGTTAATGATGTGATAAGCATGGAGGAGTTGGGGTACTTGTAAATAAATTTCTGGCATACTAAACAATTCAGAATCCCTCTATATGACATTTCTCCATCTTGGTGGACAAAGTCATATTCAGTGTATCTGTCTGAGTCAGAAATTGACAGTTATTTGGAACTCCTTTATCTCCTCCTCTTCTGCCTTCTCCTCCTCCTTTAGTTCTTGCTCTTCCTCCTCTTCCTCTCTCTCCCATTTTATCCTCTTTTCTTCTACTGAATCTCCAAGTTCTCTCAATCACATGTCTTAAGCATGTCTGACTTATTACTTTTCACCACACCAGCTAACACCATCCCATCTCAAGCCATTACTATCTCTTGTTTATTATACTTCTGTACTGACCTACATTTCTAGAATATAATAGGTTGAATATTTATGTAATCAATTATCTATCAAGAATAGACATTTTAAATGTCACATGATTTCTGTCTTATATAAATTTTTCCAATGGCTGTTCTTTGTTGTCATTTTATATAACTCTTTGAATTTGCTATTTTCTTCTGCTGTGCTAATTCCTTCAGATTCATCTTCTGAAGTCTGGGGGTTTCAAATACTTGATTCTTCCTGTGTAACATGTGTTTATATCTCTTTACTTTCTTATTACATAGAAGAGGATACTGGTTTTGGAAGGTGACAGTCAATGGAGTGAATCAGGCTAGTCCCTCAATATTTTCCCTCATGAGGAATCAAGCCACCAATTGTACTGGTTTTTCTTAGTATAGTAATTTGTAGAGGCAGAAAGGGAGGTAAAAGATGATACAACAATGGTCCATGTAGTATATCATCTTATCTCTTCTTTTAAATTTTATTTCAAGGCCATACAAAGTTATTAATATTAATGCTGGGAGAAAAAAATCACTGCATTGGAAATAATACAGTGTGATTGTTTGCTGGCCCAACACAATCCAGAACTTAGATATACACTTTCTATACAGGAGATTTAGGAACTCCAGGAGAAGAGTGAAGTTTTTAGAGGAATATAGTGCATCCTAGGCAAAATCACTATCAGCAAGCAAGGGAGCAGGGCGAATGACAGAGTGACACAGCTCAGTGACATGTTAGAAGCTTGGAGAACATATATTGGCATGTGTGTGGCTCACAGAACAGATGCTACTGGTCTATAAATGATTTTTTTATTATTATTTTCTCCTTTAAAACAAAGTCTCATTCGTAGCTAGCTCAGAACTAGCAATGTAGAGCAAACTGTTTTCAACCTTGCAACAGTTCTTCTTAGCATCTTGAAATGGGCTACAGGTATGTGCCACCATGCCCAGCTTGTAAGTGATGCTTTAAGGGCCAAACCAGGGTACCATAGTTGGTAACAATTTTTCTCCAGTACAAGTTGAGTCAAGTTAATGAAAGTGTTGAAAGGGGGTCAGAGGTCCTTTTTACTTCATTGGCAGTTTTGAACTTTCAGCAGAATCTTGGTGATTGTAGGAGAAGAAGTAAAGAAATGTCATAGGGACTAGAATTGTGAGACAGTTTCTAAGGCTTTATTTTCCTTTAGATAAACTTCTCAGTATGGGGAATGAGGAAGGCTATACCGCAGTAATAGTGAGCTTGTTTAACTTGAGCAAGGCCCTGGGTTTTATCCCCAGAAGTGCTTAATTAGAAAAAAAAAAACAGTGAAAAATAAAAAAAATGCCAGGAGTTTTGGTTTACACAGAACATTCCAAGCCAGCCAGGTAGCTAGACCTTGTCATAAAAACAAACAAAAATACACTAAGACACTGTTTGGGGGACATAGGTGAGCAGTGGCATGTGTTAAGGACAAGAAAGCTCCTAGGCAAAATGACTATCACCAAGCAAGGGAGCAGGGCGAATGACAGAGTGACAAAGCTCAGTGACATGTTAGAAGCTTGGTTCAGGCTTCCATATTGTCAAAAATAAAACAAATTTAAAAGCTTATAATCTTGGACTCACAAAATAGATACACAAGGATTGGAATTAGTTTAAAACTAGCCTGGACTACAAAACAAGAAACTTGTCTGGAAACAATCAAAATCCAAAACTCAAAACCAAAAAGTGTGTGTGTATGTGTGTGTGTGTGTGTGTGTGTGTGAGAGAGAGAGAGAGAGAGAGAGAGAGAGAGAGAGAGAGAGAGAGAGAGATTGTGTAGTTCTTCTCTTCTTCATCCATACAGCCTAAAGACTGCTCTTGAAGTACTTCTCAGGGTGTTAGTAGTAGCCTACATTGACTATCTTATGGTTCACACAGTGGACTTTGAAGCCCTTAAAAGTATACCATATATCGAATTGGAATGAGGGTGCCCTATTTTTTTTAAAAAATTGGGTTGTAGGGTAGATACTGTAAGGGAAATTTGGTAGTGTTTTTATCACTTAAAGAAAGCTCCACCTTGGGCTGACTCCTTCTTCTTCCTCTTCCTCTTCCTCTTCCGCTTCCTCTTCCTCTTCTTTCTCCTCCTCCTCTTCTTCCTCCTTCTCCTCCTCCTCCTCCTGCTCCTCCTCGTCTTCTTCTTCTTCTTCTTCTTCTTCTTCTTCTTCTTCTTCTTGTTCTTCTTCTTCTTCTTCTTCTTCTTCTTCTTTGTCATCCTCCTCTTCCTCCTTTTCTTCTTCTTCTTTTCTGACTGTTTCATTTGGTTTTCTTGACTTTTGTTCAGTGATCCTTAAGCCAAACAATCATTCAATACTATTGAATCCATGCTCATTTTAAAGAACATTTTATTCTTAAAACTGGGATCTGGGTATGGTTTTCTGTTGAACAAGAGCTTGAAACTGTCCAGTGAATATGAATTTTTCTTTTGCAAAAGCTTCAAGGCCTGGAAGGTTAATATCTTGGACACAGCTATACTCCTGTGCTTAAGTTTTGTAAATAAGCCGGGCAGTGGTGGTGCACGCCTTTAATCCCAGCACTTGGGAGGCAGACAGCAGGTGGATTTCTGAGTTCGAGGCCAGCCTGGTCTACAGAGTGAGTTC
>NC_045030.1:74060449-74099056 GCF_008632895.1 Mastomys coucha | reverse complement strand
AAAAAAAAAAAACATAAATAACTTGGTCTCTGTTCTAATGTTACTCTTCTTTCTCTCCCTGAAGGATCTGGGGGATGGGAGGGTCAACATAAGCCAAAATAGTAACCTCTTATCAATGCAAGTCATAGCTATAAGTATACGGACAGGATTGCTCAGTCTGATTTATTCCCAATCAGCCATTTAGGACAGAGCAGCACTGGAAAATACAGACCTGTGTTAAAGGCATTTGAGAAAAATACAAGCACAATTCATATTATCTGTACTTTCAAAGGCAGTGCTAGGGCAGGAACTACTCCTGACAACACAGTTTATGAGCAATACAGACTCTCCTGGTCTCTCTGGTAATCCAGTTGCCTTGGAAACACAGTGATGCAAGGAATGACACACACACACACACAGCTAAATGGTGGTTGCTTATCCCTCTTAAAGGAAACGCTTTACTCCTCAGGTTTTTAAACATTCAGATGCCTTTTTACCTTGACCCCGCTAACTGGAATTTTATATTCTTATGCAGAAAGCTACCAGCAGATCAGATTTTTTTTCCCTAACTGGAACAGAGCCATATTCTGGTCTTGCCTTCCATATTTTTAGGATTTTATTTTTAATTATATGTAAGCATGTATATCTTCTATGTGTGAGTGTGTGGCCACTGGTATAGGTTTCTGAAGGGGTCCAGAGGTGTCAAATCCTCTGGCTCTGGCTATGAACCACTTATCATGGGTTCCAGCAATCAAATGTGGGTCCTTTACAAAACCAGAGCATACTCTTTAACAACTGAGCCATCTCTCCAGCCTCAGTGGTTTGGATTTTGTTACTTCCAAATCAGCTATTAACTTTTGAAATCATGCCAATCTTTACAAAATACTAGAAGACATAGCAATTAAAGGGGCACAGTATATGAACATATTCTTGTTGGTGCAGTCTAAAAAGAGATTGAGTTAACACTTTAAATTTTCTTCAGAAAGTCCTTCTGTTCTCACAAATATCCAGGGATGGGTTAATGAATGAAGCTTTATCTCGGCTATGTGGCCTCAACTTACCCATTCCTCAGAGTTCTTGTCCATCCCCAGATCAAAAATGTGTGGCTCACAACCTAGTATTGTTATTAACACTGTGCAGAGGGAAAATTCATTATTCTAGAATTTTTTTAACTCAAATTCATGGTTTATTAAAATTTACCCTTTTTTAACTTTTTTACATAATCCCTTTTATGCATAGGCTATATACATGAGATCATAGTTTGTAATTCATATCATTTATGCAATAGCAATTTGATTACAAGTAAAGTAAACTGGTTAACTTGGACTAAGTTTATTTTATTCATGGTGAATTAAACTTGAAATATAAGATGAAAAGAAAAAAATATTTAATCAATGTGCCCGCCAAGGTAAAATGAATATAAAATAATAATATGGATCTGAATCTTTCTTTGCGATAAGTAACATCAAAATATATATTTAAATATTAATGTCTATTTTTGGACATGATATATGTAATCATACAATTCTGATGAAAATGGTATCTCATTGAACCCTATCCCAATATTAGTATACAAATTGGTCTCTATCCCTTATGATTTTAAATTACTTTTAAGAAATTAATACTCCTAGACCAGGAGATGTTATTCATAATGACATTGTCCTCACTCACATGATACTAATATATCTGTACTTTTAAATATGATATATACATATTTGACTTTTTATACAGATACAAAAAGTTTAATAATTTATATCTAGTAAATTTTAAAAAGAATGAATACATATACAATACTTGAAATACCCAGCACAGGGATTGTATCTTTTCTTTTAGATAAAATAACAACCATTTGCATACAATGTGCTACATTGAATTAAATTAATCACAAGGCTTTTTCAATCATACTAAACTTCTAACAAAAAAAAAGAGAGGACATGGCAGCCAGTATCTGTACAATATGGATGAGGGATAACTAGGTAAAGTGAATTATCTTCACACACACACACACACACACACACACACATATAAATCCTTCTTTATTAAAACCATTTCCATCTTTAGATCATTCTCACAAATTATAAATGTTAATACCATAAGATACAATAGGTTTAACAAAAAATTCATAATCTATTATAAGAATAGTTATTCAGGGATAGGAATAAGCAATTTATATCCCCTCTTTCTAAGTTCTCAATGGCAGCACGTTTCAAAACAATCATAGTTCACCTAATAACTAGTGAAAGTATTGGTTTTACTTATGAAAAATTGACAGTGTTTCCTCTGAGACTGCAGATATTCTAGAAATTTTAAAACATACTCTTGTCTTAGTTACTTTTCCTGTTGCTGTGATAAAACACCAAGCAAAAACAACAAGGAAAAGGGGGGCTTCTTTCAGCCACTGTTCTGGGTTACAATATGACATGACAGGGAAGTTGTGGCAGCAGGAGCTTGAATCCACATACGGTAGTCATGAAGCAGACATTGATGAATACATGTTAGTGCTCAGCAGACTCTCTCACAGTCCCAGCTCAGGGAATGATCCCACCCACAATTAAGATGAATTTTGCCATGTCAATTTAGTTATTCCAGGTAGTTCCACATAGGTGTTCCCAGAGTCTCTTTTCCCAGGTGGTTTTAGATTCTTTCATGTTAACAGTTATCACAACCTCAAATGCCAGAATTCCACCACCTATTTGCCTCTGTCTGGGCAGCTATTGACTACAGCTAACAGGATTAAAAACTCAGAAAGATTCTAGTAAGTAAGTCTAAAAGAATGTTCTGAAATTATGGGAAGAAAATCTCAAGGCAGAGGTGGGCAGATAGAAAGCATTAGAGAAGTACTTGTGATATTAGACAATGGGATAGCAAGGAAATGGCCTATTTTACTTTTGCTTTACATTTATAGAAACTTTTATTTATTCTTTGAAAATTTTCATGCATATATACAATGTAATTTGATCTTATTCTCCCCAGCAATCTCCTCTCAAGTCCACCCCCAGCTATCATCAACCCTTCTATCCAAACATCATGGGTTTAGTATTATCAGCCTGCTGAGTCCAATTAGTGCTGATCATATATGAATGGGTGTGGGAATGGACCACTAGAGTATGGGCTTATACCTTACAACCAGCCACAGGCACAGAGAAAATGATACTCAGCAGCTAGCAACAGCTTATACCCTCTATGCAATGGGTGGGGCCTCACAAACCCCTTCTTTATGCAAACTGGAATGTTGATTGGCTTAATCTGTGCAGGTCTTGTGCTGGGGATTGACTTGCACAGCAGCCAAGTCAAGGCCAGAAAAACAGCTTTATAGCTCCCCTTCTCATGTTCTGGACCTTACATTCTTCAACTCTTGAGTCTTGGAACAGGGATCTTGCTATAGGGCCAATGAAACTCTTTCCTAACTAACCCTTGGTTTTGAGCATGTTTACACACCAGGTGTGAATTCCTTCTAGTGGAGCAGACCTCAAATTTAATCAAGAAAATGTTTCAAAATGCCATAAAAAAATCTTGCCATTATTGCAACTGTGGGTCCATCTTGTTTGAACAGTGAATAATATAGTACGAAAGACCTGGTGCTGGGTAAAACTATTAATGTATGCTCTTCCCCAGCCACCTGCATAGCATCTGACAGCAGTATGAAAGCTGTCAGGAGAAAGTTACTCTGGCAGTTTGAACTTGATTTTTCTGTGTCCTGCAACCAAATAGTGTGGTGTCTTCAACAATATAGCCTTACTATAAAGTTATAGTGGCCAACCAAAGAGGGCAAGGCTATGTGATTTGGAGTTCCTATAAGAACTCCCTGAGCAATAAATAACTCATAGAGAAGTAACCCATGCCAGGCACTGAGTTTTTCATTAAATAGACCATGTCTTCTTGGAGTAGTATTATCTATCTGCCTGTGCAAGGTATAGCTGACCAAACTTTGAAAAATTAACCTTAAAACTAGCAGATTTCATACAAAAATGGAGAAAAAAATGTGACACATTTACATAATGGAGTATTACTCAGCAATAGGAGATATGGAGTATTAATTGACCATCCAGGTAAGACTTGCAATGGAAGGACTGGGACACCAATCCTGCCACAATTTGTCCTACTTACAAGATGTGCAGCGGTAAAGATGGAGTAAAAATTGAAGGAACACCTAACCAATGGCTGACTCGGCTTGAGACTCATGCCATGAAGGGATCTCACCACTGATACTGCTAATGATATTGTGCTGTACTTGCAGACAGGAGCCTAGTGTAACCATCACCAAAGAGGCTTCACCAAAAAACTCCCCATCTGTAGCCTGCGCAGTCGTCTCGCCAGCAAGAAGACACGTAGACACTAGGATCCTTCTGCAGCAAGCATTTATTGCATCATGAAGAGGAAGACCCCGAGCCAATAATCGGCACTGCTTATATATACCACAGCGCGGCGTGTCCGCCCATGATTGGCTGTTTGCTCATTACCCCATGTGACACCCCGGGATGGGCCGTGATTTGGCGCCTTTTCACTCTACGCACATGCGCAAACCGTTGTTTACCAGCAGTCAACAGTGGATGTAGGCGCCATCTTGTCAAGGCGAATGCCTCTCCAGCTCTACTGCTCTCCACACCCATCCTTCCCCCCAATATCTCCTCTTCCATTTGTTCCTCCTCTCTCTTCAGAGAAGGGTGGGCCTCCCATAGATATCAACTAGCTTTGGCATACCAAGTTGCATTATATATAAAAGTTCAATTCATTTCCAATAGGATGACCTTTGGCATCCATGAGAAAATAATATATATTCACTGGCTTTGCTAGCTTTTTGTCTTTTATGCTTATGGTAACACAACCATAGTAATTGTCTTCATCTTCTTGTCTATAATATCTGACATCAGCGTTTGGTTTCAATGATTGTTTTCTTTCTTCATTACTACTAGGGTTTTTCTGGGTCTTCATGCTTTTCTAATGTAGTTACTTTCCTATTGTTGTGATAAACATCATAAACTGTTGGAAGATCCTTCCTGCTATTTAGTGATCATAGTCTATTATGTCCAGATAGCTCCCCTGAGCTCGGTGCAAAAAACTCCCTTTCCCAGCAGGACTTCCTCTTCTCTGACTGACCTTATCTGGGGAGCATAACAGCCACATTCTCTACCTGATCATACAGACCTTGGTGAAATTACAAGAATATCTTTCCATGAAAATGAGGAATCCCCAGAACCAAAGAAGAACCCTTTCCCACTTCCAAAGCTTATAGAGTCCTTGTTCATCCCGAATAAAGAGCCCAACTGTTTCACTGAATATTGTATAAGAGGGTTGTTTCGCTGAATATCATCTAAAAGAGCTGTAACACTGAAATCCTGGGAGAAGACCCTCACCAACCCTTCCTCCCAACACCCTGGCACTCATTGCTGAACCTGGATCCTGCTGACCTACCCATTCCAGACTCAGATTCATCCTTTCCTGCCTGGTTTGTAGCAGAGTCTGGATACCCTGAAGGAGAAAGCCAAGGGCAGAACCACAGTGACCAAGGTCAGTTTATCGAAGGAAGAGTTTATTTGGCCTTATGATTCTAAAGGAATAAAATTCCATCACCATCATGGTAGGGAAGCATGGTAGTAGTCAAACATGAAAACTGGACATCAGCTGCATGTTCATATCTCAAACTACAAACGGGGTTGAGAGAGCATACTGGAAACAGCACATAGCTTTGAAAATTTCAAAACTCAATCCAGTTATACACTTCCTCCAGCAAGGCCACACCTCCTAAACCTCTCCAAACAGGCCTACCAAATGGGAATCAAGAATTCAAATGTATATGAATTTGGGGTTCATCTCACACAAGCTACCACAAGGACTGAAGCCAGGCTGTATGTATGTATGTATGTATGTATGTATGTATGTATGTATGTATTTATATTTATACAGGATCCCATTTCACCCAGGTTAATGTTAAATTCTCTGTAGGGGTGGTATTCAACTCCTGATCATTCTGCTACCACCCCTCCCCCCAAGTACTAGGATTACAAGTTTGTGCCACAACAACCATTTATGGGAATCAGACATTTTTATTTCACCTTGTCTGTTGCTAAATTTATTTGAATTCTCATGTATGAGTTTTAACCTAGAGTGCAGCTGGGCTAGTTAGAGACAGGATGAACTTTTGGGATCATGTGTTTAAGATTTAATGCAGGAACTACTTGTTCCAGGGTCAGGTGTGAAACTAGAGACTATTGTGTACCCTCCAACTGTCAAGTGCATTATGAGTCTCTCTAGGTTGGGTGATAGTAGGAGCAGTCTGTGTCTCCAACTCTTATTCTTTGAAAGCATTCTTACCCAATTTCTAATAGTTTCCTCACATACACATGATAGTGAAGACATTTTTTCAGGTCTCCAAATTTTTGTAGGTGCATGTTCCCCTACTCAGTACTCTGTACTATGAACTTTCGCTCTTTTTGTCTTCCCAGACTTTGATTTCTATTAACTCAGGGATATCATCACATTCTATCTAGATTTTTTCTCTCCTTAAATGGTATCCCAGAAACTTTCAATACTGAATATTCAAAGAACCAGAGAATTCATAGAGCTCAAAACTTATCTGTATTTTATGGGATCAATGTGATTGTTGACTGATGTCTAGTGTCATGAAAAGTATTATTTCACATATTTTATGGGATGTGGGAAGATATATCCAGTCTATCTTATCCAGAAGTAGTTAATTAAATTCACTTATCAATTGTGTTCAATTCAATTAACTATCAATTGTGCTAATTTAATTCATTTAAAATCAAATTTACATTTAAGTAATCATGTAAGTATTTGAATAGCACCCTTAGACAATTATAGTGTAGTGTAACTGATGTGCAGAACAGAAGAAGCATGTCACCAACTGAAGCTGTCCCTATCACACTCACGGTTTTGGCATCAAGTTCTATGCTACTGTACTTTGTTTTAGTCCCAAAAGTCTTTCACACACAAAGTTATTTTCCCACTAAGAATTCCTTTTGTCATTGTTGTTACCTGTGACCTCCTCTAGCCTCAAGCGGGCTGGACCAGACTTTGTCCTTGCTACAGAGCAGCTAGCCTGCTTAGGTTGAAGTTTCCTGAGATAAAGAAAGCCCTTTTGTCCTTCTCTGCCTCTCCTGAAGTTCTTTCTAGGAGCCATGCCCTGCTGAGCTGCTTCACCTGCAGAGCAGACAGAACAACAAGATGCTAATTGGGCCACAAGATCCTGGCTTACTGGGGGATGGGTTCCCTGCCTATATATTTTCAGATTCTGAAATACACATTGGACCTTGATCAGAACTGATGTGTTAGAATGGCGGGTCGTGTCAGAACATACCACACACTAGGCCCAAACAGTTCCACGTGTAAGAGATTTAATTGAGAGGAAGAGAGGGGGCAGTTGTGTGGAAAGAGAGGAGGGGGAGAGAGAGAGAGATGGAGGAATGTTTCCCATATGGGTTCTGACATAGTGGCTGCAGGTAAAGGTGGGAGGTGAGCCCAATGGATTCTGGGAATATGGTGGCTGTTGCCTTGGCAACAGGTCTGTGGACCCACCCATGCATCTCCACAGGCTTTGGATGCCCTGATGCTAACATGCCTCCCTTTTTGATACTATAAAGAGAAGGAAAGAAAAAGGGAAGGGGAAGCCAATGGTGAAAAGGGAACGAGGGCTGCGTGTCTCTTAAGCTACTTGCTGCTGTCTAGGGGCATTGTCAATGAGGGGTAACTGGCTTTCACTATCGGGAGATCCACTTGGTAAACATTCACATCAGGTTCCTCTGTGGACAGTGGCTCATCTGTGGGCAGTGGCTGGTAATCCTCTAACAGGAGCTAAGCATTAGAAATGATTAGAAATTTGGTTAGAAATTTTTTTTATTTGTCGTTGAAGATATGTAGAAACAAGATTAATGAGGCAGGGAGCAAATAATAACACCTTTCTCTTTTCTGTTGTAGATAAATCCATAAAATGAAATTGATAGTGAAATTGTAAACCCCTATGTAAAGCTCCATGGCTGCAGAATGGCCCTTGGAACTGTATGGAAGTTCACTGAGATGTCTAGAGTTTGGGATGGGACAGTGTTTGAATGGCTTCTTTAAACCAGCTGTGTGATATTTTATTTGTTAGTCAACTATCATAATGGGATTATATTTTATTTTTTAATGAACCCATATGAGTTATGCCCCCTATATGATATCATCACAGGCTTTCAAAGCAGAAGCACTCACAATCTGGGGCTTCTCTGCCTCATTTACTTGTACTTTCAGTTTAACAATATTCTCTTGCTTCCAAAGAGTCTCAAGTCTCCGCCCATTTATCAGGCCTCTGTCTGAATGTTTGAGGATTTATATTCAATGCTGAGGACAAGTCTTATCCCAGGTATAAAACTTGTGGCTTTCCAGTCCTCATCACAGGCAGCTGTGAGACAGGTCTATATCATTACTCAAGCAGAGTTATTAAAGATCCAGAAATTGAAACTATTTTCACCCCTGCCAAGCACAGCCCTCTGGTCTGAAAAAAATCCTGCTTGTGTCTTCAACAGATGAGTAATTCTCTTTCCATATTGCAGCATCATTTATTGAAGCAAAGAGTGGTAGTGATTGGCAAACCATATTGTACATGTACCTCCCAGCTACTTGTCTAATATTCCAGGAACTGGTCCCAAGTTGAATCAGTCTAGCATAAAAGAGAGGATTTGAGTTAGTTTCAATGCCACAGATAATTCCAGAGTCCTTTACTCATTATTCTGCTGAGTCACTGCCATAGAACACAAGGCACTTGCTGTATCAGTGATCACAGTACACCTTGGAATTGTTGATCATTCTATAAAATTAGTAATATATTATCTGTGGCTCAGATTAAGAAAACCACTCAGATTACAGATCAGAAAATGATCGCACTATAACAAGATACTTTGAAAGAAATAGCAGATAAATTGAGTGTTCCGAGGAACGTTTTTTTCATATAAGTAGAAATTGTACCCAAAGCATTTCAGGATAAATGACTACTGTGTAAACAAGTTTTAAAAGTGGTAAAGAACCGGACTTGAACTGGGAATAGTGGATAAATTTTGTTATCTCACCACTAAGGAGATTGTGGCAGAAAGATTAAGAGTTCCAGTTCAGCCTAGGATAACATAATAATTTTGAAACCAACCTGAGCTACATAGAGAGACTTTGTCTTTAAACTAACAAGTGACAAATAGATAAAATGTACATGAATACAATGGGGATTTTATGCAACTATGAATAAAGATGAAAGTGTGACATTTGTAGGAAGATAAATGGAACTGGATATTATATTATGCAAAAAAATCCAGGTGATTTGGGGAGGGTATTTGTGTGTACATGTGTGGGTGTGTCTTTCTTGGGTCTTTTTGTTTTGTTTTGTTTTATTTTTTAATGGGAAGGGAAAGGGGCACAGAGTTGGTGGGGAGGTAAGAGAGATTTGGGAGGAATTGGGAGTTGAGAGAAGGAAAAACATGACCAGAATATATTGTATGATTTATTTTCAATTAAAAAATATAAAATACCTGTTATTTTGTTGGTGGTGCTGATTGTGTGTGTGTGTGTGTGTGTGTGTGTGTGTCTTTCATTTGTTTTGTTTTTGGTGGTGTAAGATTATTTCTTGTGTTTTCATGGGTGTAGTTAACTTCCTTGGGTGGAAATTTTCCTTTTATTATCTTCTGTTGGGCTGGATTTGTGGATAGATATTGTTTAAATTTGGTTTTGTCTTGGAATATCATGCTTTCTCTATCTATAATGATTTTGCTAGGTATAGGAATCTGAGCTGGCATCTGTGGTCTCTTAGGATCTGCAGGACATTTGCCCCGGCCTTTCTGTCTTTTAGAGTCTCTGTTGAGAAGTTAGGTATAATTCTAATAGGTCTGCCTTTATATGTTTCTTGGACTTTCCCACTTACAGCTTTCAATATTCTTTCTTTGTTCTGTACGTTTAGTATTTTGATTATTATGTGACAAGAGGATTTTCTTTTCTGGTCCAATCTATTTTGTGTTCTGTAGACTTCTTGTACATTTATGGCCATCTCATTCTTTAGGTTGGGGAAAGTTTTGAAAGGAAAAATTAAAGCTTTAGACCTGTGCTTACTAGGAAGAAAAGTTATGGGCCTAAGAATCCATCACAAGCTGGCCCACATAGGTCTGGGAAAGAGCAAGCAAGTTGTTAGATATCATAAGAGCTGGCAGGTCAAGAAGACATAAAACTATAAACATAGAGGAAAACATGTCTAGGCAAACGAGGACATGTCCAAGGCCCAGGCCTGCAAAGACGTGCCTGGCGGACACTAAGTAATGGACCATCTGGTCCTCTCAGATATGGTTTAAGGTCAGATGCTCTGTTGACTCAGATTAACACCAACCTTAGGAATTTTCCACTCTGTTATGCATGTAATAGTTAATATTTGAACTAGCCAATCATGTATGACCACACTGATCCCTTTGTTCCCTCAGACCTTTTCCCTATATAAACCCCAACTTTCAAGCCTCGTGGTCGGCTCCACTATCTCCTGCGTGAGATAGGTGTGGTGCCGAACCGGAGCACCCCGAAATTAAAAATACCTCTTGTAATTACATCAAGATAGTCTCTCGTGATTCCTTGGGTGTACGTCCTCCCAAGATTTGAGTGGGGGGTCTCCCCCAGGGGTCTTTCATGTGGTGCATTGGCCGGGAATCGAACCCGGGCCTCCCGGGTGGCAGGCGAGAATTCTACCACTGAACCACCAACAGAGACGGGATTTCTTCTATGGATTTGTTCAAAATATTTTCTGGGCCATTGATTTGGGATTCTCCTTCTATTCCTATTACTCTTAGGCATGATATAGGTGGATACCACTCCCTTATATGTGGATATTAGTTACAAAGTAAAGGACAATCATGCTACTATTCATAGACCCAGAAAGGCTAAGTCAAAGGCAATGGAGTTCATAGTGGGATACTCAGATTTCTCCAGGAAGCAGAAATAGAATCGATGTTGTACATAGACTGTGGGTATGTAGGGATAGAAACAGGAGGAATCAAGTTGAATCAGGGATGGAGCTAGAGACTTCTGAAATTGGGGGGCATCTCAAGGACAAGAAACCTAATGCAATTGAAACTTCCTGGAATCTACTATGGTAACTATAGCAAAGACTCTAACAAAGGGTTGTGCACAGCCTAAACTGGCCATTTCCTCTAACCAGGCAAGATTTCCAGTGGAGGGATTGGAACACCAACCCAGCCACAAAGACTTCCACTTAAAATTTGTTCTGTCTGCAATATGTGCTAGATTAAAACTCAGAACTTGTGGAAGTGGCCAGCCAATGACTGGTCCAACTAGAGACTCATGCCATAAAATGGAGGCCACCTCTGATACTACCTGGAAGGCCAGGAACCAGCATCTGGATAGATTAGAGACCCAAGATATAACCAAACACAACTGGAAAGAAATAGTCAATGAAATGATTCCTAATGATAATCTGTTATAATCATAGACTAGAGCATAGGATCATCCATATCAGAAAGGCTTCATCCAGCAACTGATAGGAGCAGATAGAGAGACCCACAGCCGAACACTAGGCAGAGCTCAGAGAATCCCAAGAAATAAGAAGAGGAATCAGAGGAGGTTAAGGATACCACAAGAACAGAGTTCACAGAATCAACAATCCAAGGCTAATAATGGCTCACAGAGACTGAAACAACAATCAGTGAGCCTGTATGGGTCTGACCTAAGCCCTCTGCATGTATATTACAGACTGTAGCTTGGTGATTTTGTGAGACTAACAGTGTAAGTGGGGGCTGTCTCTGACTTCTTTTTTTTTAATTGGAAAAAAAATTATATATATATTGGTTTTTCGAGACAGGGTTTCTCTGTGTAGCCCTGGCTGTCCTGGAACTCACTCTGTAGACCAGGCTGGCCTCAAACTCAGAAATCCGCCTGCCTCTGCCTCCCAAGTGCTGGGATTAAAGGCGTGCACCACCACTGCCCAGCTGAGAAAATATTTTTCAATTAAATTATTTATTCATTCATTCAATTTACATCATAATCACAGCTCCCCTTCGAGTCCCCACCTCACACAGCCTCTCCCTGCCCCTTACCTTCCACACCTTCTCCTCTGAGAAGGGATACCCTGCCCACAGGTACCCACCCATGCTGGCACATCAAGTCACTGTAGGACTAGGTCCATTCTCTCCCACTGAAGCCAGACTAGGCAACCCAGTTAGAGAAACAAGATCTACAGGCAGGCAACATATTCAGAGATAGCCCATCACCCAGGGGTAAATGTTAGTTGATTCAGTTGGTCTTGTGGAGTCCCTATCCCTTCCAGGTCCTTCAAACCCTCTCCCAACTCTTCCAGAAGACTCTCCAAGCTCCATCTAATGTTTGGCTGTGGGTCTCTGCATCATTTCAGTCAACTCCTGAGTAGATCCTCTCAGAGAACAGTTATAGTAGGCTCCTGTCTGCAAGCATAAGAAAGTATCATTTAATAGGGTTAGGGGTTGGTTCTTTCATTGGCCAGTTATTGATTAGCCCTTCCCTCAGTGTCTGTTCCATCTTTGTCCCTGCACTTCTTGTAGGCAGGACAAATTTGGGGTCAATGTTTTTATGGGTAAGTTGGTGTCCTTATCCCTCCAGTGGGAATCTTGCCTGGCAACAGGAGGTGGCCACTTCAGCATCTATATCCCTCACTGCTAGTAGTCTCAGTTAGAGTCATCCTCATAGACTCCCTGGAGCCTTCCCCCCATCCCTGGTCTTGGGCATGACCTAGAGATGCCCCTACCACTAATCATTCACCCTCCCAGCTCTCTCCCAGGCTATCCCTACACTTGATCCTCCCATCTCATATTCCCCTCTCAGTCCCCTTTCCCACCCAGTTCCCTCCCTCCATCAAGCTCCAATGTCTATTTTATTTCTCCTTCTGAGTGAGATTCAAGCATACTCCCTTGAGCTCTCCTTGTTATTTAGCTTCTTTAGGCCTGTGGATTGTAGTGTGAGTATCCTATACTTTATGGCTAGCATACATTTATCAGTGAGTACATACTATGCATGTCCTTCTGGGTCTGGGTTACTTCACTCAGAATGATATTCTCAAGTTCTATCTATTTGCCTGCAAAATTCACAATATCCTTATTTTTAATGGCTGAATAGTATTCCATTGTGTAAATGACCAAAATTTCTGTATCTATTCTTCAGTTGAGGGATATCTGGGTTGTTTGCAGTTTCTGGTTATTAACAAATAAAGTTCCTATGAACATAGTTGAGCAAGGGTCCTTGTTGAGATGGTAGGTCATCTTGGGGATATACCCAGGAAAAATTTAGCTGGATCTTGGGGTAGAATTATTCCCAATTTACATATAAACCATCAAATTGATTTTCAAAGTGGTTGTACAAGTCTACACTCCTGCCAGCAATGGAAAAGTGTTCCCCTTGCTCTAGATCCTTGTCAAAATATACTACCCCTTGAGTTTTTGATGTCAGCCATTCCCATTCTGATGGGTATATGCATATACATATATATATATATATATATATACATATATATTTATATACATATACACACATATACAGTGTGTTTTGCTTGCTTTTGGGACCCCTTTTCTCCTATTGGTTTTCCTCTTCCAGCCTTAATATAAGGGGAGGTGCTTAGGTCTATTGTATCTTGTTATACTGTGTTCTGTTGATATTCCTTGGAGATCTGCCATTTCCTAAAGGGAAATAGAGGGGTATGGATCTAGAAGAAAGGGAGGTAGGATGGATATTGTCAGGAGAAGAGAAAGGGGAAGCTGCCATTAAGATGTAAAGGCCATCCAGAAGCTGCCTCACCTGGGGATCCATCCCATATTCAATCATCAAATCCAGACACTATTGCTGACTCCAACAAGTGCTTGTTGACAGGAGCCTGATATAGCTGTCTCCTCTGACAAATACAGAGGTAAATGCTCACAGTCATCCATCGGACTAAGTTCACAGACCCCAATGGAGGAGTTAAAGAAAGGACTGAAGGAGCTGAGGGGTTTGCACCCCCTGAGGAGGAGCAACAATATCAACCAACCAGTACCCCCAGAACTCCCAAGGACTAAACCACCAACTGAAGAGTACACAGGGAGAGACCCATGGCTCCAGCAGCAGAAGATGGCCTTGTCGGGTGTCAATGGGAGGAGAGGCCCTTGGTCCTATGAAGGCTGGATGCCCCAGTGTAGGGGAATGCCAGTACAGGGAAGTGGGCGTGGGTGGGTGGGGCAACACTCTCATAGAAACAGGTTGAGGGAGGATGGGATAGGAGGTTTTTGGAGGGGAAACCAGGAAAGGGGATAAAATTTGGAGTGTAAATAAAGAAAATATCTAATAAAAATATTAAATAAAAATTTTAAAAATATAGTATATGAGAGAAGAACAAATAAACAAAAATAGGAAATAATATCTGTGTGTGTATGTAGATGTCACAGCGAAATCTATTTGCACAATTGACATGTACTAGTAATTATAATGTTTAAAGTAAAAGAAAGATCTTAAATTACTAATCTAATTCTGATCTACAGTAACTAGAAAAGGTAGGACAAATAACACTTTAATTAGATAGAGGAGATAAAATTTTAAATTTATCAATACTTAAAAGGATTATAAAACACAAGCAATTGGCATCTGTCCTAGCAATATAAGGTTGGAAGTACAAAACAAGGAAGTGCAACTCTATAACAACAACATCAGACTAACCTCTCCTGGAGAGGGAAAGAAAGGAAAGAAAAAGATAGAAATTAAATTGGTGTGATTGAAAAAGGAAAAGAAAATTATTCACAGCATGATTGCTATATAGCAAAATCTGACTGTGTCTTAAAAATAATCTAAAACTGATGGCTGGAGAGCCCAGTTGTGAAGAACTCTTTTTGCTCTTGCAGAGAACCTGGCTTTATTTCCCAGTAACTATGTGGTAGCTCACAACCACCAAAACTCCAGTTACAAAGGATCGTATGCCCTCTTCTGACTCCCAGGAACACCAAGTATCGACATGGTGCATAGATATACATGAAGGAAAAATATTTATACACATAAAGTAAGAATGTCTTTAAATGATAATCTAAAACTAATAGTTGAGTTTTGTATGTGATATAGACTATAGTGGTCTCATCAAGAGGTCCATACTAATCTATAGAGCCTGTGGATATGTGACTTTATATAGAAAGAGGAAGTTATGATTGAAGTAAGGATGTTTAGGAAGGAAAAACTTTATTTGAATCACCTAAGTGACAAGTTTTAATCATAAGAGTGAAACAAGAGGGACACTGGAAGAAAGATCAGAAGATACAATACAGCTAGCTTTTAGATAGAAAATATGGTTGTGAGTCAAATAATGCAGGAAGCCACTACAAACTAGAAAAGGAAAGAAGTTCTTTTTCAATGCTTCTAGAAAGAATGCAGATCCATTGATATCTTTGTTTTAGTCCACAAAGACTACTTTTGTATTGTGGCTTCCAAAACGACCCAGTCATAAATTTGTGTTATTTTAAACTACCCAGCTTGTGGTAATTTATTCCAGCAGCCATAGAAAATCAATGCAGCAAGTTTACAGGAGATAAGATCAATCAGAAAATTAAGTGTACATTTATATAATGGCAAAAACCCCTGAACTGAACTTTTTAAATGCCTCCTACAGTAATTCCAAAAGCTACAAAATACTTAGGGATAAACATGCCAAAAATGGAAACAGTTATAGCCAAAAATTTCAGAAAACTTCTGACAAAAATTTGCAACTAAAATACATAGATTATCTGTGTTTGTCTCAATATGGGCAAAATGTTCCTTTCCCCAAAATCATTCTATATATTCAATATAGTGCAATAAAAGGTTTACAAAAAATATAATCTGATAATAAAATGAAAATGGAATGGCATATACCTAGAAAGTTAAAAAAAAAACTGAATGTAAGAATTGGATGTCACATGGTCAACTGCCTGGGGCCCAGCCCTGGTGGGGGGAGGGGGGTTTCTTCTTTCTTGTTTCTTCTTGAGGCAGCAGAGGAGAAGAGCATAGGCAGAGGCTAAGACTTTGTCTTACAAGATATTTAGGGTTGTTATATAATAATAAAAAGTTTATTTATCTAAGTCTAAGTTACTATACACTATTGTAGCTGGCCTGTATTCTGGGATCCTCTGAGGCCAGAAACTGCAGTTTGTGGCACTTAGCACCTCATCCTAAAACAGCAGGAGATTAAGTAAAGGATTGATTGCTAGAGCCTTTTCACTATTGTCCAGATGCGTCTTGCTTGTTGGTCTAGAGGGAAGTTTGAAGCAAAAAACTTCTGTTGAACCAGAAGGAAAAACTTTTATATAAGTAAATATGTATAATCTCACATAAGTTCATATACAGATTCATTCATGATCATTTATTCATTTATATTTTTCCATTCAAACCCAGTTGGGCTCAGCTTGCGTGCATTCTCACAATTACATACTTACATACATGTCCATACTTAAATATGCATATGGAGCAAAAGACCAAGCACCGGTGCAGAAAGAACTCACTCATTCTGGATGAAAAATGGAGCTCCAGTCTTTATTACATAGAGAAAGAAAAGGCTTCTACCCTTTTAATGCTAAATGAATTAAACCCATGTTTATAAGAAAAAAGCTTTGTTTCTTTTAATAAAACTAAGCATGCCTTGTCCTTACCATGGGACCTATTCTGTCCCATGGTAAGGACAAGACCTATTCTGTCCCATGGTAAGGAGAAGCCTGCCTGCTCCTTCTGCTCTCTGCAGTTTCTTCTTATTTCCTTTTTCCCTCTGCTTTCTGCACATTGCTCTCTTGGTATTTTATGTTACCTATAGTTTCTAAGCTATCCCACTCTGCACTCTCCTTCTAATCTAAAAAGTGCTCTATCTAAAAACTTCTCCTCAGCTCAGATCCTCTCTCAGCTCAATTCTTCTCACCTCTGTTGCTCTTACCTAAGTCCCTCAAATCTAACTCTCTTCTTTGTCCTCAGACCTTAAACATCTTTCAGAATACATTATCAGATGTTAAAAAGTTCATTACAAGTTCACACAGAAAATCAAATCATAAATTGAAATAAAAGTTTACAACAGAGAATGTTTACATGCATATCCATTAGGAGTAATTCTCTAGCTAAACATCCATCACCTGTCTCAGCACCACAAGTTCACTGAAAGTTTAAAACCATAACCAAGTTATTTGTGAAGTTTTGTATAGATAAAACAAGTTAATATTTTATATTCTGTCCTGGCACCTAATCAGTAGTTCCCTTTTTTATGACCCTTGGTTAATTGTTTTACAACCTCTTGGAATGTGTTCTGAGTAGGAGAAAGTCTGGTTACCATGTAAAAGCAATTAACTGGTGACACTCAGGAGACTGGCAGAGTTCTCATTGTAGTTTTGATATCAGAAAAGGACCTAATAGCAATCCCACTATAAGAGAGCTTAATAATAAAAGATATAATTTTAGGAATTCTTATAGGATCATCATTAAAACTTACATAATCTATTTGTCTATATAGCATCACTACAAGACAGTTCATCTTTGTAGATCTGCAAAGATTTGCTCCAAAGAAGTGTGCTATTACTTAGTGAATGTTATATATGTTTAGTAGTAACAAGAAAAGCATATTAATAGCAGGAACCTTTCCTAAAAGGAGTCCCTTACAGCCTTGCTTAATAAGGGCACACCTGTCGCAGATTATATAATAATCCAAAGCAGGCCACTTCAGGATGATCATCTGCTAGTTATTAGCTTGTCCCATTATGGCTCCTGACAGTCAATCTGTAAAAATAATGCTTTAAAATTTAGTGGAATCTGCTCCTCTCCAATTGTTAGCTATAACCCTGAGAAGGCATAATTTGACACTTTGTACAGTGTGATTAATCTGGAAAACCAGACAGAGATAGTAGTGACTGTCTGCAAATATAATGCCTCACTGGAAAGTTTCTAAAGTGGAAGTTCCTTATTATAAATTGATTTCTGCCCAGCCATAGTATGGCCTGGTCTCCAGGGATGGAGAAACAACTTTAAATTATACAAGGTTACCCAAAATATCTGCTAAGGCCTGGGTATTCACTATCAGCTAAAGGTCTATGTGTTATAGGCATTTTACCAGGGTGGATCCATTAACCATAGAAAGACAGACACAGAAATTTCATAATAGTATCATTCATATTAGCAATGAACTAGAAAAGTAACAAACAAAATCTATCAATAGGTGAATTAATAAATAAATGTATATTAATGATCTATATAGTCTACAAAAATGTGA
The DNA here is from genome assembly GCF_008632895.1 of Mastomys coucha. Lineage (NCBI taxonomy): Eukaryota > Metazoa > Chordata > Mammalia > Rodentia > Muridae > Mastomys > Mastomys coucha. Next base: position 74,080,842 of record NC_045030.1, on the reverse strand, counting down.
AGGGAGCATGAAATATTATGGTCATGAAATAAGTCAGATAAAAATATACAGATTAAACTTTTCCATGTATGTGGGATTCTAGAAGAGACAAATCAAGTTTATAGTAACAGAAACCAAATTATGAACTATGCACATGGATGAAGCAAGAATGAGAAGAAATAAAAAGAATTATTCCCTGTGTCCTGAATTGAGTTGCATACACTTAATTTTTTATACTATTTATGTATCAGTTTTTTATATCTGAAATAAATATCGGAAAGAAATAACTTAAAAGAAAAAAGTTACTTAGATCCCAGATGTTATTTTGAGAGCAGTCAGTGACACATGGTCACTTTTCATTTACACAAAATTGGCCTGGCTTCTATGTGGAAAATGGGCTGAAAGTGGAAACAGAGACTCGCTTGGAGATTACTGCAATTGTCCAAGAAAGGGTTAATAAGATGTAGAGAAAGCATAAGACAGTCAAAATTGTGGGTACATATAGAATGGAGAAATCCTTCTAATTGTTATGCATGAAGGCCCATAACATTCCAACGAACATTGAGGAATTAGACTCAAGTTCCAGGATCCATGCTTACCAGAGCTATCCAAGGAGTCATCCAGAAATGATGGAGTAGGAGCATTATCCAAAGTGACAACCCTCCATCTGCAGGGCCCTGCATTCATCTCTGAGGCTTTAATCATAATCAATTGACTCTTAAGTGGCTGCCTAACCGTCTGTTCCTTTCAGGGCCACAGCTTTCAATCGAAACCTGGAGAATCTACAGAGTTAATGTCTATAACAGAGACAGGACAGTCAAGCACAGATTCAGAGCAGGATGTTTGGCCCCAAGTAGCCTTGAGCTAAAGTGGAAAGAAACACAGCACCCTAAGTCTTCCAATGGATAGTATGTTTCACAGTTTAATTCAGAATCAAATTTGCTATTGGAACAAATGATGGTCATTTCACCTAATCTACAGCAGGAGCAAAGATCCTAATTCCTCCCAAGAACCTGAGGGGTGCTACAACAAGCCTGGGTGTTCTCTGTCCACTCTGAATGCAGTTCCTGTCAATGGACACCTAAAAGGTCCAGCACACCTTCTTAGAAGGCTCATGGAAAAGCCAGCCTTTAATATTAAACCACCAATCAAAGAGTACACATGGTGGGACTCAATATCCAGCTGCATATGTGGCAGAGAATGGCCTGGTTGGTCATCAGTGGGAGGAGAGGCTCTTGGTCCTGTGAAGGTTCTGTGCCCCAGTGTAGGGGAATGCCAGGGCCAGTAAGTGGGAGAGGGTGGGTTGGTGAGCAGGGGGAGGGGGAAGGTAACAGGGGTTGGGATTTTTTTCCCTGAGGGGAAACCAGGAAAGGAGATATCATTTGAAATATAAATAAAGAAAATATCTAATAAAAAAAAGATATGGCTCTCTATTTTCACTCACAGTTAACCAGGTTTCCCCAGAATCCTTACTAGGACTGAATTTGCATATCACAGTCTTTCTCCTTCAGGATTCTTCAGCCTCCAAGGCTCTCCTGGGAGCTGACACCCATAGAAGGAAGATTTGTTCTTGATATTTCATTTTTCCATTTATTATATTTATTGACAATATTTGGTACATTCAGAAAAAATAAATGAATATTTTGGAGAATAACAGGGAACGAAATAACAGTCAGCCAAACCCCTAGAATGACATCAATATCCTGGCAACTGTTCTCTTCAAAAAGAGAAACATGTGGCAAACCCAACCCCCTTTCATAATGAAAACACCTAAATCATGGTAAACAGGAACTTTTTCAGTGGAATAAAGGGTTCTATAAACAAGAACTACAACTAACACTATTGATGCTGCTGAAAATGAAACTCTGCCCTAAGATACAGATCTATTGGTTATGTTTACACTATTAGAAAAACATCCAAACCATTTAACAACCTAAACAGAGATCCTGCAGTGATTGAGCAATGCTTCCTCACTCTTTCTTCCTCTTAGTCTGTGGTAACTGTGCTATTTATAGTTACATAGATTTGCCTAGGATAGGTAATTCATAGAAGTTTAATCTGACAATATTTATCCTTCACACTTTATTTATTTCTTTTACACAGTGTTTCTAAATTCTATCCATATCATAACACATACCTGAACTTAATTCATTTTTATGGCTGAACACTATTATATAATACTACATCTATTTGTCAGTTCATTTGATGAATTCTTACATTGTTTTCATATTATGAGTACTATAAATAATTATAAGTAATTAACATTGGTTCATAAGTACCTACGGACTCCCCCTGGACTTTGCCTCTGATGTATGTTTTGGAGTACAATGGTTGGATCATATGGTTCTAAGATCCTCTCTGGTCCTTTCCTCCATGTTCCCCAGTCCATGTTTGCTTTGATCATAATACATGTCACAGTCCATGGTCATTACCTATCTATATCTCTCTATCCTTCACAGGATTATGAAGTCTAATATATATAGGACTTTTATATATTTGTTTCATTGTTATTTCTTCAGTTAAAATTTACCATTTGCAATAGCCAATTTAAAAAATATTCATCAACATTAATCTAAAACAAAACCTTGGTATATTTGCACAATGGAATTTATCCTGCCATAAACCCAACTAAATACTGATCTACCTACAACTTGGATGAGATTTCAAAAATTATTCAGAATAAAGAACAGATGCAAATGTCCAATATATTTAGTGGTTGGAATGCTGAAATGTCACTCTTTTACTAGCTGGGGGCTGTCCTCATATAAGTTGTTTCACTTCTCTATTATCTTCTGAAAAATAAAGTAGTAAATGTTCAACCTCCCATCCAACAGTCTTTCTTAGTTTTCCAGTAGACACAGGTTTTTTTTTTTAATCTCTCTGAGGTGAGAGCAAAATGTCAACCTAGAGAATATCCACGGTTGCTAAGTCTTGAGAGGCAGCATGAGTCAGCTAGCTCAGGAAAGGATGCGGGGACTAATGCATGCTTAAATTACTGGACCACTCTCCTTCAAACCTAAAATTGATATTTTCAAAATTATGGGATTATATAACTCCAAAGACATAAAGTGCTCACTTGAGCATTGCAAAAGGCAGCATGTTCTGGCATAAGTGGAACATAATATTGTTGTAGAGTTTATATCCTTGGGAAGCCACAGTTGTGAAGCCAGCATGACTACCTAAGAATGAGGATGTTCTGATACCCCTTCTCTCACTGAGCTTTGAAGAAATAGCCTGCAGAGTTATAAGTGGCAAGGAGTTGAGTGCACCCAAGATTAGCCTGGAAGAAAATCAGGTCTAGTATGAACCATAGTGAGGCTGGCAAGGTCACTCTGACCATAACAATAATTGGATACTGTCCTTATTCCAGGAGAAGGTCAAAGATTGGTTTTATGTAGAAATTGCATTTAGACAGCTTAGATAGCCCCTAAATGAGTTTATACCTATTCCCTATTTCTGAATCTTGAAGCTTCTTTAGTCATCCACCTTAAAAGAATGTAATTCAACTGTATGTTTCAATTGGTGGATATGTTCATTGTTATCTACCCCAAATCTCCAAACACCTAGGCATCATTACACTGGTGAGGATGATATAATATTTCAAGAGCTTTTTGAGCACCCTGTGAATCATATCTTAAATTCTGACCATAACCCTATGTAATATATATTGAAGATTAGAAAAAAATGATTTTCCAAGGTCCTCAAATAATTACTGTCATAATTGGACATTAGAGCACATTACCTCAGTCACAGAACCTCACTGCTTACTTCCTATGCCTCTATCTGCTAGTTATTCTTACTCTCCATCACATTTCTCTTACCTTTAACAGAGGAGAGAAGCCATAGATGCCTTTCATCTCCTCACAGGGCTTTTAGTCTAAAGCTCAAGTCCAAGTTTGATAAGCTTCTACAAAGTAACAAATGGTTGAAACCTGAGTTTGAAAAAGAAATTTTTCCACCTGCATGAGACTTGCTTTTCGTTTGATAATTGGGGGGGAAATCATGTTATTGAACTAAGGAGCAGTGAAGGTTTCAGCTTTGAACCCATTAGTAGACAGACTCAGATCCAGATCCAGGTCAGATGAAATCTATCAAAGTGCTGAAAGATTCTTACTGTCAATCAGGGGCATAGTGAAAAGGCTTCTACAGTTCTGTAATTCCTGCTCCTTGGAGTCCTGTACACCCTCCCTTCTCTTTAGAGGGGCAAGAATCATATAAGAGTTAATCAGACATAATGGGTTTTGAGACAAGGTAGTCATCTTGGATCTTTACCATGTGTCCAGAAGTAGGTAATGGATTGATGAGTTAGGTCATTCTTTTACACCTAGGAAATGAAAGGAAAGAGTCTAGAGGAATCAAACAAAGCAGCAATTAAAGCCCTAGTCTCAATAAGCACATTCTTGTAGCTGTGCATTTTTGCCTGCTTGGACTCCCTACTGGGATTCTCCCTCCCTTATCTGATTACTAAGCCCCCCCAGCAGCTCAATTCCACCTCAAAGGCCATCACCCAGGAGGACATTATTCATCCTCCTTTGTGTCTAGCTATTGGGGACCTTACTACTTGTGCATTTGTTGCCTGTGGTCCTTCACTCCACCCCCCTGTTCACATTCCCAGAATCTACCTCACATTCCTTTGTAAGGCATGGAGATCCCTGAGACCCATAAATCACTAATCACAATATCAAAGTACTCAGCCCTGAGTCTGGCATAAAGTAAAAAGCCCAATGAATGTTCATTGAATTGAATGCTTTGAATAGCATTTGAGGACTGGTTCACATTCCCTACTCTCCACGGGCCCACTGAGTTTTGGCTCAGAAAGAAAGGAAACATTTGCTCTTCCTGAATTGGCTATTGCCTACTGCCATTTTCATTGACTTCAGTCCTCAGCATGTAGGTAAACTGTCTGTTTCCTCAGTTTGGGGCCCTGAACTCCACCTGCCCATTACAGCTTTCCTAACCCAAGCAAGAATGGTTCTTCAAGTAGACTTAGTTCAAACTCTCAGAAAAATTTGCTACTTAGGAAAGTGACCTCCAAGGAGAGAAAACTTAGACAAGTGATTTGATTCAGTTGAAGAATTCTTTCTTTATGAATGTAGAGAAAATGCAACAATACCAAAAAATAAAAATAAATAAATAAGCTTCAGACTTCTCCTTTCTTTCTCCCATCCATAGCAGCCCAGCATGAGAGTTCCCACACTGAGGTCACAATAAGGCAGTTTCCAGAGGTAAACTGACACTTCCTCCCAATCACTGCCCATAGACAGTGGCAACATGTGCTTGTACTAGTTTGAGTTCTGAGGTGAGCTAGCCTCCTTCACATCTCTTTAGTCTCCTTACATGGGAAATGATTATCCATATGCCCAGTCTCAGTTACTAGACTGAGATAGTCATGGGTATGCAGCAGATGGACAGATGTAAGGCAGTAGTTTTTTTTTTTTTTTCAGTCTATGTTTGAGTAACTTCTCCCCCCCCCCGCCACCCCATCTTGTTTTCCTTTTTTTCTATTGGATATTTTCTTTATTTACATTTCAAATGTTATCCCCTTTCTAGCCCCCCCCCCAAGAAATCCTTTTCCCATCCTTCCTCCCCTGTTTCTATGAGGGTGTTCTTCCACCTACTCACCCACTCCTACCTCCCTGCCCTCAATTCCCCTACACTGGGGCATTTATGAAACCTTTATAGGACCAAGGACCTCTCCTCCCATTGATACATGACAAGGCCATCCTCTGCTATATATGCAGCTGGAGCCATGTGTACTCCTTTGTTGATAGCTTAGTCCCTGGGAGCTCTGGGGAGACTGGTTGGTTGACATTGTTGTTCTTCCTATGGGGTTGCAAACTTCTTCAACTCCTTCAGTCCTTTGTCTAACTTCTCTATTGGGGACCCCATGCTCAGTCCAATGGTTGGCGGCTAACATCTGCCTCTGTACTTGTCAGGCTCTAGCAGGGCTTCTCAGGAGACAGCCATATCAGGCTCCTTTTAGCAAGCACTTCTTGGCATCTACAATAGTGTCTGGGTTTGGTGACTGCATATGGGATGAATCCCCAGGTGGGACAGTCTCTGGGTGGCCTTTCCTTCAGTCTCTGCTCTACACTTTATCTCCATATTTGCTCCTGTGAGTATTTTGTTCTCCTTCTAAGAAGGACCAAACCACTTTGGTCTTCGTTTTTCTTGAGCTGTAGGTTTGTGGAGAGCAATCTGAAGTCTTGACAAAGGCCTGGGCTTTTGGCGAATTTCCGTGGGATTTCTTTGGTCAACATATCAGTTATATTTGACTAACAATGTTACACATATTCAGCAAAATACTCACAATATAAAACAAATACTTATAAAAGTAAATAAAATTTGTTTATTTAAATCAAGAACTATTGTTGAAAGTTTTCCAATGTTTTATGTGTCTATTTGACATGTTAATTTGATTTCTCTCCTTTATAATTCATATTGAGAATTATACCGATTATTTTTTAAATGTTTAACCAATCTTAAATTGCAAAATAATCCATACTTATATCATATATGTGTATGTGAATATTCATATGTTTTTAAACAAATTTAGTATGTTTTTAAAATTCTGTTCTCATGAGGAATACTGTTCTATGATTGTTGGCATGCCCTTTGTCACATTATAGTGTAAAAGTTATGTTGTCATTTTAAAAGAATATGGTTTTATTCAGTCTCCCTCTATGTTTAGAAGCAGTTGTACAGGAAAGGTGTCATTTCATCTCTAAATGATTGAGAGTGTTTACCAATGAAGCCATCTGGGTATGGGGTTTTCTTTTCATAAAGGTTTTTGAAGTTAATTAATTTTAATTCATATACAACTATGCAGATGTAGTACATCATCATGCATTAGTTTCAACAAGCTTCATTCTTCAACTAATTTCCTATTATTTTCATTTTACATCTTTTCTTTGTTTTAATTATGACACAGAATCTAACACTGTAGCCCAAGGTGGCCTATATTATGTCGGTAGCCCAAGCTAGCCTCAAACTTGCAATGTTCCTTTCGTCTCGGCTCCCAAGATGCTGGGAAAACAGGCTCTAATTATCACTCTTCTCCCTCTGTCTCTGTGTCTCTGTCTTTGTCTCTCTCTGTCTCCCTCTGCCTCCCTCTATCCCTCCCCCTCCTTCCTTCCTTGTGTGTGTATGGCCTTCTTTACAACTAATTTGTGTTTTTCCCATAGCTTTCTACAACAAAATTTTACATTTTATTTTGCATACTTTATTTAATTATTGGTAATAGAAACAGAAACAATTTATTAAGCAAGAGAAAGGCACTCCAGAGAATGGAACTTGGCTAGAGAGCTATGACAGTACCAAGACTCAAAGGCCACCTTTTATTTCTAAGCACTGCTTTATTTTCATTAATCATGTTTTGATATCTTGAATTTCATTATAATTTGGAAATTAAAATCAATTCTAATTCCATGTATGACTTCAAAGAGAGGGATAATGTTAAGATTTATATCTTCAGTAGAATTTTTGCCTAGTAATTGGTAAGATGCAACTGTTAAAAAATGATAACTTCCAAGAAAGGGGAAATAGGATAATGTTAAAAAGGAATAAAGGGGAAACTAGAATAAAATTTAAGAGGTATTTGGAAAGGCAGAATAAAAGAAGGAATGTAGGAAGCCTTTTGAAAAGCCATATGTAAACCTCATAATGTAGACTCTTCCTAAAACATGCATATAATAGGGAGAAAATGCTACAACTAGATATTATATGCTACCAAATAAACACCCCAATACCAGGAATGAATTGCATCTTTCTGAGTCATTGGCCAAAGGGATTCCATAGATACCCCAAATATTATAGGCAATTATCAATGCTATTAGTTACCCTCCACAGCTTAATGGTGCAATTCTATTGCTGAATATGTCACATATATGTGTCACTAACTATGGAGAAATTATGGTGGTTCTCAATTAGAAGCGTTACCACTTCTGACTGCTGTTCATGGTGCTAGAAGGTACTATTTTTTTCTGTCAAACAAACATGCTAACAAAATGATCTCTAATGCCATATTGTAATACCCATAGACCAGCACTTCCTGTGACCCTCATCAGCAGAGCAGAGCTTCTTTTCACAGTAGATGACAATTAACAGAGATCCACAACTGGACAACAAACAAAGAGTGAGAGACTTTGGAGCACTCAACACTACGTGGGATGTCTGGATCACACACATTTCCTTGGGGATTAGGGATGTATGAAGAAAATGAGACAGGTAGATGTTAGAGTCAGAAATAGTGGATGACTCCAAATCAATATAGCATTTTCCAATACAACAGGTCTGATATGCATATATGAATTCACAGAGACCATGACATCATGCGCAAGACCTGCACAAGTTAAAGCAAGGCAAAATACCAGCATAAAGAAAGGGAAACAGATTAAAATTCTCACCTCTAATTAACTATTTGTAATTGATAGTTCCTGGGAGGTGGAAAATCAGTTTTCTTCAACAGAGTGACAGAGTATATCAACCACATTCTAGGTCAGGCCTCATGCTCAGGAGTAATTAGCCAACACAAAACAGACTCCATGATTTATTTGTTTATTTTTGTGATGGGGGCTTGATTTATCTTTTTAAAAGAGAAATAAAGAACAAGAAGTTAGGTAGGTATGGAAAAGAGAAGAATCTGAAATGAGTTGGAGGTGGGGAAAAATGTGATCAAAATATATTTCATGAATATATTTCAACACAGCTTCACTATCTATAAAAGACATGTGACCACAGATAATTTGCTTATCTTTTATTACCCTTAGTTAGCTCATATGTAAAATTAGAATAAAATAGTGTCAAGAAAAATGTCGTGGATATTTGACATACATTGATTAACATAATATATAAGTTCAAAACACAGAGATTAAAAGATAGATAGTTTTTAAAATTATTGAGGCATAAAGAGTCCCTGGTCTTTTGAGAGCTTACAGTTCTCATCATCCAGTCCAGTGATATTCTATGTATGGTCCAAAGATAGTTACCCATCCTTAAGGGTATAAAGATCTTATGCCAGTATGTAAACCAAATTATCACTAAATATGTCATTTAACACATCTGGCATATATTCCTAGCAAGACTTTCTCCATGGAGGACTTTTTGTATCAATTTACATTCTGTTCATGTATTGAAGGCCTGGTCCTCAGCTGAAGGTACTATTATGGAAGGCTCTGGAAATTTCACTTGTGGGTCCCCAGTGGATGATTTACGTCACTAGAGGACATGTCCTTAGGAGTTATATCTTGTCCCTTGTCCCTAGCTCCTTCTAGTCTCTTCTTTACTTCCTAGCTTCCACAAGTTCAGTTATCCTGTTGGTTTTTTGTTGGTGGTGGCGGTGGTGGTAGTTTTCTTTTTTCTACAGCTCAAGTCACCCTATCCAGCCCCATACTTCAGGTAGAAGCACCCTTCTCCTTTAAAGGCCAAACCAGCACCCAGATCCCCAGGTAAGCCCCCACTCAGGGACCACCAAAACTCCCCCAGAACCCACCTATCCTAACCCTAGCTTCCCTTCCCCCTCATCACCCTATCCCAGCCCACATCTCCAGTTGAAAGCTCTCAGCTCCACCAGAAGTCAAGCCAGCACCCAGAGCAATGCATATTCTGAGTACTTTTAGTCCTCCCTGTTGTACTCAGGGAATAGAAATGAGTAGATATGAAGGCAGACACCCTGATGTTAGTTCTAATTCTGATGATGGCATACTTTGTGATCAGTGATCTACCATGTAAACTCTTAACCTTTTTTTTCACCTGCCACCCCTTTTCATCTCTTCTTCATAAGTTTTAGGTACCCTAGATTGTTGTAGCAGTAGCAGGAAGTACTTTGTTGGCATTATCTGGAAACATACAACATAGATATAGTTCCTCAATGCTGCAGACAGACCTTGACAAAAATATTTAGGAGAAAAAGCATGACTCTTAGCTTCCTGATACTAAAAACCAGGCCTTTTGACTTCCAGACTCAGATTAAAAAGAGGTAACCAAAGGCAACCAAAACCATCATTCATTCTCTTCAAAATGATGTTTTTGTGTTCGAACAAAGTGCCTTTCATTTAAAGGGCACTGTCTAATTTAAGGGCTGGCAATGACATTGACCATCACATTACTTTAAATTGCCCAAACATACAATATTATTGGTACAAGCATAGAGTGGAGAGAAAATAATATACGCAGCTGTGTAGCTAATAGGGAGGACAACATTGAGGCTTAAAGCACCAAGTGCATGCCCACAGGCAATCAGCCAATCCAAGAAAGCATTGTGTCCATACCCTTACCAGAGCACTAATATAGTCCTTCTCGGAATCAGTAATAGTCCAGCACTAATGGCTCCAAAAAGGGCCATATTGTTTCCCTAATCATTAATTCCCAGAAAAATAGACTGCATTGAACTCATTACTGCTTTAACATACTCATTAGATGAAATGTACAAGTTAACCTCCTCAGAGAAAGGCAGAAATCTGAACATATGAACTCTGTCCTCACCTTCTTTATCTCAGAAACCTTGTGGCAGCAACTGTTAACTCTTTGCCAGGAATCAGCTTAGATCCACTTGATGACATTGACGTCAGCACTCACAGGTTTATTGCTGCCCACTTGCTTAGGAAGTCTGCTAGACAATAGGAAGACAGACAGGAAGAAGATACTGAGAGGAAAGATGAATGGGTACAAGGATGAGATAAAAGGGGAAAAGAGAGGGGGAAGGAAAAAAGAAGAGAGGAAAGGCAAAAGAATTTCTAAGCAAAATAACATAAAACAGTGCTAGGTTATGCATAGTGTGTTTGGCTCCATAGAGGAAGTTTTAAAATATGCAATACTGTCCTTATGAAAAATACTGCTATTAGACCAATTGGGGAGATTGGAAGGGAGGGTATATAAACTACCCGATGTCACATGGTAATTAAGAGTTAAAATGTAAATCCCTGACAACAATGAAGTACAAGGCTCATTCCCACAGATCATAATTATCTATATTTCCCCATAAGCAGTCTTCATGGACTCATCAAACTCAAGCAGCACAGTGAGATGATAATTATAACTCACATTGTGGCCATAACCATTTATGAGCAGGATCACAGGATCCCTCATGATGTCTTCCTTTGGAACCTGAGTTTTGTCAACAGTGGAATAGCCTCCAAAAGTTTGTCTTACATCTTCATCATAGAAAGGATCTCCCTGCTTGTCTGACAAGTTGATTTCTCCCTTTCTAGAGATCCTTGGGAAGTAGAGGAAGGGCTACAGCTGGAACAAGTGATAGATGGCTGCAGAAAACAGCATCAAGAAGGAACCTGGAAAGATAGTATTCTGTTTAGATTTAGGGAGCTAGGCTATTTATATGAACCCTCACAACTCCCATGATATTGTTAGTTGGTAATAGAGATTGCTGCTCCTAGCAAACTCTGACCTTCAGTCTCCTTTGTGACTGCAGCATCCAATACTTCATACACATGCTTGACCAAGAACATAACCAACAGACTAGATAGTATCATTCATTCTGTAGTTTCCTCAGCTTACTTGCTCTGCAAAGACAATTTGGGAATATCGACTGAGGGATCAGTCTAGATCGCTATCAGGTAAAGATAATGTACACAGAGGGTAGGCCTAAAGAGAAGACTTTTCCTCAGGTCACAGTTATCTATCCAAGGCACAGAGGGTAAAACAAATTACAATAATCTCTTTTGCAGATAGCCAAATGAACCATGTTCTTATATGTGGCTTGGCTTCATCTCTGGTCAAAATACTCAAAAGCAGTTGTATAAGTGGTCAGGTCCACTTAGGGGGTACACAGATGGCTGACCACTGGGGCCACATTTAACAGGCTCAAAATCAGATAGGTCAAGAGAATTTCAGAAAGTATGTGGCTGAGGTATACACGAATCTTCCCAGAGTGATGCCCCATGCAATGTTTGGTAGCCAAATGAAGCTACAGCACACCAGAGTTCTGGCATTCTGTAGATGAGCAAGAGCATCACAAGAGGTTTCGTTTGAACCTGCTTGGGAACTCAGCTGTCACAGTATTATGTTAGTCATGAGACATATTTGCTTTCCTCTGTCCTCTGGAAATGCGTGACAAAGTTGGACTTAATATAATATACAAGGAAAATTACAGCATACTTGATGAGAATCTGTAATTAAGTTCACAATTGCCTAGTAGCACCCCAAATGGTGTAGAAATCAAAAGGAGGAGTCTCAGTGGAGGATAAGTAATATGGTGGTGGCTGGAGCTCTGATATTGGTGACTGTGTGACTTGTCTGCACAGATTTTGTGTAAGAAGTGACGCTGACCTTAAAAAATGGGAAGGACCATGTTTGGGGGGGTGTAGAAGGAGGGAGAAAGGAAGAAGGAAGAGGAATTAGATGGAGACTCAACCTACATCCAAGGGTTCTGGTTGTGAAAGGGGAAGAGTGGGACAGATTGAGAATTAAACAGGTCACATGGCTGGTTATTGAGGTGGGAGTATTGCAGAAACTAAACACCACGACTCTGGGCAGATGTGGAAGAATAGACTGTATGTATGGGCAACAATGATGACAACAACAAAGGTAAGGTATAAAGGAGGACTCTGGAATGGAGTAGCTTCAGGAGAAAACTGCTTTCAGGAATCACACCCTTGTTGCACAAGAATTCTTCATTGAGTCACACCCACCAATGTATACCTACTTATCAAATACCATAATACTATTATCATTTCAGTGTCTAAAATGTTCAAATTGCTTCAAAAAGGACAATTAATTCCAGTCTTATAAACATCAATGAGATGAACATTGTTATTCTCTCTATACCACAGCTAAGAATACTGAGACACAGAAAGGCTAAATAGTTTCCTCACAGTCACCTGGCTTCTAATTAGCAGAATCAAGATCGGAAGCTAGGTAGGTATTCTGTTTCCCAGTTCACTCTGTCATCCGAATGTGTTCCCTAGGCAAATCTACCATGGACTTCCAATAAGAACATTGTCTTTCATTACCTTTAAATAGTTTTGAAAACTAGGGGCTCTTAATGACTTAAGGCTCAAAAGAGACGTGGTAAGCTGAAAGAATAGAGTGGAGAGCTTCAGGTCTATAGCCAGTCTATGGTTGTTAATCTACATACTAGCATACTGCCCTAAATGAAGCAGCAAGAACAACCCAGAACTTCTATAAATTCCTAACCCCATCAGCTACATTGGAAACTTAGAAGCTGAACATATGAAAAACTATGGTTCCTTTTGGCCTATGGCCCTGAAGTGGTGGGATGGGTGGTAAGATGATAGGGCTATGAGTGGGTATGGAAGATTAAGAAGAGAACAGAATCCAGTGAAATGTACAAAGGTGAGGGAGGATGAGGTCCCACAGCCAAAGGACAGGAGGGAACATTTTTCCTGGATAGTGAGAAAGATTGTAGGGTGACATATGATGCATTGAGATCAGATTAAAGAAATTTATTTGAGAAAAGTGAGCTGCCATAAGATTGAATGGTAGATGGAGGGGGGTGCTTCCAGGTTATTGTCAGACACTGGAAAGAGAAGGTGCCTAAAGAAATAGCAGGAACAAAGACAATATGTGTACTAGATTCAGACTACATGCTTTATAAACTGTAGTATTCTTCTGTGACATGCTCTGTCATGACCCTTGTGTTGGCTGAAGCTCATGGACTTCTCAGAATAATATTGTTAATGCATAATATACATATATAAGATTGTTAGTGATATGTTATTTCCAAATATTAACTAAATCTGATGTACAGGCCAGCATGAATGCTTCTTTATTACTGCATAAATTAAAATCTAAAGTCATTTATAAGTAATGTCTACTCTAAAGGCTATCTGGAGGTAACTGTAATAAGAATGTGGTATAAATATGATTTTTCTCACTAGCCAAATTTTGTGTATTACTAATGCTCCCATGTGTTTCATTGCCTATGTTCAAAGAGGAAAAGAAGAAGAAATTTTAATTTGACCTTCATGAAAACAGAATTTTAATTTTTCCCTTCCCAAGATTGCAAGGCCTTCATTGATAGATGAGACAAATTCCTTAGCCTTGGATTGCAGTGACTGGATTGTTTATCCCAGGTTTCTTCTCATGTATCTTTGATAGTGACCTCCGACTCTTGATGACAAGCTCCCACATAGTCTTCTTACCTCTTCTATAAACAGTCATAAAGATCATGCAAGAGAAGTCCAAATCTAAGTCTAGTGTTCCTCTAGCCACCTCTCTAAGTCCTTATGTTCAAGGAACTAGTCATGTTGCATATGAAATGAGATTCCTCCAAAACTTTGTCAATTGGTTAAAAAAGGCATTCTGACCAAGGTCACCATTATTCTTTGAATGATTCAGATGCACAGTATCAGAGTTCTTTGAAAAAGTGTAATACAGTTCTGTAATCCAAGTACTTGTGAAGCTGAAGTCAAAAGATTACCATTAGTTTGCTGCCAGACTAAGCTATCAAGTACCAAGAAAACCTAGGCAAGACCCTGTATGAAAATAAATAACAGCAGCAATAAGAGAGTGAGAAAGCAGGGAGGGAGAGAGAGGGATAGAGAAAATGAACATAGATGACTAATTGAATTCTAGCAGAAGAAAACTGGAAAAGGCCTTAAAGGCTGGTCTCAGTTGGCAATGCTCATTCCCCAGTGAAGCCCAGAGTAGTTTACTGTTGAATAGCTCTGGGTAACTTCTGTCTTTTGGCCTCTGGAGCTCTGCCTATTTGACAAGAGATGATCTGATTGGTTTGGAAGATGGTCCTAGAAACTCTATTCAGAATACCTAGCTGCTACCTTTGCCTTCATGTCGCTGTATCTCTTGTGTCAAGAACTCAAACATTTCCTTCAGTAGTCATCCTTTTGAGTGTACTGGGGCCTACAGTGGGTGCCAGGCTGTTCCATCTGGCTATAAGAACAGGCCTTGAATGATGAGTGGCAGCTGAAGTGTTCTGGAATCTATAATCATCTTTCCTGATTTCCAGAGGAGTTGATTGAGTTCTTGTCCTCTTCTTCCCTCTTCATAACTATCTGGTAATGGTTACTATTGTCAACTTGGTAGGAGAATCATTATGGAAACAAATCTCTGGGCATTCCTGAGACTCACTCTCTACAATACGTTAATAGAGGTGAAAAGATCTGTTCTAAATGTGCACAGCATGATTTCACAGGCTGAGGTTCTAGGCTGAATTAAGAATATTCTAACAGCAGGAGCAGGGGCTGTCTCTGACTCTGTTGCCTGCCTTTTGACCCCTTTCCTTAACTGGGCTCCCTTGTCTAGCCTCAATAGGAGATGTGCCTAGTCATACTGCCAAGGCAGGCTGATATACATGGGAGGCCTCTCCTTCTCTGAGAAGAAAGGGAGGGAACATGGTGGGGGGAGGGGGAGAGAGAAGGGATTGGGAGGAGAGGAAGGAAGGGTATAAAGTTAATTAATTAATTAATTAATAATAAAAAACTAAGAAAGTGAACCATACACAAACGTGTAGCTCTCTGCTTCCTGACTGCAGATGCAACTTGACTATTTTCATCATGTTCTTACCACCCCGCCTTCCCTCACCATGATGTGGAAAGTGGGCCAAACTAAACCTTGTCTTTCTTAAATTGCTTTAGTCAGCACTTTATCATAGCAACAAAAAGGAAATTATACAATTGCCATCATGGTTATTATAGTAATCATCACTGTCATATCATCATCATTATCATCATCATGAATTTGCTTTTTCATTTATTAAACAGGTTGGCAGGTACATATTTTAACTCACACCCAGAACCAAATGAGCCACTTAATTTGCAGGACTTCCAGCTGTGCCTCAGATTTGAGTTACATCTCTGTCTCTTCCTGATGGATTAGATGACTTGAAGAAATTCTCAGTCTTTCTCAAGTGTAGCCTCCGGCTTACAAAATATGAAACCAAGCTTTCTGATGTTTAGCTCTCACTGCTGCTGAGAGGATGTGTGAGCTGATGTCAGTTACAATGTGCTTCTGTTGCTTTTCAGTGTTCTCTCTTTATCCACCCATATATTACTGAGAAAGTAGGGTCCTTGGCATCATGCTGCGTTCCTGTTTCCAAGAAGGGCACTTGACAGAAGCACCAGCTCATGGGGCAGTGAAATCTGTGAAGAATGTAATTTTCTATTTTTCTTCTCACACAAAAGGAAAGATGATTTACTACATTTGCTCTGCAGAGTTTGATGTCAGATAGCTATAGCCACAACCACATTAGGGAGTGACGAATCTGGAGCTTGTTGTCAGACTTGATGAACAATTTATGAGGCTGAAATACACATTGAGTTCTAACCTTCTATGCCAGGGATCTGTGGCAGGGCAAAGGTCGGAAGCTATGCAGCCAGCCTCCTGGCTCTGTCCATACAAATTTCAGCCATATAACAACAGTAAATGACAGTGGCTGAAATGCTGGTGCAAGAAGGATGTCTTGCTATATAATTTACAGACCATCCTCCAACCAGAGGTGGAGCTTTTCAGAGGAAGAGTACAAGGCCTAGAGTTATTCGGGTCTGAGTTTCTTTTTCAGGAAGGACCCACAGACCTTAAAATAATTTTTCCCTTTTCTGAGTAGAAGTTTTTCAAATAACCATAAAGTCATTTTGTAGCCGTGAGCTTTTCTGTCTTTTCCTCGCTATATTTACTAGAGCCTTCTCTGAATCTTTTCAAAACACTTCCCTTTCTTTAGTCATATACCCAGCAAACTGCTGTCACTCTGCATGTCCATGTCTTAGGACAGCCACCGATGCTTCCTGTGCCCTTTCACCTACTCCCGAATATCACTGCTCTATGGAATGTTCTTTCTCTACTGGATCATCTGTGTTGATATTCAAATGTGATTTAATTTTCAAACCCTTAATCCCCATTATCTTAGAGTTTCCATTGCTGTGAAGAGACACCATAACCATGGTAACTCTTATAAAAAAATTAATTAAGGCTGGCTTATAGTTTCAGGGGCTTACTCCATGATCAACATGACAGGAAATATGGCAGCACTTAGGCAGACATGGTGCTGGAGAAGGAGCTGAGAGTTCTATAACCTGATTCAAGGTAGCAGAAGGAGACTGCTACACTAGGCCTAGCTTGAATTCAGGAGACCTCAAAGCCCACTCCCAAAATGACACACTTCTTCCCACAAGGACACACCTGCTCCAGCAAGGGCACACTTCTAAATAGTGCCACTCTCTATGGGCCAAGCATTCACACACATGAGCCTATTTAAACTACCACAGCCATTCTACTCCAGCTGCCATTGTCCTTAACTCCGGCAGAACCAATATTCACAATGAGTTCTACATCTTTGGAAAGGCTATTAGATTCCAGCTCCTTTCTGTCTGTCTGTTTCCTTGTCACCATCTTTCCTGAATATCTTTACTCTCTTCCAGGATGGGCCCAAAGTGACTGAACCAAGAAACTATGGACTGATACCTCTGAAATTACAAGCCAAATTGCCTTTGTTTTCTTTTTTATTGGATATTTTGTTTACATTTCAAATGTTATCCCCTTTCTAAGTTTCCCTTTTGCAAACTCACTATCCTATCCTCCCTTATCCTGTTTCTATGAGGGTGCTCCCCTACCTGCCCACCCACTCCCATCTCACTGTCCTATCATTCCTCTACACTAGGGCATCAAGTCTTCACAGGACCAAGTGCCTCCCTTCCCATTGATGCCAGATAAGGCCCCTTCAACTCCTTCAGTCCTCATAACTCCTCCATTGGGGATCTCATCCAATGACTGGCTGCGAGCATCCACATCTGTATGGGTCAGGATCTGGCAGAATCTCTCATGAGACAGCTGCATCAGGCACCTGTCAGCAAGTACTTCTTGGCATCAGCAATAGTGTCTGGGTTGGTGTCTGCAGATGGGTTGGATCCTTAGGTGAGGCAGTCTCTGTATGGCCTTTCCTTCAGTCTCTGTTCCACTCTTTGTCCCTATATTTCCTTTAGACAGGAGCAATTCTGGATTAAAATTTTGGAGATGGGTGGGTGGCCCCATCCCTTAACATGGGGGGAGGAGGGCATGCCTAATCTCTGGATATGATCTCCACAGGTTCTCCCTCCCCTTTGTGGGGTATTTCAGCTAATGTTATCCCTGTGGGGTCCTGAGAGGCTTTTGCTTTCCTGGCATCTTGGACTTCCTGGTTGCTACCCCCAGCACCCCATTCCCTATTGCGATCCACCTCTATTCATTTTCCTGACTCTGTACATCTCTTCTATCTCCTCCCATACCTGATTCTGCCCCTCTTTTTCATCTCTCCCTCCTCTCTTCCTCCCAAGTCCCTCCCACCCTCTACTTCCCTTGATTATATTGTTCCCCCTTCTAAGTAGGACTGAAGCATCCACTCTTTGGTTTTCCTTCCTCTTGAGCGTCATGTGGTCCATGAATTGTATCATGGGTGTTCCATGCTCTTTGCTTAATATTCACTTATCAGTGAGTACATACCATGTGTGTTCTTTTGTGACTGGGTTACCTCACTCAGGATGATATTTTCTAGTTCCAATCACTTGCCTGAGACTTTTGTGAAGTCATTGTTTTTAATAGTGGAATACTACTTCATTGTATAAATGTTCAACATTTTCTGTATCCATTCCTCTGTTGAAGGACATCTGGGTTCTTTCCAGCTTCTGGCTTTTATAAATAAGGTTGCTATGAACAGCATGTGTCCTTGTTATATGTTCAAGCACCTTTTGGGTATATGCCCACGACTGGTATAAGTGGGTCTGTAGGTAGTACTATGTTCAATTTTCTGAAGAACCACCAGACTGATTTTCAGAGTGGCTGCACCAGCTTGCCATCCCACCAATCATGGAGGAGTGCTTCTCTTTCTCCAAATCCTCACCAGCATCTAGTGTCACCTGAGTTTTTGATCATAGCCATTCTGACTGATCCACCTGCTACCATGCTTGGGGATGCTTGAACCAGGGACTTTTTCTGAACCATTCTACAATCTCAGCCCTCAAACTCTGCAACCAGGGGGCACCCACAGTTGGCTTCATGTTTTCCTCCATCTTGTTGCCCCAGCCTTTTCTGTGAACAGCCCTGCATTGCTTTCAGTTTTCCCCTCTTCTTATATCTTATTAATCAATTCAGCACTTCTATTGATTTCTGATGTCTTGGACATTGGTGGTAGATTCTTGGGTTTGCTATGTTTTGTTTTGCTTTATATTATGCAGGTAGTGCTATGGCTTTCAGTCCCTTGGGACTTAATACAAGTTCCATGGAAACCTATCACCACCACAGAAAAAGCTTTTTTGAGGTTCAGAACAATGGCCTAAATAGGAAGCCAATGGCAATGGTGTAAGCAAAGACTAACAGTGAACAGAAATTTCTCCCATCTTTTGTTTATATGCCTCTCAATGGAAGAACAAAGGAAGTGTCTCAGAAGAACTTACTGTTTGAACAAGAGGCCAAAGGTAAATGACAGGATGCACCAGGGCAAAACAAGCAAATCACTGAACTTGTGGGATTTAAGAACCTTATAAACTTTTTTTTTTCTTCAGAAAACCATGTAAACTTCAAATCTGGAAAGAGATACTGAGGAACCTTTGGGTAGACAAGGCAGATGTGAGGCTACAAATGCTGACGAACTAGAAGAAAAGAGAAAAGCTACTTCAAACAAGTACCCCCAACTGTGTGTGTTCTAACAGAGTTAAGAGTGGCACATAGTGATCCTATGCGGAGACTTGTGTTATTATCTCCTAAACAGGATCAAGGGCACTAAGCCAGGACTCTGGAAGTCAAGGCCTGAGTGTGTTCCATGTGTCTTTGAACCTGAACACCTCCTCTATGAACATTAGATTCACCACAGATACATGGGGACTTAACACTCTCCATTGTGGACAATTGTTTGGGTTCCAAGCTCTTTCACAAGACTCAAGTTCCTGGTCCTGTCCTAAGTCCCAAACACAGCCAACTAGCCAGTGTCTGGTAACTACTAGTTTCAACCACTTAAGGAAAAATCCACTTTGAGCAACTCTGAGCAGTCTATTTTGTATAGAAAGTTTAGTTTAAGGCCATTTCAATAAGCTCCAATTTATCCTCTTGAAGGCCTGTGAAGAAAAGACAAGTACTTTCTAAATGCCTTTCACATCCAGTTCAACAGGTCCACATACCCAGAATACTGGATCTCACAGTTCACAAAACATGGTTGGGTTCCTTTTAGAGAGAGTCATTATTTGTATGTGGATTAGAGAAGATGACACAAAGACGATACTGAGAAACCCAGACAGGAGCCTCTGTAGTGTCTATCATTTGTGCTTTCTTATCCACATTAAACAAACCCTCTTCCTTCACTCAGTGTGAGGGGCAAGTAGATTTGGGAAGGAAGGTCCCTATCTGTCCAACAGCCTAGAATCTTTAACAGCAAACACTTGATAAATGATGAAGAATATTAGTAATTAATTAAAGTGTGTGTGTGTGTGTGTGTGTGTGTGTGTGTGTGTGTGTGTGTG
>NC_045030.1:74056091-74060312 GCF_008632895.1 Mastomys coucha | reverse complement strand
TATCATGTATCCAGTAGCTCAGTCTTGCTATTCTTGTGCATTTTTCACTCACCCTCTGAGACACTGACAAGATTACATTTTCTCCCCCTTACTCACTGCCTCCCTAGTGTTCATCCATCTTGCCTTTTCATAGCCCCCATTGGTTTCCTAATGATTTTATAGATATTTTCAAACATACTTAAATGTTCTAGGAAAAGTAAGAGGCTTCATCATTATAGCTAGCTTATCCCACACTGCGTAAGAATTTACATGTGCAAGAGCAGTAATTAATACATAGATGGCACAGGCCATGAGGCTGACTAGCTTATATTCAGTATGGAAAAAACAAGCTTTTCCCACAAATGCTTAATTTTAGGAAAAACGACAACCCAGGAAGAATGCACTTTACTGATGGAGAAAATCTACATAGAAGCTTCCATTTGGGGGATACTTTAGCATGTAGATATGCCAGGGAAAACTAAAACATAGTCTTGCCTTCACCAAGTTTCAACCTCACCGGTAAGGAACAACATGGGATCTCACTGGTGAGGGCCATAGTAGCACAAATATCAGATAATAATAGCATTCATTAAAAATGTATGAAACTGGCTATAAGTCTTGAAGAAGGCTCAAATAGAAATAGATAGGAAGAGGATTAGAAGGCATACTTGTGACCAGTTGGTTGAAAAGACAAGGTGTGTTTAGAGAATAGTAAATGGTTCTATTTTACTAGGGGAGAATTAGAGAATATGACTTAACACTTTAGCAGGGTTTTTAAGTGCCCATTTGACCTCAGCTATGTGGATAAGAGGAGAAACAATAGATGGTCCTTGAGAAAAGTTTGTCAGGATTTTAAGTAGACTCAATAAGTTAATTTGGGAATGAGATTAATATTTGAATGACCTAGGGCAAATAGATTCTTAAAAGAGTCCACAGAGTACTTAACAATAGACTGAGGTATGAAAGGACAGAGAAAAATGCAGAAGCAAAAACAAACTTATGTGTGAATTGAGATGGTGGCTGAATTAACAAAATTAGCCCAATGAAAAGGACAAGAATTACCCGCTCAGAGATACTTAAGACATGTTTTAAATGGAACACAAAGTGTTTAGTGGTACATAGAAACTAATAGGAAAGACAAAAGAAAGAAGATGAGGGTTTCATTGGTGAACATATTGAGGTACCTGGTGGATAACTGAAGTGAACACTTAAGGGTTCTTTGCAAAGTCAGTTATGTTGGATGATACTTTGCTGGGGCAAACAAAAAAAAAAAAAAAAAAAAAAAAAGCATTTCATTGAAGCAGACAGAGGTGAAATGCTAAGGCAGACTCCTGAAGGAATGTTTTGCTGAAGTAGACACAGGAGAAAGGGTGTTCTGTTAAAGCAAACATTCTAATGATGTGCTATAGTTCCTTGTTGCTTCCTAGGACTAGGGCTGATGTGAGCTGAGACAGACTCATATGCTGAGGCAAGACACTTGCTGCTGAGGTAAGACCCATGGAGGACACATGATGTTTGGAGGAAGGATAAAAAAGACTCAACAGTGACAGAGACTGAGCTTGGCTTGCTTACAGAGCTTGTTGTACAAGGCTTGTGGGTCTCTCATCTTGGCTCATCTTCCCTGACAGAGGCATAGCCTAGAATTTCTCTTGGTGTCCCTCTGTGTACCTCCTACTGACTTGTGCCTGCTGACAGAGGCCTAGCTGTCTCTGCTAGGTTGTGCCACTGCTACTGATTCTTGTTTGCTATCCCAACTCTACTGAACTGGACTGCTAGTGTATCCATGAAGTGTTTGTGAATGGACTGCTGTAAACTAAACTGCTGATTTCCAGACAATACAGATGGGTGTTGCTAAACAAACAAACAAAAAAACAAAACAAAACAAAACAAAACAAAAACAAAAAACCAAACAAAACAAAAAACCCAAAACCACATTTCTAAACAGGTACACTTCTTCTCATATATCCTTTCTTTTTCACTACCTCTGATGGGTGATTTGCTGAAAGGGAAGTTAAAGCATGTAAGAACCATCATTAAAAATAAACTTAAAAAAATAAAGTTACAGATAACCAGAGAGAAATGCACAAAACTTTATTATAATACCTATTAATCGTGCAAAACAGTAGAATCACCCAGTGAGAGTGTCAGAGTCTTAAAATAGGCATATGTATATATATATATATATATATATATATATATATATATATATATATATATACATACACATATATGGAGGAGAGAGAGAGGAGACAGAGAAAGAGAGAGAGAGAGAAAGAGAGAGAGAGAGAGGGAGAGGGAGAGATTGCCTGTAGCATGTGTGTGATGGCTTATCTCAAGTTGATTAGAGAATACCTTCCCACTGTGGATTGAACCATTCCCTAAGCAGGGTACTATGAGTGGAGAAATCCAAATCAACATTAGTAAGCAAGCATTTATGGCTCTTTGTCTTTTAACTATGGATATAATACAATACAACATAACAATCTTCCTAAGCTTCTATCACTATGACACCCCAATAGTTATGGACTGTAATCTGGAACTGTGAAGCACAATAAACCTTTTCTTCCTTGAGTTACTTTCCTCAGGGTCTTTATCTACTGTAATAGGTAATGAAACTAAAATAGGTACTTTGAGCATATTCATCCTTCTGATATATTCAATTATCTCCCCAATGCCCTCCTCAATACTAGCAGTATTGTTTTACTTTATGACTTATAGAAAAGGTTTTATCCCAACCCTAGTTTGAGAGGACACATGTGATACTTATCTTTGTGAATCTGAATTTAACTTAATTTTCTACACTTCCATCCACTGCCGCCACCAATCACATTTCATTGATTTTTTTATAGCAGAAAAAAATTCATTTTATATATATATATATATATATATATATATGATGTAAATATAGACACATCTATGAAAATATTTAAAAGTAAAGATTGTAAATTAAAATAATGATAGTTTATTTTTGCAATATTTTATTAATTCTTTAGGAATTCCATACAATGCATTTCAAGAATATTCATCCTCTCAGATTCTTCCTGATTTAGAGCTGAGAACTCCACAGTCTTTTGTTCTTCACATATAGACTAGCTAGGAACTTAGTGTTAATTGTCATTTACTGCAAGGAGAAACTTTTCTGGTGAGGGCTGAGAGATGCTCTATTATATGGATATAGCAATAAACCATAAGGAATCATTTAAATACTATTTCCATTCAGCATAATAATAGTGTTGGGTTTCCCCCTAGAACTTATGACCTAAATCAGGGTTCCTGATACATTTGAGGCCTCTTAATGTCAAGTATGGAGTCTGTCACATGAAGCAAGCATTTTGGTCAAATCATAAAGTGGTTGGTTGTACAAATGGGACTACGTTGTGAAGAAAGTCATTGTTGTAGTTTGTAGGATTCACAGCTGGGTGAGTATGAGTCTTACCACAATTTGGTTACGAATCGGGCCAGAGTGAGAATAGTAATGCAGGTATTTGTATTGTATACTGGCTTTCAGCTCTTTAAGTATGTACAAAGGGACTAGATAGGTAGATCATGTGATAGTCTGGCCTTTGGTTTTATTTGTCTTTGGGGAACCTCCATACTTATTTCTCCAAAGACAGGAGCAATTTACACAATGACCAACAGTATATTTTCAAAGTCAATCATTATATAAATTTACATGCCCACTTGTTAATTGGAATATTTATTCATTTATTAATTTGTCTTCTCTTTCTTTTGATTAATTTAGCTAAAAATATGAATATTGTTGAACTGTTTTTTAAAAAGAACAATTCTTTTTCATTGACATTCATGTTGTTCTTTTATTTCCCAGTGTTTTTATTTAATTAATTTCAACATAGATTTTTTTTGCTATTTTTTTCCTTTATTATTTAGTTTTATTCTTGTTTACCCATGGCCCTATGCATCAGTAGATTCTTCATTTAAGAAGACTAATGTTTATTAATGCAGGCACTCGTAATTATATGTTTGACTGTTAAAATTATGTTCCTTGTATCATGCAAATTCTCTCATATAATATATTTTCATTATCACTCTAGGAATTTTTAATTTCAGCTCTAATATCTTCAATTACTCACTGATTGCCAAAAGTGTACTATTCAAGATCTTCCATGTGTTTACATAGATTTTTTTATTTTTTTGGTAGGTTTACTTGTTATCAACCTCTAGTTGTTCTTTTTAATGCAGTAAGATACAAAAATATTTTGATTCTGTTTTATGGCTTACTTT
>NC_045030.1:74048170-74055979 GCF_008632895.1 Mastomys coucha | reverse complement strand
TTGGCTCAAAGCATACTTTATCATATCTGGGTATAGATGATAATCTTTTTTTTTCAGGTCCATTGGCTTGGGATATATCTTAGTTTGTTTTTATTGCTGTGATAAGCATGATGGTCAAAAGCAACTTGGGAGGAAAGAATTTATTTACCCTTACAACATATTATCCATTATGAAGAAAGCTATGGCAGGAACTCAAAGCAGGAACCTGGAGGAAGGATCTGAAACAGAGGCCATGGTGAATGCTCCTAGTAGCTTGCTCCTTGAGGCTTGCTCAACTCAACCTGATTTCTTATGATACCCAGGATCAGCTACCCAGGGGTGACACAATCCATAGTTGACTGAGCCCTCCCACAACAATTATCAATAAAGACAATGTTCTACATCTTCTGCACAGACCAATCTAATGGAGTCAATTCCTTTGCTGAGGCTCCTCCTTCCTAGATGACTTCAGCTTGAGTCTAGTTGACAAAAACAAATAACAACAAGGAAATACTAATAGCACTTGAATCCTTCCTCCTAAAATATGTGTATGTCTTTTCCAGTGCAGTACATTACTTTAAACTAAAAACAGTTGAATTTTTTCTTTAATCAATTTTTTGGGCCAAATATTTGATTGTACAGTTAAGATAATGTTTTAAAGACAGTTAAGACATATATTAAATTGGATGTATACTAATTCATATTTTAATTTTTTTCTAGTTGTTTCAAATATTATATATTTTTGTATTCACATTATTCATCTCAGAAGTTTTAATGTTTACTGAATCAATAATGATGATTCTTCCCCACCTCTTGTTTATTTGTTTTGTGTTGAGATTTATTCTTCCCCATGTTTTCATGAGTGCATGTATTTTCTTTTAGTGTCTCTATGTGTCATTTATTAAAATATCTTCTGCAATGGTAGATTAGTAGTCAAGAATTGCTTTAGTTTATACTTATCATCTTGAAAACTTTTTATTGCTCCTTTGATTGTAAAAGTTAACTGTAGGAAGTAGTAATCTTAGCTGAATGTTATTTTTCTTTCAGGTTTTGGAATACATCATTCCCAGCTCTCTTACACTAGGATTTCTTCAGAGAAGCCTGTTGTTATTCTAATGGGCTTGCCTTTATAAATGATATGACATTTCTCTCTGTTTTTTTTTCTGTATTCTTCACATCTTAATATAATGTGTTATGAATAAGATTTTCTGAGCATAGCCTTTGATGATTCTAAATATATATGCATATTCTGTCTGTATCTATATTATTTTCTATACCAAATATTCTCATTTGCCTTTAATAATGTCCTAAAGGTCTTAGAAATTGTGGTCATAATTTTCAACATTTTTCTTTTATTAGTAGCCACATAAAATAATCCATTTTCTTTGTTTACAAGTCCTGATATTTCACTTGATCTAACTTACTTGTTTGTTTTATTGAACTTTTAATTTCTAAGAGTTACACTTGTTTTGAATTCCTCATTCAAATCCTGTATTGCCCCCATACGTTGTTCAGCAATTTCATTTTTTAAATTACACCTTTGAACCATTTTGTCCAATATTTAATCTCTTTTGATATCATTAGACTAACTTATTAAAGATCTATGAACCTTGGAGTATTTGTATTGCCATGGTTTTGTACATTTCTTATGATTTCATGTTGGAATTTGTGTATTTGTTGATATCTCTGTCACTTTTTTTATTCTGATCATCTTAGAAAAGAGCCTTGAAATTTAAGTCAATGTAGGCAAAGCAATTATCTTTGTTAATCAACTCTTCTCTTGAGGTCATTGGAATTTCATGAAGAGGAAATAAGACTACAGTGTTTCATTCTTTTCAATTGGAAATAAGCAGATCTTAACATCTTATTAGGTATTCTCTCTGCAGTTTTAACCCCCACCTAGCACAATTGATGTTGTCTGACTTACAAGGAGAAATGTGTGACTTGCAATAACTATCACTTTCTCTTTTGCTCTGTATGGGATTTGGTGAGTCTGTTGTGTCCTATGGGAGGATATCCAGCCTAATTGTTCCTTTCCCAATACCTCCCAAGGCTCCAAACTGTAGGTTGCCCTGCTAGACACAATTACAAAACAGGGCTAGCTACATCATTTGTGGCACTCGATGTTTAATAAAAATGTAGAGTTCCTTCTTCAAATTATTAGGAATCTCAAGAGAGATTACAAGAGAACATTACATTTAACACAGGGCCCTGTGTAACTACACTGGTCACATAACCTATGAAGTAAGCCCTGATCCAGAACCAATCCCAGAACCTAACCTTGCTAAAAAGAATTTCAAAGCAAAGCTGTGTTTGGCTTAATGAAATGTACACTGGAAAAGATACCTTTACATAAAGAGCTCACTTCAGATTGTGTTAGATTCTGTCTCCCAAGAGGCCCTTTGGTAGTCATGAAGGGATTAAGCCACAGATAGAATGCTGAAGTTCGGACTTCTGTCAATAAAGCACAGGAAACATCTATGCTTCCTTACACTGTAATCAGCCAGCACTAACTTGTATCCTGCTTACATTAGTCAGCCTTTGACTACTGCGAACTAAAAAGGAAAGGTTCCTTTTGAATCACAGTCTCAGAAGATTTAGTTCATGGATGATTGGCACCACTGCTTGGAGCCTAAACTGAGATAATACTCATGGTGGGAGCGCACGGGTGAGGAAGTGACGTGAAGGTGACAAGAACCCGTAGTTGTGAATGAGAATGCCCTGGATACATAGGCTCAGATATTTTAATGGTCGGTTCCCAGTTTGTGGAAAAGTTTGGGAAGAATTTAGAGATTTTGCCTTGTTGAAGAAAATGCTTCACTGTGGAGTGGACTTAAGTTGGCTTTCTCCATTTCTGACTAGTAACTGTGGGTCAAAATGTAAGTTTTAGTTACTATACCACAGCCATGCTTGTCTGCCTGCTGTTATGTTCCCTGCCACTATAGTCATGGATTCACTCTCTGAAAATGTAACCCTACAATGAACTCTATTCTGTAAGTTGCCTTGGTCATAGTGTCTTACCATAGCAATAAAAATAATTATGACAAATGGTATGCTCTCAAGCATCTAAGGTCACCCATTATGTTCAGCATCATAATGGTCCACTGTTTTCCAAAAGCATCCTCATGGAGACCAAGATTCTAATGCATAGATCTTTGGAGAACTTTTCAGACCAAACTATAGCAAGACTCAAAGTTTTTCTTAATACTCTAGGTGGGTTTCATTCCCTTAACACTGTACACAACTGCAAAGTGGCAGTTACTCTCATCCTTAGAAGTAGTTCCCTGCTGTAAGATAGCTCTAATGTGAGGAAGTTTGCTTTTCTGGATTTCTAAACAAGGGTAAGGAAAGGACTGAAGTAAAAACTGAGAGGCTACATGCATAAAGAACAATGTTACTGAGTGTGGAATCCATGGGCCGATCATATAGAGGTAAGAAGAGACATTAACAATAAGTACTGCTTCCAAATTTTCAGAGCAGCTTGATAATGCTTCTTAAAATTTAATAATAACAATAATAAGGATATTGTGTGACTATATTTTTAATCTTTTGATAATTCAATTTTATTACATTTTCCTCAAATATTAGTTGATCCTGTTTGAAAATCTAAAAAAGGAATTTTAAAAACTAAAGCAAAACAAAAGTAGGTACCTCACAGCATAGAAGATAGATGCAAAAGGTGGTTGCCAGCCTTAACACAGCACATCTGACTTCATCATCCAGACCAAGTGCTCAAATGTGAATCAAAAGGCCAGGGTGATCTTCTGACTCTTTTCCTCTGAGAAGTTCCTTAACCACTTAACTTCCCTTTTCTCATCTGTAAATAGCTTATGAAGATCAATATGATCTTAGGCAAGAAGGTCCTTCACAAACAATAAAGCACATAAGCAATAAACCATAAGGATTAAACAATTCCATGGTCTTCTGAAACTCCTTCCATGAAAGTTGTCCTAGTTCAATGGGGAATACACCCTTTGTGGCTGTCAAGATTTAGACTCTACTTTCAAAACTGAATGAAGGAGTGAGGAAGCTATCCAGCATCTCCATTTCCTCATCTTCAGAAGAGGAGCCATTTTGCTGTCCACATGATAAAGTTGCGATAAAGATTAATTAGTATCCAGTTTATAAAGCATGGTATATATAATAAATAGTACCAATTAGCATGGTCTGATTGCATCTCTCAATTCTTGTCACATCACCATTTTGAAATTTACTCATTGTTTTCTTCATTATCACTTTGACAAAATATTTGAGATAAACAACATTCAGGCAAAATTTTTTTGGCTCATTGCTTCAAACAATGAAAGTAGTCCATGGCTACTTAGCTTCATTGTCTATGGACCCACATGATGCAGAGTGTCACAGAAGTAACTGGGAATGATAGAGGAGTCTGCTTATCTCTTGTTACCCAGTAAGTACCTTTAAGGTTTTTAATTTTCTTGATGTAGAATATACTATTGACTCTCTCACATGGAATGGGTCTCAAGTTGGGCAGTCATTGGTTTGCTGTTCCCTCAGTCTCTGCTCCATATTTATCCCTGCACATCTTGTAGGCAGGACAAATTTTAGGTCTAAGGTTCAATGTCCCCCACTCTCTAATGGAAGTCCTGCATACTCCAGTCTCCATATCACCCACTGCTAAGAGTCTCAGCTAAGATTCTCTGAGAGCCTGCCCCATCCAAGGACTTCAGCTACTCCAGAGATGCCCCCGACTAACTTTCATTCTCACTCCCTGCCCTCTCCCATCCCCTCCCCACACCTGATTCCCATCCCTATTCCCTTCTTCACCCCCTCTCCCACCATAGTTCCATCTCTCTATCTACCTCCAATGATGATTTTATTTTCCCTTCTGAGTGAGGCTCACACATTCTCCCTTGGGCTCTTCTTGTTAGTTTCTTGGAATCTGTGGATTGTTGTAGCATGGTTGCCCTGTACTTTATGGCTAATGTCCACTTATTAGTGAGTACATAACATGTGTGTTTTTCTGGGTTGCTTCACTCAGATTGATACTTTCTAGTTCCATCCATCTACCTGCAAATTTCATGATGAACTACTTGGTTTTTTTAAATAGCTGAATAGTAGACCATTGTGTAGATATATCACCAACCAAAGAGCATGCAAGGGCTGTATCTAGGCACCCTGCATATTGCAGCTTGGTTTTCATGTGGGTTCCCTAATAAATGAAGTGGAGGCTATCTCTGACTCTGTTCCTGCCATTGGATCCTCTTCCCCTAACCAGACTGCCTGGTTGGGCCTCAGTGGGAGATGGTATTTCTAGTCTTGCAGTGACTGCATGTCTCAGGGTGGCATTGTATTCGAGGGGGGGGTCCTTCTCCTCAGAATATTGGGGGCTGTGAGCAAGATGTTAAGTGAATAAATATGCTAATTGATGAAAAATATACTCTTGATATGAGAATATTGATTTCTCCCCCTAACAAACATGTTAGATTTTGCTTAGTTCTAACTATTTGTATAATTCTCTAGACCTTCTAAATAAAAATGGAACCATTTTGAAATACACTTGTTTTTGTTTCTTCCTGAGCAATCTTCATATCAGGAAGATTCTTCATATCAGAATCTTCAATTCTTTTTCTAATTATGAATAACTTAATGCTTGATTTGACAGTAACATCTCATCTTACTTCCTTTATGAAGGATAGTTACTATTAGCTTTTGTTAGAGATGAAGGACATTATTTGATTAAGAAATCTAGTGATGAAGGTACAGCTCCATTGGTAGAATGCTGTGTAGCTTGGAAGAAGCTCTAGGTTCACTCTTCAGTATTGTATAAAATTCAGTATGAGGTAAACAGAAAAACCAAAAGTTCTAGGATATCTTAAAATAGAACATTTGAAAATAGCTTTGACTTAAAAAAATGTAAAGAAAAAATGTAAAGTTTTTTAAAATTAATGATATTTAGACTTTATTATGCTTTTTATGTGCTCATAAAGATTGTTTCTTGAGTATATTAGTATAAATGATGACACTAGAGAGGCAAATTCTATTTCAGCATGATAAAATCTTTTTATTTATTGTTGGATTTAGATGATATTTTAGATGCAGTTCATGTTTTTGTAATAATTTTATGGCCCTTTCTTTTGTTGTTCTGTTAACATTATAGTAAGTAGCCCATGACTTGAATAAGCACCAGTTCTACCTTCCTGGTCTCAACAATAACTTATGGAAGACTGCCATTACCATTCCATGGAGCAGCTAAGAAAATGATCAAGTCCCCAATGAAGGAGTTATAGAAAGGACTGAAGGAACTGAAGAGTTTGCAACCCTACGGGAAGAACAACAATATGAACTAACTAGTACCCTCAGAGCTCCCAGGGTCTCAACCACCAACCGAAGAGTATACATGGAGGGACCCATGGCTCCAACTGTGTATGTAGCAAAGGATGGCCTTGTGGGACATCAATGGAAAGGGAGGCCCTTGGTCCTGTGAAGGCTGGATGACCCAGTGTAGGGGAATACCAGGGCAGGGAAGTGGGAGTGGGTGGATGGGTGGGTGGGGAAATACCCTCATACAACTGGAAGCAGGGAGAGGTGATGGGGGTTCTGGGAGGGGGAAACCAGAAAAGGGGGTAACATTTGAAATGTAAATAAAGAAAATATCCAATTTAAAAAAAGAAAAATGTCTTAAGCTCTTGCCTCTCTTACCCTCTTGTTCTTTTTTTTTTGGGGGGGGTGGAGTTCTGCAGCTTTTATTTTTGCATGTAAACCACTGGGGAATCTTGATGGTGGGCACCCTAGAGATTACACTGGAGTTTCGAGGGCTCCAGATGCTAGCTGAATAAGTCAGGTGACAGAAATAATGATTCAGACCAACCACATGATCACAAAGCTGGGGTCTCCAGCAGGGTTCCTGGTGGTCAGGTGTGAACATCTAAGGAAGCAGTGCCATAGGAGGGACAAGCACTGGGCCGACCTTGAGCCTCCTGGATGACAACAGGGACAGAGGACCTAAGCAGCTGGTGGCTCCAGGGATCTCCAGTCCATACTTTACTAGGCGAGGGAATTCCTGAAGGACCTGCCAGCAAACTTGGCTTTGCTGCCCAGCTCTTCCTCTATTCTAAGGATTTGATTGTATTTGGTCAGGCACTCAAATCAGAAGGGGAACCAGTGTTGATCTGCCCAGTGCAAAGCCCCATCACCAGGTCAGCAATGAAAGTGTCCTCAGTCTCCCCAGATCGGTGGGTTACCATAACGTCCCAGCCATTAAACTGGGCCAGCTTACATGCCTGCAGAGACTTGGTCACAGAGCCAATCTGGTTCACTTTGAGCAGGAGGCAGTTGTAGGACTTCTTGCCTGCAGCTTTGGTAATCCTCTTAGGGTTGGTCACTGTGAGGTCATCGCCTACTACCTGCATGCCTGCACTAGCTGTGAACTTCTGCCAAGCATCCCAGCCGTCCTGGTCAAAGGGGTCATCAATGGACACCACTGGGTAGTCCTGGATAAAGGACTTGTACAGGCCAGCCAACTGGTCAGGTGTGATGTACCTGCTGGGGTCATCCAGAGACTTGAAGTCCGGGTCCTACTTGCCAGACCTGTAGAACTCAGAGGTGGTCACATCCATGCCAATGACAACCTGTTCAGTGTAGCCAGCCTTAGCAATTGCAATCTTGAGCAGCTCCAGTGCTTCTTTGTTCTGCAGGATGTTAGGTTCTCCAGGACAGTGGTGGTCTCCTTTCTATACTTCTCCTTGATGACATTCTTCATGTGCTCTAATGCACATGGCTTCCAGGAAACTGGATGCCCCCACAGGCAGGATCTTGAACTCTTTTTTTTTCTATTTTTTATTAGATATTTTCTTTATTTACATGTCA
>NC_045030.1:74042831-74044911 GCF_008632895.1 Mastomys coucha | reverse complement strand
GGTTTGGTTTGGTTTTTTTAAGAGTGGCATATTGTCTTTTATGTTTTATTGGAGAGAAAAGCTTGTGACTTAAGCATAATTATACAAGTGGAAAAAAGAGCTGCAATTAGAACACAACCAGGCTTGTCTGGTTAATGAAGACAGAGTCAGCTCTCCTGCCCTCGCATTCTTAGACCTAA
Source organism: Mastomys coucha (assembly GCF_008632895.1). Lineage (NCBI taxonomy): Eukaryota > Metazoa > Chordata > Mammalia > Rodentia > Muridae > Mastomys > Mastomys coucha. The sequence goes on along the minus strand of NC_045030.1, from coordinate 74,044,732 downwards.
GGTGAAAGTTTCAGGATCTTTCTCACTGAATTACAGACTGCTATTCTAATTGAATGCAGTCATTTATATTCAATCCCAGAGCTTCCTGTCTCTCTCCTTCCTCAGATCGTTGGTAAATTAGCAGCAGCAGGTAACTGAAGCTCTCCTGTAGCACTGTCCTCCAAGCAAATCACAGATTTGTGACTCAACCACATTTCCTCTGCTTGTTCTGAATGTTTAAAGCACCTTTTTTGGAGACATTTGCTATTCTATTTAAGCAGAAGTGCTTGTCAGAGGAAATTATGGGCTGAGTCACTGATCTGCACTTCAGTGGAAAGACTGATGGTGAGACTTCAAACAACAACAACAAAAACCCATGTTCCACCTCAGACTGACCTGGTTGATCATAGCTACCTAGGAAACAGAGCCTGCTGGGCATCCCTCCTTGTAGGCATGATGATCTCCTCCAAGAGACCGCAAACTTGACAAGTCTTTTCTCATTTGAAGTTATTCTTGTTATTCTACTTAAATATTGATCTAATTGGCCCTTGGTGTTCCTTGGCTGTCTTGAAAGAGACAGATCTCCCACTGAATGTCTGGGGCTTGTCTTGGGCTTTTGGTGTCATGTATGAAAAGCATGTTTCCCTATTTGGGCTGATTGACAGCTCAAGTAGCAACTATTTTGGCCATCTCTGTATTCCTGTCCTTATCTAGACATACAGAGAATAAGAACGAGATGATCAAGAGGGGAAACATTGCTTCCTTCCTATGCTTAATAAGGAACTGTGACCTTTGGGAACATCATTTTATTCAAAAGACTTGAAGTGGCCCACAAAAGGAAATGATTTATAAGACTAATAGCTCAGTGGGAACATATCATCTAAGATGGTCTAAGATATTTTCTTCTCCATTATTCAGTGAAACACTGATGCTAGTACTCCAACAATGGTATTTTGACAGCATAGTTGAGGTTCCAAGCCAATAACTAAGATACAGAGATATCCATGCTGCTGTTTTCTCTAGTGGATAACACCAAGGAGGAGTAAAGGAGATTCAGAGTGTTAGAAGGCTTTAGTGCACCTTTGCTGACTTTGAAGCTAGACAGACCATTGTGCAAGTACAAATGTATTCTCTAGATGCCCAGGATCAGAGGATCAGAGGATCAGAGGTGAGGAGGACACAATATCTATCCCAACACTAGGAATAACTGGGACTAGCTGGACCCAGGCACCCAGGAATTCTGCCAGCCCAGTGGCACAGGTTGCTTCCAGTCTGTCTGGGCTGGCCAGTGCCCTGAGCAGACCTTGGGTGCAAACTTCACAGCCAGTCCCAAAACACCCAGAGGAAGCTCCATTCCCAGGTACTCTAACATGCCCAGGATCAGAGGTGAGGAGGGTACAACATCAGTCTCAACACCGGGAGTAACTGGGTCCAGCAAGACCAGGCACACAGGAACACCCCCCAGCCCAGTGGCTCGGGTTCCTTCTGGTCTCTCTGGGCCAGCTGGTGCCCTGAGCAGACCTCGGGTTCAAACTCTGCACCCCTTCCAAAAACTCCCAGAGGAAGTTCCACTCCTGGGTGCTCTAACAAGCCTAGGATCACAGGATCCCAGAATCATAGGATGACAGAGACAGCTTGACTCTGAGGAGTTCTGACACAACCAGGATCACAGGAAGGACAGGCTGCAGTCAGATTTAGCAAGGGCAGGTAGCACTAGAGATAACCAAATGGTGTGGGACAAGTATAAGAATATAAGCAACACAAACCAAGGTCACTTGCCATCATCAGAACCCAATTCTCCTACCATAGCAAGGCCTGGACACACCATTAAACTAGAAAAGCAAGATTCAGTTGTAAAATCACTTCTCATGATGATGATACAGGACTTTAAGAAAGACATAAATAGCACTCTCAAAGAAATA
>NC_045030.1:74028001-74040902 GCF_008632895.1 Mastomys coucha | reverse complement strand
CTGTCAACTCTCAGCTTAGCTACAATGGAGGTAAAATCCTTTGGTGATATGAGGGTCATTGAAGTACAACCTTATTACAATGAAACCCAATGTCTAAAAATTGTTCTTATTTTGGGCGTTTACCACAGTAAGAGCCAAGACTTTATGTTTTACTAAAAACAAAACAAACAAACAAAAATATTTTATTTATGTTCATTTAAAAATGCTACTAGTGTTGTACTATTTTAAAATATACAGTTAATATGTTTGAAGTTATTTAAAATTTATATTGAGAAAAACATGTATTTTCAGTATTACTGTAGACAAGCATCTACATAAGACTGTTTAATTGATTGTTGTTTTATATCAAATGTTTTTATTGTTACAATATTTTATAAATTTTAAAGAGTATGACAAAATAAAAAGAATGAAAGTTATCACAGGTTTTGAAGGGGGGTCTCTGAGAGGAGTTGGAGTACAAAAGAGAAACAAGAATATGATGTAATTATATTTACTTAAAATATGTTTTTAAATGTTAACAAATTCAGATAAATTGAAATAATTTATCTTTTCTCATCCTTATGCAATAAAACTTAAATCAACAAGGGTATACAGACTCTGAGTTCCCATCTTGCTTGAAGGCACACAGAGTTGTGTGATACAGCCTTGATATTGTGAACTCAGACTGGATGCCTCACACCAGGCAGTCTCTGTTCACCTCTCCTGCCCCAAGAACTATCACTTCACTCACATGATGGAGCTTTAAGTTGTTGTCTGCTTGCTAAGGTATTGGGGGAGAGGCAAGAAACTCACTACATCTACAAGTATCCAGGAAGAACAGGAAGTGCTAAAAGTTCTACTATTTCCATAGTCACAACTACACAAGAGACTCACAGGGAGCATTTGATGTGACAACCAGTTATGGCCTCATTGCTCAGTTGAAAAAAACAAACAAAAACAACAATAAAAAAAACAAAACAAAAAAAACTAAAGACAAAATAAGCATGTACAGAAGCTCACATTGTATAGCATGATTCATGTCTCTCATCAGTATTGGGGTTTGGGCTTTTCAAACTGCATGCCCTTTACCGGCATGTGTCGTGATACAGTTCTGTCTGTTCTCTTGGCCTAAAAAGCTAAGTGTACAGGTTCCTGTTTGACATTATCTTTTACTTTCCATAGGCTTTTATTCAGTGGAGTCTTCCTGACTGCCTCATCTAAAATGCCATCTCTCCATCAGCCCCACCTGATACTTTGTTCTTACATTGTACTGAGAGGATTCTGTGCATGTTACCTCTCCTTTAGTATCCATCTTCATGGCTTGTCTGGATGCTTGCACTAAGTATATTGCCTGACATGGAATAAATGCACAATAAAATGTTTTTTGTTTTTTTGTTTTTTTTTTTTAGCATGAAGGAGCTAGGATAGAATCTGGGTATGTACAAAGCAATGTTGTTTCTCTTGCCTGTTCACTTTGGTTATCTTGATTCTCTGTAGGGAGAGTCTTCTGTCCACAGAAACCAAAGCTGTCTCCAGAAGTATACAAGGATATTTCCTGTGGTTGATAAAGTGAGAACTGATCAGTACCTTTGAGCTTTGCATCTGATGAAAGAGAAACAGCTTTTGCTCAGAAATCAGGATTCTTCTGGAGAGACTGGAGATTTCTGTACATACTTAACATCAAGAAGTGGCATTTTGACGATGCTGAATTTACTACACATTCTTGACTAATGTCAAGTGCTCTACCTGAACACACTATCACCATAGACTACTCCATGAGCTCTATCCCTGAGAACATGTATATGTGTATGCATATGTGTGTATGTGCATGTGTGTGGGGCACACACACATGTGCACACACAGATGTTTCATTATACCCTTGAACTTAGTCCTTCCTCTACCTCTTGCCATATTAATGCCTTTAAGTTCACAAACAGCCATTAGAAAATAAAACTCTATGTTACAAATATATCTGATGAAGCATTTTTTGTTCCCCTTAGGTGGAGAGTGTTCATATAATGTTTTCACTTTAAGAGGATGAAACTAGGGCAGTCTGTTAGATCAGAGTAAGTCTAGGTAAGATCAAATTAGAACCCAGACAGAAAATCATTTGTTGCCACATTATCTGTAATAACAAAGAACTAAACACAATTGAAATGTCAGACAGTGTAGACTTAGTGAAGAAAATTGTTTAACATCATCTCCAAGGAATATTATGCAGCTATTAAAATGACCATTATAAATACAATGTTTCAACACATAAAAGGCTGAAAATTTAATGATAACAAAAGAGGCTGAATATAAGACTGTAAATATACTGTAATTACAGCAACACTAAAAAGAATACATACAAGTAACCAAGGCCTGAGAAACAATGAAGGACAGAAAATGAGATCTTATGGACTCAGACGTAGAAATTATGGGTTATTTTTTTTCTTTGTAAGTTTCCTGTTATGCTGTTTAATGGTGCCATAATACTGTTGTTACAGTAAATAACTGCTGAAAGGAACAAAGGCGAGCCTGAAGCCTTCCTGGATCATGACTGTCACAGAAAAAGAGGTCAGCCACCGCTGCATGATCCTGTTTCTTCTCATCTCTAGTCTCCGCATCTCTTGCCAGCACTCCAGAGTACACTGTGAGGGAAGGATCAAGAAGGGCAGGTTATAGGATCGGGCAAAGGCTCTGACAAGGCTCTTATTTTCCATAATGTCTGGTATAGGGCTATGCACATAGCTGGTGCTATGGTCTAAGGAACGTAATCATCATAAGCCACTCCTCTCTCCTCTCTGCAGAAAGATTTGGAGTAGCCCTTGGTGCTTGCTATGCACTGCCCCTCCTACTTAGTTATCTCTCAGCCCCATCAGATTTTCAATTATCTTCTTCTGTACATCCCTATTGTGGTCATCATCTCACACCTTCACTGAAGCTACCTGTCTTAGCCCTAACCTTCCTACATGCTCCAGTGATCATACTCAATTGAAAGGTGAGCCAAAAATGCTCCAACTTTAACTTTGCTTGAGCCTTATCTTACCACCCCCCTTGGTATTTATGTGGACTGTGTGACCATGTGCTAGACTTAATTATACATGCTTAGTCACTAAGGGAATCTGATCACAAAGACATTTCACAGAAAACAATATGTATTAGTTTATTTTCTCATTGCTGTTGAAAAAATGCACAAAGAAAGTAAGCCCAGGAAGAAAGGGCTTTGGCTTCTGGTTTCAGGCAGGGAAGTTATCTTGATGGGAACAACTCTAAGTCGCTGAAACTGTGCACACAGTCAGAGAGATAAATGGTGGTTTCAGCTAATGCTCTCTTTGTTGTTGTTGTTTTGGGGTTTTTTTGTTTGGTTTTTCGAAACAGGGTTTCTCTGTGTAGCCCTGGCTGTCCTGGAACTCACTCTGTAGATCAGGCTGCCCTTGAACTCAGAAATCTGGCTGCCTCTGCCTCCCAAGTGCTGGGATTAAAGGCATGTGCCACTCTCCTTTTTACTTGGACAGGGACAACAGCTCATAGGACACTACTACACACACTCAGAGTGAGTCTTCCTACTGAGTTAAACTTTTTGGGTTTCTCTAGGGTATTGAAGAGGTAATCACTCACATTAAACAAACTCTTTTTAGAAAGTCTTGGTGACAGAGGCAAGAAGTACAGGAGGTAGTCCCACTGGATTACAAGGAGAGACTGGGTTTCTATTTGCAGTAATTACTTACAGCATGTATCATTTGCTCTAGCAACTCAGTGCTCAAAACAGCAATTCAGAGTCATGTTAAATAGTCTCCCTAGAGGTGGCTATAGTGTCTCATCTTGCAATCCCAGCCCTTGAGAAGCTGAGACAGGGCAATCTATGGCAGTCTGAAGCAAACCTGGCCTACAGAGTAAGTTCAAAGGTAATCTGTATTACAGTGTAAGACCCTCTCTCAAAAATGTATTTGTAGGTTTTTTATACTGTAAATTGTATTTTTAAAAATCCTAATAAAATAAGGGCTTCCCTAAAAGAGTCAAGGCAAAAGCTCTTTGGAAAGGCGGGCAGAGCAAGTCAAATCCCATGCTGAAGATAGGATGATCCCTTTCCCCACATGCCTCAGAAAAGAGGACAGCACTATGAACAAAAGCTCTATCTTCTGGGTACTGTCAAAGCCCTTACCAGCTGGGACATGCAAGAGGCAGTGGGGCTATTTGCCTTCTTGGAAAGTTCATATGAAGAACCTGGGCTTTCACAAAAGCATAGGACAGCTGGCTTCAGAGAACCCTAGGCAAGGAGACCTAAAATGAAGAGAATGGGGAAAGAGGGAGATTGCTGTTACAGTGGATGTCTTGCATCCATAAAGCCCTAGGTTGAATTCCTATCATGTATACACACACACACACACAGAGAGAGAGAGAGAGAGAGAGAGAAGGAGAGAGAGGGAGAGATGGAAAGAGAGAGAGAGCAAGAGAGAGAGAGAGAGAGAGAGAGAGAATGGAAAATACATGAAAAAGCAAGGGAGGACAAATAGGTAGGTAGCACATTTATTAGGTATAATAGGTAGGTTGCATATTTATTTATTGGGTATAACGATCCCTTTCTCTTCCCAAATTATGATAGGCCAAATTTTCTTTTTATATTATTTTTCCTATAACCCTCTAGAAAAAGCTACAAAATGAGGAGGTGGGGAATGGGTTCAGAAACTCCAATGTAAGTAATATAATAATGAAGTCAGGCTCTTTTGAGGCTATATCCACGTGTTAGTTCACCTGTGGTAACTGATAAAAAGGCCTGATACAAGGGGAACAACTTCCCGGCCATCTCAAGGATGCTTAACCATAAAGGTAGCTTGCCAACTGTCAAAAGATAAGACTACTGAAATGCAGCTTCAGTTTCTCTTGGTTCCCTCACATCTGACTCATTGCCTGCATCAGGGATTTGGACATCCAACATGGGTGGGTTGAACACCTATAATAAAGCACATACCAATCACATACCAAAATCAAAACAAGCTAAAAAAAAAAAGGTGTATCTCTTCACTGCTCTTGTTCACTCTAGCCTTAAAAACGCCATACACTCATCCTCTTCCAACTCTGCTGCCACTCATATTCCAAACTCTTACTGGGCCAGAAATATTTCAAAGACTTTAAATAGGTAAAGTTTACTATAATACATCATTACCTATAAGTTTTGTAAAGAGAAACAAGGTCCAACATTATAAACATTTTAAATAATACTGAGCTATGCTTGAAGTGATCATATATACATATATGACACATATATAGATCACATATATACATAGAAATTCATATATGATATACATAGATCATATATATACATATATGCATTGTATATACATACATACACATATATACATGCATATGTACATACATACACACATATACATATGCATATACATACATACATGCATACATACATACATAAACTACAGGTTTTTGTAAGAATCTAAAGGAGCTCCTGCCCTTATAAGCAGCATAGATGTCACCAGGCCATTCACAGCCTCTGAGAAATTACATATGTGAAAATAATTTATACATCTCTTTCTTTGAAGAAACAATCCTGCTTGCTTAACATTCATGATTCCCCCATTGCTTATCTGTGAGTAGAAAGTGCGTGCCTGTGTGTGTATATGTGTGTGTGTGTGTGTGCATGCATGCATGCATGTGTGTGTGTGTGTGTGTGTGTGTGTGTGTGTGTAGGGAGAGAGACACAGAGAATATTTTTCCTTTTTCCATTTATTTTTTGAGCTTTCCAAATTTTTACCAAAATAAAATAAGATAAAACAGTAGTCATCACATTGAAGGTTGGACAAGGCAAACCATCAGGAGGAAAAGAGAAGGCACAAGATCCAGGGGTCTGCTTGTTCACACACTCACAAGTCCTATAAAAGTACTAAACTGAAAGTTATAGTATATATACTGAGGACCTGCTAGAGACCCATGCAGGCCCTTTGCTTGCTGCTTCAATGAGAGAATTTTTTCCATATAATATATTCTGATCTTAGTTTTTTCATCAATTCCTCCAAGATTATCCCCACCTCCCCACCTACCAAAATCTCATCAGAATAAAAGCAAAAGGCACAAACATCTCATACACACAAATCCCATAAAAACACAAAGTAAGAAAACATAATATACAAGCAAAAGACCACATAAAACAAACAATGTCTAAAGCAGTATGAGAAACAAAGACCATGATTCTTTTATTAAAGTATGTATGGTATGAATATATATGTGTGGCACATGTGTGAAAGTCAGAGGACAATTTGTAAACATTAGTTCTCTGCTCCTCTGTACTATCTGGATTTGGGGGATTCACCTCAGGTTCTTAGGCTCAGCAGGAAGTATGTTTACCTGCTCAGTCACCTTCCTCATTCCAATGGGAATGTTTAAAGTTATATGGATTTTTTCCATAAATGAAAAGTATATATTCTCAGTGAAAGAAACCCAGACACATGTAGAAATGTTTAGAAAGGCTAATCTATATAGACAGAAAGATGAGAAGAAGAAATCTGTGTGGAACAGCTCATGTTTGTAAACCTGGAACTTGTAAGGCTGAGGCAGGTTGATTACTGTAAGTTTGAAGTTATTCTGGGCTACACTGAATTATAGGCCACCCAAGGCTATGGATGAGACACTTTGTCTCAAAGGATGAAGAAGAATGGAAGACTATCAGTGTTGTTGTATACTGTTGTGTATTGCTCTACCTATAGATCAATTTCTTATTGCAGTACCTAAGAATTAACTCAGAGTACATAACTGGGAATTGTACAGAGAGTGAGAGACTTTGGAGCACTCAGCCCAAAATGGGATGTCTGAATTACACCACTCCCCTCAAGGCCCAGGGATCTATGCAGAAGAGGAGGCAGAAAGATTGTAAGAGCCTGAAGTGGTGGATGAATCCCAGGAAAGAGCATCTTCCAGACACAGCTAGACTGATGCACTTACAAACTCACAAAGACTGAGGTAGCACACACAAGACCAGCAAGATTTCAACTCAGATGTGGTCCCAACACTGAAAGGAATAAGTAGATTCAAAGTTCCACCCTTAATCCAGAAGCTATTTACAACAGAAAGCTGCTGGGAAAGGGAAATTCTGTTTTCTCCAATGGAATGTCACTTGGTATGTTAACCATATTCCAAGGCAAGCTCCATGCCTAGGAGTAGTTGGTCATAACAAAAAAGTCTCCAGAATTTTTGTGAGCTTTTGTTTTGTTTGGGGTGGCTTTTGTTTATTTGTTTTATTCTTGTTTATTATTTGTTTTGATTTCTTTTTTTAAAAGACAGACTATAATGTTGTGTGGGTAGGAGAGATAAGAATGATCTGGGAAGATTTAGGGGAGGAGAAATAATATGATCAAAATAGGTTGTATGATTTAAATAAGAAGTAACTTTAAAATAACAAATATTAAAAGAAAAAGTTACCTATTAGGATGATATGAAGCACCCAATACAAAGCCCCTACATGATTGCAAATTAATACAGTCATTGTAGGAGAAATGTTTAAAGGCCTTTAAAATATCAAAACTGAATTATTATGATGGAGAAATCTCATACATACAAAAAATGACATTTGTATGTTGAAAAGCCCAAGTTCACTGCCAGTGCACTAATAAAGAAATCATGATACACCGTGTGTGGTGGCATATGCCTTTAATCCCAGCACTTGGGAGGCAGAGGCAGGTGGATTTCTGAGTTCGAGGCTAGCCTGGTCTACAGAGTGAGTTCCAAAAAAAAAAAAAAGAAAGAAAGAAAGAAAAGAAACTATGGTACATGTACTGAAATTATGAGGTTGCCATAAGATTAGTGAAATCTTGCCCTTTGGAACAACATGGAGGAGACTTTAGAATATCTTGTTTTGTTAAAATGAAACAAGCCAGGATCATATTTACAAATACTAGATGATCTCACTCATATATGAATCTGAGAACAAATATTTATATTGTCATGGAAAGCATAAGAGTGGTTGCAAAAGACCTGAGGAGTAGGGAGATAAAAAGAATGACTAGTCAGACTAGTCACTGTGCAGAATAAGTATTATACAGTATGGTGACCACACTTACCAAATATATAATATGTATCTCAATATAGCACAAAAAGGGAATTTCAAATAATACCTCTATAAAAAACAAAGTTTGAAGTGATGAACATACTAATTACCTTAATTTCATCATTGCATGTAATAATGCAACACATTTTACCCCATCTGTAATTATTGTGTCAACATGAAGATATAGAAATGTAGCAGTCAAATTACAGCATTTTCCTTTTTAAAAATTATTAATTTGTTTTTTACACTTCGTATTCCATTTCCTGCCCCCCATCCACCCTCTGACGGCTCCACATCCTACACCTCCTCCCTACCTTCCCTATCTCCACATGGATGCCCCCACCCCCACCCCACGTGACCTCTAAACTCCCTGGGGCCTCCAGTCTCTTGAAGGTTAGGTGCATCATCTCTGAATGAACACGGACCCAGAAGTCCTCTACTGTATGTGTGTTGGGGGCCTCATATCAACTGGCATAGCTGCCTGGTTGATGGGCCAGTATCTGAGAGATCTCAAGGGTCCAGGTTAATTGAGACTGCTGGTCCTCCTACAGGATTGCCCTTCTCACCTTCTTTCAGCCTTTCCCTAATTCAACCACAGGGGTCAGCTGCTTCTGTCCATTGGTTAGGTGCAAATATCTGCATTTGACTCTTTCAGCTGCTTCTTGGATCTTTTGGAGGGCAGTCATGCTAGGTCCCTTTTTGTGAGCACTCCATAGCCTCAGTAATAGTGTCAGGGCTTGAGACCTCCACTTGAGCTGGATTACACTTTGGACCTGTTGCTGGACCTTCTTTTCTCAGGATCCTCTCCATTTCCATCCCTGTAATTCTTTCAGACAGAAACAATTATAGATCAGAGATATGACTGTGGGATGGCAACCCCATCCCTCACTTGATGCCCTGTTTTTTTACTGGAGGTAGACTCTAAAAGTTCCCTCTCTCTACTGTAGGGCATTTCATCTAAGGTCCCTTCCTTTGAGTCCTGAGAGTCTCTCACCTCCCAGGTCTCTGGTACATTCTAGAGGATTCCCCCCCAACCTCCTACTTCCCAAGGTTCCCTGTTTCCATTCTTTCTGCTGGCCCTCAGGGCTTCAGTCCTTTTCCCTCACCCAATACCAGATCAGGTTCTCCTCTCCCCACCCCACTCCCTGGCTCCAGTCTACTTTCCCTCCCAGGTCCCTCCCTCCCTCCCCACTTGTGATTGCCTTTTGGTCACATACACATCTTTGAGAACTCTCTATTCAGACCTATTGTCTACTTTGTAAACCCAGGTTATTTGGGTTTTGTTATTGAGTCTTAGAGTCTCTTGTGTATTCTAAGTATTCACCCCAGTCAGAAATACAGTTTTAGACGTTTTTTTCATAGTGTACATTGTCCCTTTTCTGTTGCTTGCTTCTTTTGCTGTGAAGCTTTGTCATTTCATGTAAGCCCACTTTCTATGTTGGGGCTTGTTGTCTGTACTTTTGTGGTCTTATCAAAAATATTATTGTGCCATTGAAATGTGGTGGATCCACCTCTCCCCAATCTTAAGCATGCAGTGGTCTTTGACTTCCTTCTACCTGTAATAAGTAGTGTCAGCAATGCTTTGTACTTTTAGAGGAGGGGAAAGGGAGCATCTTTCAACTTCTCTTTCTTCTGATGTCTGAAGTTTAAAAAAAAAAATAGCCCACTTGAACCGCATTCTTCTCATCCTCCCCAAGAATAACTTAAACTCCCACCCCCTCAGTCACTTTGGCATAGGAGGTGAAAAATGAAACAAGACTGTTCCTAATTACTTGCATTGTCAGTACGCAAAGTGCTTTATTGATCAGGATGGCTCTGGCTTTCTTTCTTAGTCTGTCTCTGAGTCACTGTGACTGTCAATAATAATGCCACCAACTTGTTGTCTTAATGACTGAGGCTGATGTGGACTGTTTGCTGACCTGATTGATTGTTTGATTTCCAACCCAAATAAGTCTGAAAACAGCGTATTCCGAGGTGCATGTGGGCTCACTTCCTTTTAGTGCATACACTTCCCTTTCTATGCTTCACTTTTCCTGTCAAGTTAATAGGCTTGTTTGTGAGTGCATAGAGTTTAGTGGTGGCTGAGGACAAACATGCCACACTGAGCAAGCCCTGCTAGCCACAAGGTGCTCTTGAGGCTTGCTCTGTGTCTTTGGCAGGTCCTTTAAGACCTCCAAGTACAGAAGAGTAGATGAAAGCCATAGTATAGACCTGTGGCTCTCCTGAGAGTGTTCTCTTTTCTCCACTGCCATGGCTAAGGGAACTTGGACCTCAGCCTCCCCATCTGTTCCTCAGTCACATGCTGCCTAACCTTCTGGACTAAGTTCAAATGGTCTTGATTTCCTCTTCCATGGCACCTAGTGAATTTCCTTTTTAGCTCTTTAGCTCAGTTGATAATGACGTTTGTCTCTTTGACTGTTTGGTTAATGTCTGTCTATCCTACATCCAAATTCCACAAAAGTATAACCACAGCCCTTTTTCTCCTTGAACCTGTACACAATCCAGAAGGTGGGCACACTGCTCTGAAAACAGAGAAAAGCTGCCATTTTAAGAGCATACTACCATCCCTAACTTCACTGTACTAAATTCTACCCACACATATCCCTTGTACTTGATTATACACATGCACACATGCACTCATGTGTGTATATATATATACACACACACATACATACACAAATACCTCTGGATATAGGAGCTCGTGACAGACTCACATTTTTCTGCCACTGCCTTGTCACTTTTTCTGACCTAGTATATCACTATGTTGAAATTCTTCTAGCCACTGTAATTCATTCATCTCTATAAGAGAAATTTCAGGATCCAGATTCTCCTCTATCTCTCACATTATAAAATCAAATTCATTTCATTTGGTTTCTTCAACTTCATCTAAATCAGATTCTGAGTTTAGTGTCTAGTGTGAGACTGTTTCGAGGAAGGGTCCAAGAACTTTAGCATTAGTCCACAAGGATTTCTCATAAAGATGAAACCTATAACCTTGTCAGCAGCTAAGGAGCAAAGTGGTTTGAGGTATCTAAACGGGTTAATGACCTTCTTTACAGATTTTTTTTTGGGGATGATGAGAACAAACATCTAGCCATCCTATGTTCCAATCTAGGTTTTATTAAAAGGTACCCTATCTTTTCTCAGGTGGCCCAAGAGTCTTAAATCCCTCTTGTGAAACCATAAACTGGTGGTGGCCTAGCTTCTGAAAACCTTCTGGGTAAAAACATTGATCTATAATTCTGAAAATGAATCTTGAAACCCTGAAAGAATTATAATTTGGCACTAATGGCTTTAAAGAGAGTAGATTTTGCTTGTCTGTTTTGTTTTTGAGACTAGGTCTTTTTTTGTATCCCTGGCTGTCTTGGAACTCACTATGTAGACAAGGCTTGCCTTGAATTCACAGATATGGGCCTGCCTTTACCTTCCAAGTGTTGGGATCAAAACCATGTGCCACCCTTCTGTGTTTCTGTGATGATGTGAACAGAAGGGTAGCATAAGCAAATACATACTGTGTTCAGTTCTGTTTGAATTCTGTGTGAAGAACAGACTCCAGGAGTAAAAGAATGGTGTTTGACATATCACTCAGGAGGCTCAGTTAAGCACTGATATGATAGAGTAGGCTAGATCAAGAAGTAATTAAAAAGATAGGAACACAGCACAGAAAATCCATGGCATAAGAGTGACCAGAAATTTGAGAGTTTATGATTCAATGTAGTTCATTAAGATTTACTAATATATAAAATTAAGTATTGGTACTTGCTGGATATTAAATATAAACACAATTCTATATGTAATAATAAGAACTCAGAGGTTTATCAAGCATGTCTCCCATACTCAGTTCTAGCTCTAGTGCAAAAACAAACAAATGAAACAGATGAAAATGAGTGGGTATGACAAGGAAGTGTCACTGGCAGTGAAAAGGCATAGAGACGGGCCTCTGTTGTCAGTTTCAGGAAGCTGAGAAAACTGAAGGGAAATTCTATAAGAATTAATCATTGAATCAAGTCTTGATGGAGACCATGTGAAAGGGAGGGAATGCTGATATTGAGAGCAAATGCACAGCATATGTGAAGGCACTGAGGTATGAAACAGTATGGTGTCTATTTGGAGCCAGGGATGAACTGGATGGTAGTAACATTAGCTGTGATCTGAGTCACAGACGGCAGAACAGCTTGTGGTGATAGTAGCAGAGCAATGGCTGAGTTCTGTCTAAGACATATTGTGTTTGAGGTGCCTGAGAAGTAGTTAAATAATCTCTATAAAGTGCTGCCTTATAAAGACAGAGCAAGGCATAGGAGGAATAGTGGAAGCTAACAGGACTCAAGTAGTGTGTGAGCTGCCCATGGAACTGCTTCTTATTTGCAGGACTCCACAACCCTACAACACAGCTTTGTTCAGGATGGGAATGTTGAGCTTCTGTGTACATTCTTCTATCTGCTGAAGACCAGCCCCCACTGCTGTCTTGATCTCCAAGCCCACATCACTTATTATAATCTCAAAGGCACTGCTGTATTTGTTCTCTTAGGGTAAGCCCTAATTCTCTGTCCTAGATTTGGCCCTATTTTGTCTTCCTAGACTATGGGCCTTGTCTGATGACATTTATTTTGCTGCCTTTTCTTTTTCACACAATTCTGGCATTATTATGTTGAAGCCCAAGACAGAGCAGGATCTTTTTTCAAAGTCTTTCCACCATGCTGCCCTAGTCCTTACCCTAAGAACCAGTTCTGCAGCAACAGCTTTTGGTCTTGTTCAAACCAAGTTTCTGCTCCCTCATGCAACATTTACTAGGGATGACAGAACATCCCGAGTCTTCATGTTGTAAGGAGAAATTAAAGCTTTAAACCTGTGCTGACTAGGAAGAAAAGTTATGGGCCTAAGAAT
>NC_045030.1:74019539-74027585 GCF_008632895.1 Mastomys coucha | reverse complement strand
TCTCGTGATTCCTGGGGTGTACGTCCTCCCGAGATTTGAGTGGGGGTCTCCCCCAGGGGTCTTTCAATGTAGCTTCTTTTCTGTTGCATATTGTTTCCATTAAGAATATACTTAAAGTATCCAATATGTTTACTTTACATTTTTAAATTTATTTTACTTATATAAATGCATGCACAGAAGTATGTTTATTGTCTTTTGTAAAAAGACAGTGGACACAATGAGGTGTCATTATTGATCATGAATCTTTCTACTTTCCTTAAGCACACCGTTAACTTTGTAGCCATTTAGTGGCATTGTAATGAAGGTGTCAAATTGGGGGACCAGAAACCTGCTGAGGAAATAAAGTATTAAGAGAACCTGTGAGAAAGTAGACACTGCCACTCCTTGTACTTGGTGACAACTTTTCCTTACATAACTCCTAGCAGTCAGATGTCCTCAGACAATACAGCAGTCACACGATCAGGACCCTTTAAGCTGGGTTTTGAGGACTTTGAACTTTATCTTAAAGATAAAGTTCCACTTTTCTTTTTCCCTAAAATTAGTTTTGTAAAAATTTATGTTCTTCTAAAATATGAAAAAGTTGATCAATACAAAAAAGTTTAAAGATGAAAATTTTGAATGACTGTATCCTCATAATTATTCATTTTATTGAACAGTTCAGTATCTTGTCACTGATGTGTCTCCCTGCCTCTCCATTACCTATACTTACAGGGTTTGCAGCCATTTACTTTCTTATTGAGTAATTACTTATTTACATTTCAAATGTTATCCCCTTTCCCAGTTTCCCCTCTGAAAACCCACTATCCCATCCTCCCTTTCTCTGCTTCTATGAGGGTGCTCCCCAACCCACCCACCAACTCCTGCTTCCCGGCTCTGACATTCCCCTACACTGGGGCATTGATCCTTCACAAGACCAAGGACCTCTCCTCTCATTGATTAACAAGGCCATCCTCTGCTATACATATGCAGCAGGAGCCATGGTTCCTTCCATGTGTACTCTTTGGTTGGTGGTCCAGTCCCTGGGAGATCTGGGGGTCTAGTTGGTTGATAATGGTGTTTTTCCTATGGGATGCAAGCCCCTTCAGCTCCTTCAGTCCTCTCTCTAACTCCTCCATTTGAGACTCCCTGCTCAGTCCAATAGTTGGCTACCAGTATCTGCCTCTGTACTGGTCAGGCTCTGGTAAAGCCTCTCAGGAGACAGCAAGCATTCACAATAGTGTCTGGGTTTGGTGACTGTATATGGGATAGATCCCCAGGTGGGGCAGTTCTTGCTTCACACTTTGTCTCTGTATTTCCTCCCTTGAGTATTTTGTTCCCCCTTCTAAGAAAGATTGAAGTATCCACACTCTGGTCTTCCTTCTTCTTGAGCTTCATGTGGTCTGTGAATTGTATTTTGGATATTCCTAGATTTGGAGCTAAAATCCACTTATCAGTGAGTGCATACTATGTGTGTTCTTTTGTGATTGGGTTACCTCACTCAGGATGATATTTTCTACTTCCATCCATTTGCCTAAGAATTTCATGAAGTTATTTTTAATAGCTGAGAAGTAGTCCATTATGTAAATGTACCACATTTCCTGTATCCATTCCTTTGTTCAAGGACATTTGGGTTCTTTTCAGCTTCTGGTTTTTTAAATAAGGCTGCTATGAACATAGTGAAGTATGTGTTCTTATTACATGTTGGAGCATCTTCTGGGTATATACCCAGGAGCGATATAGCTGGATCCTCAGGTAATACCATGTCCAATTTTCTGAGGAACCGCCAAGCTGATTCCACCAAACTCATTTCCAGAGTGGCTGTACCAGTTTTCAATCCTACCAACAATGGAGGAGTGTTCCTCTTTCTCCACATCCTCACCAGCATCTGCTGTCACCTGAAGTTATTATTATTATTATTATTATTATTATTATTATTATTATTATTATTATTAACATATGTAAGTAACTGACTTCAGACACTCCAGAAGAGGGCATCCGATCTCATTACAAATGGTTGTAAGCCACATGTGGTTGCTGGGATTTGAACTCAGGACCTTTGGAAGAGCAGTCAGTGTTCTTAACCACTGAGCCATCTCTCCAGCCCCATCACCTGAGTTTTGATCTTAGCCATTCTGACTGGTGTAAGGTGAAATCTCAGGATTGCTTTGATTTGCATTTCCCTGAAGACTAAGGATGTTGAACATTTCTTTAGGTGCTTCTCAGCCATTCGAGTTTCCTCAGTTAAGAATTCTTTGTTTAGCTCTGTACCCCATTTTTAAATAGGGTTATTTGGTTCTCTGGAGTCTAACTTCTTGAGTTCTTTGTATATATTGGATATTAGCCCTCTATCAGATATAGGGTTTGTAAAGATCTTTTCCCAATCTATTGGTTGCTGTTTTGTCCTATTGACAGTGTCCTTTGCCTTACAGAAGCTTTGCAATTTTATTAGGTCCCATTTGTCGATTGTTGGTGTTAGAGCAAAAGCTATTGGTGTTCTGTTCAGGTCCTTTGATGAGTATGATGTGTCTTTCCTTAATTTTTTTTATAACTTTTGATTGAAAGTCGATTTTATTCGATATTAGAATGACTACTCCAGCTTGTTTCTTGGAACCATTTGCTTGGAAGATTTTTTTTCCAGCCCTTTATTCTGAGGTAATGTCTGCCTTTGTCACTGAGGTGCATTTCCTGTATGCAGCAAAATGCTGGGTCCTATTTACGTGTCCAGTCTGTTAGTTTATGTCTTTTTACTAGGGAATTGAGTCCATTGATGTTAAGAGATATTAAGGAAAAGTGATTATTGCTTCCTGTTATTTTTGTTGTTATAGGTGGAATTATGTTTGTGTGGCTATCTTCTTTTGGGTTTGTTGAAAGATTACTTTCTTGCTTTTTCTAGGATGTAGTTTCCCTCCTTGT
Organism: Mastomys coucha; assembly: GCF_008632895.1. NCBI lineage: Eukaryota > Metazoa > Chordata > Mammalia > Rodentia > Muridae > Mastomys > Mastomys coucha. The sequence goes on along the minus strand of NC_045030.1, from coordinate 74,024,693 downwards.
GTTGGAGTTTTCCATCTATTATCCTGTGTAGGGCTGGATTTGTGGAAAGATATTGTGTAAAATTTTTTTTTGACATGGAATATCTTGGTTTCTCCATCTATGGTAGTTGAGAGTTTTGCTGGGTATGCTGGACTGACATTTGTGTTCTCTTAAGGACTGTATGACATCTGCCCAGGATCTTCTAGCTTCATAGTTTCTGATAGGTCTGCCTTTATATGTTACTTGACCTTTTTCCCTTACTGCTTTTAATATTCTTTCTTTGTTTTGTTCATTTGGTGTTTTGATTATTATTTGACAGGAGGAATTTCTTTTCTGGTCCAATTTGGAGTTCTGTAGGCTTTTTGTATGTTCATGGCATCTCTTTCTTTAGGTTAGGGAAGATTTATAATTTTGTTGAAGATATTTACTAGCCCTTTAAGTTGGGAATCTTTGCTCTCTTCTTTACCTATCTATTATCCTTAGGTTTGGCCTTCTCATTGGGTCCTGAATTTCCTGGATGTTTTGGGTTAGGAGCTTTTTTGTTTTGCATTATCTTTTTTGTGCCAATGTTTTTTCTATGGTCTCTTCTGCCCCTGAGTTTCTCTCTTCTGTCTCTTGTATTCTGTTGGTTATGCTTGCATCTATGATTCCTGATCACTTTCCTAGATTTTCTAACTCCAGGGTTGTCTCCCTTGGTGATTTCTTTATTGATTCTATTTCCATTTTTAGACCCTGGATGGTTTTGTTCAATTTCTTCATCTGTTTGGTTGTATTTCCTTATATTTCTTTAAGGGATTTTTTTTGTGTGTGTGTTTCCTCTTTAAGGGCTTCTAGGTGTTTACCTGTGTTGTGTATTTCTTTAAGTGATTTATTTATGTCCTTCTTAAAGTCCTCTATCATCATCACGAGATGTGATTTTAAATCTGAATCTTGCTTTTTTGGTGTGTTGTGGTATCCAGTACTTGCTGTGGCAGGAGAACTGATGATGCTAAGTAGCCTTGGTTTTTGTTGATTAGGTACTTGCACTTGTTTCTTGCCATCTGGTTACTTCTAGTGTTAGCTGGTCTTGCTGTTTCTGACTGGAGCTTGTCCCTCTTGTGGGCCTGTGAGTCTGTGATCCTAGGTGTCAGCACTCCAAGGGAGACCAACTTTCCCCTGGGTGAGATTTGGGTCCAGAAGGTTGTGGGATAGCCTTAGCTCCAGGACACAAATGGAGACTGGAAGGATCCTGTCCCCAGCTGTTCTACTGTTCCTGTACCCTGTGCTCCTGGCAAGTCCCCATTTTGGACAGCTATTAGTATGAAAGTGGCAATCTCACCTATGGGATTAGGTCTAAGAGCTTTCCTGAAAAACCAGCTCTCTCCTGTGCAGGATTTGGGTGTGGAGGGCTGTGGGACAGCCTTAGCTCTGGGAAGCACAGGGAGTGTCTGTACTCCAGGAGCTCACTTTCTAGAACTTGCTATCTGGTGGAAGAAGCTCTACTATATGAGTGACTCATAGGTCACAAGCCTTGATTAGGAGGTATTGCTGCCATGATCAGAAATAGGCTAAGCAAGCAGAGCATGTTTTGTAAGGAAGAAAACTGGTGTTTCTTCTGATGTGTCAAGGTGCTTCATCTGGGGGGAACATCCAGCACTCATGTGAAGATAGCAATCTAGGGTTCAGATAATAAAGACCTGGGACCCATCTTTGCCATAATGAACACATAAATTGGGAAATTGTGAAAGATCTTCAGGAAAGCTCATGTGGGTGTATGGTACTTGAAGTGCTAATGGAAAAAGCATCTGTCAAGATGTTGAGGGGAAAGCCAGGCAGTGGTGGCACATGCCTTTAATCTCAGCACTTGGGAGGCAGAGGCAGGCAGATTTCAGAGTTTGAGGCTAGCCTGGTCTACAGAGTGAGTGGTCTACAGGACAGCCAGGGCTATAGAGAGAAACCCTGCCTCAAAAAAAGATGTTGGGAGGGGGGAAGAATAGAGAGGAGTCAACAAGGTTGGCAAGAGGGCAGGAGTCCTGCCTTGGGGTCTTGTCTGTGAATTCCTTGGATAATTTCTAATAGGCTCAAAGGCATGTTGAGTTTAGTGAAAGAAGAAAATAAAGCACTTGTTTCATTTAAAGGGAAGACATGGAGTGGGGGAGTAACTTGGGATGCTGGCTGGCTGGCTGATTGGTTGGATAATTGGACTGGTATCAGACAATTTGGCTAAGTGGTTGGTCTCTGCAACAGCTCCATGGCAGAGGGCTTGGGAAATGAAGTTGCCTGCAAGGCACCATTGCACCTGGCAGTTAAGTCTTTAGTAGTACAGGCAAATGTCTGGAAGCTTTACTGTCAAGTTGTTTGGAGTGAAAGCTAAGAAAAAATGGATGTAGCTCCAGAAGTCTAGGAAATACCTGATTACAGTACAGGACATAATAAAACAAAGCCAGGAAGTAAGCATATGGGGTGATGACTCAGAACTCTGGGGCCTCAGGGGGCTGTGACCAGAGGAAATGAGAAATACTAAGATGAGAAATTGTCAACATGTGAGGTTCAGGAGAAGAAATCATACAAATTGAAAGCAGCACCTTTAAGGATACTCTGTGCTATACATCAGGCTGACAGCCCTGTAGACAGTATCATTTGGTGCCATTTTCACAAAAACCCACGAGGTAGATGTAATCATTACCTACATTCTTCAGAGGAAGGAAATGAAACACACAGATCAAATATCCTGCTTTTAGCCAGAGGAAAATAGGCCCAAAATTCATGTTTATGGGAAAGCAATATCTGTGTCTTTATTTACCACTGTACATTTTCACATATTAATGAACACATGTGACCCAAAGCAGGAAGATAGTCTTCAGCAGGTGATGGGGCTGAGTATGGTAACAATGCAGAAAGGCATGATTCTCTTTGACAAATGAAAGCCTAAGGATCAGAAACAGTCTGTGGTTTTCTCACCAGAGATGATTAAGCTAACACTGGAGCTCAGAGTTTCTAATTCCAAGGCACTATGAGTTCTTCTAAAGTGGCAAGTGACTACATAAAGTTAGCCAGCAATGCCAATAAACCTGGTTTTGCCAGCAAAGAGAGACAACATGGCTCAGGCACTGTGGTTGCAGACAATCATTCTCAGGGAGCTCAGAAGCCATGTATATAAATGCCAACTCTACCACTTACTAGCCATATACCCTGTGGTTAACTGCTCAAACTCTTTAAAGCTCTGAGAATAGACTGAAGGTATAGCTCAGTGGTAGAGTACCTAGAATACATAAAGCTGTGGGTTCAATCTCCAATACCCCACAAAAGGAAATAAGGGAATTCCTTAACTCCTTTCTGTGTGGTAAAAATAACAATAGCTTTTGACTCCCCAAATTGTTATTAGTTAAAACACTATAGGAGGATAAGAAGATGGTAGTACAGTGAGGTTAGTGACTGTCATGCAAGCATGAGAACCAACGTAGAAAACCAGATGTGGGGCTATGCTTACAATTATAGCTACAGGAAGGCAAAAGGAGCAGAACCCTGGGACTCACTGACCAGCTAGTCTAGACTAATCAGAAATCAAAAGGCCAATTAAAGACCTGTTTCCAAAGACAAGGTGGATGACTCTTGAGGCACACTCATGCACACATTACCCAAATAAAATGTGGTAACCATACTATGCATTCATCACCACATCTGGCACTGAAAAGTCAATGCATGCTTGTGGTCTGTGGCATTTTGTTTCATTTATAGGTTTGCTGATTGTGGAGAAAACATGAATTAGAGGCAGGTAGCCTTCGTTCTCATCCCCAGTTGACCACTTAATTGCTCTGACCTAGACAGGTCACTTTACATAGGAGACAGTCTCCTGTGCTCTAAAAACGAGGATAATTCACAAGTGGCTGTGGAGATCAATTAGGTAGTAGATGGTAAAGTGCAGGGAAAACTTCAAAATGCTCCACAAAGGTTATTTAATTCCACCTTGGAACTAAAAGATCAGCCTTCTTGAGAACCAAGCATAAAAGATGAGAAAAAAAAAGAGGAAAATAGCCAAGTTAATGAATTCCATAAATCAAAACTGAGGAAGTTTGGAGGAAGAAAAAAGATGCTTACTTTTTCTTCTCAGAGGTAGAAGAAATGCATTTCACTAAACATTTATACAGAAGCTGTTTCAAATGAGGATTTAGGCAAGCACTACTGTTGAGACAGGGTCAAGTCCAGCTCTAGTCGTTCATTGTAAACATCTCCCCTAGATAACCAAACAGGCAAAACAGCAGTAAAGGCATGCCTTTGAGGAAGGACAGATCAACCAACATAACTGAAGAGAAGGCTTTGTGAATGATGAATACAACACTGACCAAAGAGCTCAGAGACCCACACTGGCAACTGTTCATTGTGTCAATGGAGGTGTTGAACGTGGATTTGTTCTAAGAACTACTGTACTCCTATGAGTGTCCAATTTATTGATGAGATATATTTCATTATTAGAACTTCAAGATGACTTGTTTACACCAGAGCAGAGCTGATTGTCACTCAGAAGGGCCCAGTGGTGGCCTCTGTAGCTCAGGGAAACAATTCTTTACACAGATCTCTCCAGAACACCACGAAGACTAAGCTCAACCATATTATACAAGGCTAGAAAATAAATAGCCATGAGTACTGTGGAAAGTGTCCACAGAATATTAAGCATAACATGTGTCCTAAGTTGTTTTCTTCCCATTTGTGACTTCACCCAATGTCTGACACAGCCTGCTACTTTTCAGATCTGAAGCCAGTACTCTACATGACCTAATTTATCCTTAACCTCTGCCAACATGCCCACAGATTATCCCCTGCACTCTCCTCAGCCCCTACCACACTTGGAAGCACAATGAGCAAGTAAATCTGTGCCACCATTCAGAGGTCAGATTGGCTTAGTAGTATCTTTTAATGAAGATCTGTTTATCTTGTTGGTATTGGGGAGTTGTCCTGTCTGGGCAGGTCAGCCTTTTACAATCCTGACAATGACTAATCTGTCAAGTGACTGCTTCATTGTTGAAAGATGCATAGCTTTGCTCAGGAAAGGTCATTTTCACTGGGTTTAGTCAATACAGAATAATATATTACCTCTCTTCTTTCTGTGAACTCCAAGATCATATGTGAAATATTAGCAAAGGATTTGTACTGGCTGGTTTTGTGTGTCAACTTGACACAGGCTGGAGTTATCACAGA
>NC_045030.1:74017332-74019432 GCF_008632895.1 Mastomys coucha | reverse complement strand
AAGCCAGGAGAAGCAAGCCAGTAAGGAACATCCCTCCATGGCCTCTGTGTCAGCTCCTGCTTCCTGACTTGCTTGAGTTCCAGTTCTGACTTCCTTTGGTGATAAACAGCAATGTGGAAGTAAGCTGAAGAAACCCTTTCCTCCCCAACTTGCTTCTTGGTCATGATGTTTGTGCAGGAATAGAAACCCTAACTAAGACCTAGTTAGGGTTTCTTAGGATTAAACCCTAAGTCAAATTCAGGGATGCAGTTAACACCAGCACACACAGAAACAATGCAGTAGCATATCTGGGATGGCTAGGATATTCTGATCTGCTTAGAACTTGTCTCTTACAGAGGACCAGCACAAGGAAGTTACAGAGGCTCCAGGTCCATCTAGAATAATGGAAATTAGAAGTTAGTATTGGCCATCAGTAAGAACATAGCTACATTCTCTCTACAGCAGTGGCTCTCAACCTTCCTAATGCTGAGACCCTTTTATAGATTTCCTCATGTTGTAGTGACCTCCATCCATAAAATTTTCTTGCTACTTTGTAATTCTGGTAGTGTTATGAATTGTAATATCAGATATTCACGATAGCTGATATAGGTCTCCAAAGGGCTCACAACCCACATGTTGAGAACTACTGCTCTATATTATCCTGTAGTAATTGGTATTGTTACCAGGTAGTAGATATCAGAGCCCTGATTATATCTTTCTAATATAAGTAGACACAGAAAGTGGCTAGTAAATTTTGGTACTCAGTTTTAATAGAGACCACATTATTTACATAGTTCAACATGAAGATAAACCACAATGGATATGTAAAGTAGATATGCAACTAAACCAAAATTTAGAGAAACAACAGTCCTTAGAAAACTTGGTGAGACTTATCTGCATTCATCAATTTTAGTATCTTCCTTCTCATATTACTGTTTGATGCACTAGTGTCCACAGGAGATTTATTCTGAGCATACTTTAAAGGCTTGACTATCTGATGACTCAAACAATCTAGAGAAATAGTGTGACATTACCATCTCTCTTCCTTTTTTATTACCACCTTCACCTTGTCATGAGCCATGATATGGAAGAACCATTTTTGTGAGTCTTCTCTAAAAGCCATTTACTAAAGTCATTAATCAAAGGTGTCTTTTCTTCTGATCACCATGATCTTCTGTCTTCTGAGATCTGTGAGGCACCAAGAAGGAAAGTAAGATGACTATATATGGGTTACTTCCCAGCATGAAATCCTATGAATATATTTTCCTGAATCAGGGAATTAAATGTTCCTTCTCTAACCCTAAATTCCTTGTCCCCAAAGTCAGAGTGTATGGTATTCATAACATATGCTTGATAGTCTCTTAGAAATTACTACTCCCCAGACTGTTTCTCTTAGAACTTGGACTTATGAAAGTGAATTATCTCAGAAGGGAATGTTTAAAAGAATATTCCAAGACCATAAACAGATTTCTAAATAGGTGTGCCTAAATGTTTTTTCCACATGTTCTGCAAAATCAGACCCGACAATAGTCCTCATTGCAGCTCTGTTTGAGGCTTCCAGTAGAAATAGCTCAAATAGTGACATTTTCCACAGACTAATAATATAAACCCCTGAGTTGTCTGTTCTGCAAACCCCAAGTAGGAAAGGTTCACTTGAATCTGATTGGGAGATATGCATCCATTGTTTTCATTTTCTTTAGACCACAGACTAGAAAGATGGGTTTGGAGGCAAGAAAACATTTATCTATAGAATGAGGAAGTTCTGGGAAATGGAGACATCAAGCTTCACTTATGGTGGTATAGTACATGGATACTAAAACATGCTGTACTGAGCATGATTACAAAAGAAGCTGGAGAAAGAGGACATAGAACAAAAGACCAGTGAAGTTTTTGAACATTCTCGAGAAGTGCTTTCACAGGGAACTGTGACTTTATTTGAAAAATGGATAAGGTGAACTCAGGGAACAAAAGAAAGGAAATGAAGCAGACAGAGGCTGATGATCCCAGAAGAGATAAGTGCTAGAGCTATTACCAGATATAAGGCTATGCTTTGTGAATTGTATTTTTTATGCCCTGTTTGTAGAGTGGCCTGAGATCCCACAAGTTTTTTTTTTTTTTCAA
>NC_045030.1:73991720-74017071 GCF_008632895.1 Mastomys coucha | reverse complement strand
GGTGATTTATTTTTTTTTTAGCATAGCAGCCCTTTCCCTCGTCTTTGCTTCCTCCTCTTCCTGTCAAATTTCTTCAGGGGTGGGGGGCTGCAGTCTCAATTTGTCACTCCCAGCCTGAATCAGTCCTGGCACTACTTGTTTTGTGACTCATGGTCTTGACCGCTGGCTGGACCCTTTTGCTGATTACTTGCAGACTTTGGACTGAGCCTCTGACTCCTGGATACTTTCCGTAGTGCAGGCTCCAGCCCAAATGTTGTTGCACAGATCTCTCTCTGCCTTTGCTCTAGATGCCCTCCCAGTTTCTTGTTAGGCTATATGATTGTCAATGGGGAAAAGCCCAGAGAGGCCTGTGGATCCTTCCTTCATGAAAGGCTTACAAAATACAAGTTACCCAGATCCTTTATTCCAAGTCTCAAGAACCAAGTGAACATAGTGAATGGAACTTGAAGATACAGAAGAGTTCTGTCTTAGAGTTTTATTTCTGTGAAGAGACATCATGGCCATGGAAACTCTTATAAAAGACATTTCTTTATTTTCTTAATTGAGTTATTTGGTTTATTGATGTCTAGTTTCTTGAGTTCTTTATATATTTTAGATGTCAGCCCTCAGTCCGACATGGCGTTGATGAAAGTCTTTTCCTTATTCTGTAGGCTGCCATTTTGGCCTTTTGACAGTGTTCATCTTATAGAAGCTTTTCAGTTTCATGAGGTCCCGTTTATTAATTATCAATCTTAGTGCCTGAGCTGTTAGTGTTCTTTCAGGAAGCTGTCTCCTGTGCCAATGTATTTGAGGCTATTCTCCAATATCTCTTCTATCCCATTCAGTGTATCTGGTTTTAAGTTGAGGTCTTTGATCCACTTGGACTTAAGTTTTGTGCAAGGTGATAGATATGGTTCAATTTGCATTCTTCTACATGTTGACATTCAGTTAGACCAGGACTATTTGTTGAAGATGCTTTTCTTTTTTTCCAATGTATAATTTTGGCCTCTTTGTCAAAAATCAAGTGTCTATAGGTATGTGGATTTATTTCTGGATTTTCAAGTTGATTCTATTGATCAACCTGTCTGTTTACATGCCTATACCATGCAGGTTTTTATTACTATTGCTCTGTAGTACAGTTTAAAATCAGGGATAATGATACCTCCAGAAGTTCTCTTATTGTACAGGATTGTTTTAGATATCCTGGATGTTTTGTTTTTCTATATGAAGCTGAGACTTGTCCTCTCAAGGTCTGAAAAGAACTGTGTTGGAAGTTTGATGGAAATTGCATTGGATCCATAGTCTGCTTTTGGTAGGATGGCCAGTTTTACTATGTTAATACTACTGAATCCATGAGTATGGGAGATCTTTCCATCCTCTAATATCTTCTTTAATTTCTTTCTTCAAAGATTTGAAGTTTTTGTCATATAGGTCTTTCATTTGCTTGATTATAATTACACTGAGACAAAAACAAACAAAAATAAAATCCAACAACAACAAAACATTTAATTGTGGCTGGCTTCCAGTTTCAGAGGTTTAGTCCATTATCATCATGGCAGGGAATATGGCAGTATGCAGGCAGATATGGTACTAGAGAAGGAGCTGAGAATTCTAAATTTTCATCTGTGGACAGCAGAAGGAATCTTTGTGCCACAGTGAACATAGCTTGAGCATAGGAGATTTGAAAACCTTCCCACAATGACACACTTCTTCTAACAAGGTCACATCTACTCCACCAAGGTCATACCTCCTAATAGTACTACTTCCTATGGGCCAAACATTCAAACACATGAGTCTATGGAGGCCATTCCTATTCAAACTACCACAAGCACATTCTGTCAGGATAGTCATCACAGAGTTCTCATTCTGCATTAAAAACAAAATCAATAGAAAGAGTACATACTATAAAGGAAGAATTATTCAATTTTCTCTCACACCGAGTAATCCAATAATAAGCATCTGCCCTCTGGAAAGCCTGGGAACCAAGTAACTACTCATTTTAGGAAGCTAGGTGCCTCAGCTATCCTAATCTAACACTCAGCTCATACCTGTATCTTTTAGTCTATTACACATCCAAAGAATTTGACAAACAAGATTTACTATTGTGCTCACTAAGCTCATGTCCCTGCCTTAATGAAGAAAGTAAGTTTTGTTTTCTCCCAAGTCACTCTATATAATTAAACATAAAGAATCCCAATAAGAATTTTCAGGCCTTCAACTATTATGTATTTGAAATATTTTAAGCATTTATTAATATTATTTGTATATATATGTGTGTGTGTGTGTACATAGCTGCACGTTTTACAGCACCCACATGGAAGTCAAAGGATAACTTTGAATAGATGCCTGTTTTTCCTTTCATTGTTAGTTCTAAGAATTGCACTCAGATCTTCAGGTTTATTTTAGGTACCGAATCATCTTGTAGATCTTTGGGCCGGTTCTAGAATATGTTCATAATGACTTTTATTTAAAGTTCATAATGAGTCTTATTTAAAAGTTGAATATAATAAAATTTCTAAATTCCAAGTTATCATATACATATTTAATTTATTCAATAAGTAGCTCATGGGGTGGCGTGGTAGCATACACCTTTAACCCCAGTACTCAGGAAGTGGGGCAGGTTGTGCATTCAAAGCTATCCTCATCTATATAGCAAGTTCAAGACTCTAGAGTGAGACCCTGTCTTAAAAGGGGATGGGCAGAAAATTTCAGTCTGACTCATAATATGGGAATAACCAAAGTACAAGTAGATCAGTCATGTTATACTTCCACAATGGCACAGAGTTCAAAACTAAACTAAAAATACAAGTAAGTTGGTAAATAAAGTTAAACTGGACTATAAGCAAGTAAAAACATTAGCTAGAAATCTTTTTTAAAAAAATAAATAGGGACACTTGCCTTACCTTAGTGTATTAAAATATATTCTAAAGTTACAGTAATTACTTCAAGTTGTGACAGAAGAGACAGATTAGTGTACAGAATCTGCCTGGAAGTAGCCTCAAATATATGCATATTTAGTGCAGGACAGATGAGACATCACAAACCAGCATCAAAGTATGGTAAGAGAAATGGAGAGATATTGGGGGTGAAAATTAATTCACATCTTTTAATGTAGAGATAAAAACCAACAAAGAAAAAACATAGCCTGCTACTATGTAGTCACTTTCACCCTGACATCTGGAGAACGTAGAACTGTGAATCTGAGTCATGCAATTCCTTTGCATCTAGTGTGAATCTTTTGAGAATGATTCGTGTTATTGCATGTACTGTACATTGTTAGATAGAATGTCAGAAGTGGATTTTCATGAATTCTATGAATGTTCTATTGAAGGACACCTGACTTATTTCCAATTTTAGGCTTTTGTTAATAAAGTTTACTTAAACATTTTCATGAGGTTCTTTTTTAACTTGTGTTTTCATTGGTCTTAGATAATTGCCTGGGAGAATAATGACTGTGTGTACAGTTAGTAGATACAGTTTTTAAGAAAATTTCAAGTAATTTCTCAGAGTGGTTATTCTATTTTTCATTCTCATTGAAAGGGCATGAGAATTCTCTCATATTCTGCTCACCATCTGGTATGGTCAATCTTTATTTTTAACTATTTTGTTAAATAGTGATATTTTCTAGTCATTTCTAATCACATTTTAGGAAGTATGTGATATGAAGAATCTTGTGTGCATTAGCATTTGGAAGTTTCTTTTGTAAAGAGATCATTTGATATTTTTGCTCATTTTAGTTGCTTATTCATCTTTTAACTAACAAATTATGGAGTTTTATATACATTTCCATGGCCATAGCCAAATGTATGACTTTCAAAATATGTTTGCCTCCAAATATAGCTTACTGACTCATTTTCATAACAGGGTTCTTTTAATGATTAGAAGTTTTAATTTCTATGAACAAAAACTATTTTTTATTGCTTCTGAATTAGAAAAACATCTAACTCTAAGTGATGCGAATGTTCTCTTGTTTTTCCTTTAGAAGGTTTATGGTTTTAATTTTATATTTAGGCCTATGATTCATACTTGATTACTTTTGTAGAAGTTATAAGGATAGGGTCAAAGATCATCTATTCATATGGCTAGCCAGTTATTGAATTGACAGTTTGTGAGCATAGTTTTCCTTTCTAATTAGATAGTTTTGTTACCTCTTTAAAAAATAAGATAACTGCATTACAGTGGCTCTAGTTCTAGAATCTTTGTCACTTTGATATGTTCGTCAGTACTTATACAAATAGCATACCATCTTGATTAATATCACTTTAGATAGACTTAGAGTCAGGAAAGTTTCATCCTCCAACTCTGCTCATCTTTCTCAGTATTACTCTCGCATTTATAGGTTCTTTGCATTCCCTCATAGATTTTAGAACTGGCTTATCAAACTCCACAAAACATATTAATTTTATAAATCTTTAATTATACAAATCTATAGATCAACTTCTTGTAATTGACTGTCATCCCACAAATAGAATCATCCTATTTGAGTGTATGGCATAGTTTTCCATTCCTTCAATAGGATTTTAATAGAAAAGTGTCTTTGACATATGTGCTTTAGGAGGATTAATTTCATATCAATATGCAATATAGGTTGAACTAGCAGCATGGATATTTCTTGTGGTTGTATCATGCCAAGCCATAAATAGGAAATACATTGTGGAATAAATGGGTCCATAGAGTGACAATTAGGAAATGCATTGCAGGATTAGAATCACCAGGAGTTGGTGAATAGCTGTGGAGAGTAAGAAATAAAGAAACATATTACTCTAATATTTCTCCTCTAGATAACCTAGGGGATTAATATTTCACTGAAACTAAATCCTCTATCATCTAGAAGTATGTATTTAATGTTTATTATTAGCAGTCTTGCTTGACTCTAAGAACACAACAACAGCAAAAGCACACAAGGTCTTCACCTTCCAGGAACACTCCACAGATGATAAAGGCACTTATTAAACAATCACAGCAATGGATACAAAATTGCAACTAATAAAAAGTACTCTAACACAAGCATATGTAGCATCTAGATCTTGATTTCTGATGCTATTTTCTAGTAAAGACAACCAAGAACTCCTTGAATAAATTATTTATAGAAGTACAGGAGAAATTATGTAAGATAAGCTAGAGTATCTTGTAACTACATAAAGCAAAAAAGCACTGAAACAAAATAATGCATCCAAATGATTAGATCACATTGCAGTGTTAACAAAACACATGGAAATTTCTCAATGGCCAAAGCTGAAATACTATGACCAGCAAAGTAAATGAAGCAATGACAGAATATAACCTTAAGTGTTATGATTTTAAATTGATATAAAAGATTGAATAAATAAATTAATCAATGAGATGCACTAAGCAACTTACTCTTTTATTGCAATTTATAATTCCAATCAATTATATAGACCCTCCATCCTAAGGGAAGAGGATCACACTATCCCCTCCTCAAATGTGACTTGTGCATAATGATTTTTTGGAAAGTACATTATGAAAGTAGAGAGAGTAATTTCATAGTGGAGGAATTAGATACATTCTTTTGACTGGTGATTAAGGTAATAAATTATATGTATATTATACTATATTTATTTTATGCCATTTTACTTCTGTAGTTTCCCACCTAAAAAATTGTAAGCTATTCTAACAATGAGGAAAATATGAGGCAAATCTCAAAAGATGAACATTCTATAAATTGTATAAGCAATGCCCTTCAAAACTGTCATGGTCATCAAAATCAAAAATGAGTGTGAATAATTTTTTTTCATAGCTAGTAGAAATCAAAGTAGTTCAATACAGTGTGGCACCCTAAAATTCAAGAACAGGGGATAAAAACAGGAAGTCTAAATAGACTGTTGAGTGCTGTTAATATCATATCAATACAATATTGGTCCATTATTAACAAATCTTTCACACAGATGTGAAACTATTAAGGGCAATGTTTTAGGATTACTGATGCTCACTGAACCATTTCCTAGAGGTTTTGGTGTGATTCTGAGCTGTTCTAAATATAAAGCCTGTTAAATTAATATGCATTCTGTAATATATACCATTTGAGGGGGACTTGGAATTTAAGAAGGGCTTTGTGAGAAAATTACCCTTTATTTGCCATGAAAGGAATAAAGGAAAGCATGAGCAGGTACAGATCTCAGAAAAGCATCTAATACAAAAGCCTTTGAGGTGTGGTGTACTCAAGGACCAGAAATAATTGCCTGATGAGCTCTGCAGTAATGATCAAGGTAAATATGATAGAACACAGTGTACACGATTTTGCAAGTCACACAAACTGTTATATCTCTATTTAAGAATAATTCTTTCAGTCAGCAGAGTGTGAGAGGTCAAAGTAAACAATGACATCTAAATTTTGTTTCAACTAACACAGAGCCTAATTCAGGATTCATTGAAATCAAGACACTGGAAGAGGTCAGAAAACCAGTTTATACAAATGATGAGTTGTCTGTGAGAAGTTCAAATGAAGAAATAATTGTGTATGGAGACTTCAGAATCACTTCAAAAATATTTTTAATCCTCCCTTCCCTTTCTTTCCTCCAAATCCCCCCATATTCCCTTCTTCTAACCTCTCCTATGTCTTGACCCCCACAGCCTCTCAAATTAATAGCCTCTTTTTCTTTATTATTATTATTTATATTAATACAAATATATAAATGCAATTTGATGGGTCCCATTTTATTTATTTTCCTATAATATATTTTGATTATGTATTCTCTTCCCCCAATTTCTCCCAGATCTTTCTTACCTCCCAGTCCAACCAAATGTATATTTTTCCATTCCTACTCTCTCCTTTTCAAAAGTCTTCCCGAACCCCAATGTGGTGATTTGAATAGGATTAGTCCCCATAGATTCATTTGTTGGAATACTTAGCCATAGGAGTGGTAATGTTAGGAGGTGTGACCCTTATTGAATGAGGTGTGGCCTTGTTGGAGGAAGTGCATCACTGTGTAGGCAGGCTTCGAGGTCCCCTATGCTCAGGCTCCTCACAGTGTATAATATAGCCTCCTCTTTGCTGCCTGTGGATCAAGATATAGAACTATCAGCTCTTCCAGTACCAAGTTTACCTATATGCTGCATTGCTTCCTGCCATGATAATAATAGCCTAAACCTATGAAACTGTAAGCCAGCCAAAACAAGTTTTTTCCCATTTATAAGAATTGCCATGGTCATGGTGTCTCTTCACAGCAATGGAAACCATAACTAAAACAGAAGTTGATACCAGGAGTTGGGTATTGCTGAGATAGGGCTGACTATGCTTTTGTTTGTATAAATGTAAATTTTGAGACTTTGTGCTAAGAAAGCAATAGAATGCTTTAAGTACAGTTTAATGAGCCATACTAGTAGAAACACGGATGATAGTTGTACTGATGGCAATTTGAACTGTGGAGGCTTTACTCAAGAGGTTTCAAAGGAGAAGTTTAATATGTTGCCAAGAGATTTTTCTTGTGATAGTTTCGTGAGGAATGTGGCTGATTTTTGCCCTTGTCCAAAGAGTCTGCCTAAGGCTATGGTGAAGAGATTTATATTCATTGCATTGACAAAGGAAATATCAGAAAAGCCTATTATAGACTCTGTCCTACACTCTTATGAAGAGTGTTTTTTCAAGCTTAGCAAGCTTAGAAAGGGAAAAATACAAATTGTATGGTTCAAGAATTAAAGGGGCATGAGGAAGTGGAATGGAGCTAAACCCCTGTGTTCAAGGAAATAATCGGATTAAAGAGAGTAAATGGAATAAAGGGAATGGTGACCTTAAGGCAAGATCTCACCAAATTAAGCTTCCATATTGTGAAAAAGATTTAAAGAAACCTTAGGTCCAGGCATGATGGTACATTCCTTTAATTCCAGCATTCAGAAAACAAAGTCATGCAGATCTCTGAGTTCAAAGGTAGTCTACAGAGCAAGTTCCAGAACACCCATACTTATATAGCAAAGGAATTGGAAAACAGAAAGATGATGTAAGTATAATAGAACAAGGGAGCCTTGTTCCAGCCTTAGCAAGTAACAGAACTCTGCAGCTTCAGCCATGTAGCTCTGGCTTTAGAGTCAAGAGTAGAAGGGGTTACTAGGAAAATTGATGGCGGTTATCTGAAACCAAGAAATTAGCAATGATTAAGAATTATGGTGGTTGGTGATTGTATATGGGATGGATCCCCAGGTGGAGCAGTCTCTGGATTGTTATTCCTTCAGTCTCTGCTCCACATTTTTTCTCTGCAACTCCTTCCATGGCTATTTTGTTCCCCCTTCTAAGAAAGATTGAAGTATACACACTTTGGTCTTCCTTCTTCTTGAGTTTCATGTGGCTTGTAGATTGTATCTTGGGTATTCCAAGCTTCTGGGCTAATATCCACTTCTCAGTGAATGCATACCATGTGTGTTCTTTTGTGATTGGGTTACCTCACTCAGGATGATATCCTCCAGATCCATCCATTTGCCTAAGAATTTCATAAATTAGTTGTTTCAATAGCTGAGTAGTATTCCGTTGTATAAATAAAACACATTTTCTGTATCCATTCCTCTGTTGAAGGACATCTGAGTTGTTTCCAGTTTCTGGCTATTATAAGTAAGGCTTGGAAAGAGCAATTTATAAATTCATCTGGAATAACAAAAACAAAAACAAAAAACAGGATATCAAAAACTATTCTCAATAATAAAATTACCTCTGGTGGATTCACCATCCCTGACCTCAAGCAGTACTACAGAGCAATTGTGATAAAAACTGCATGGTATTGGTACAGTGACCATCAGGTAGATCAATTGAATAGAATTCAAAAGAATAGAATTGAAGACCCAGAAATGAACCCACAAACCTATGGCCACTTGATCTTTGACAAAGGAGCTAAGACCATCCAGTGGGAAAAAAGACAGCATTTTCAAAAAACGGTGCTGGCTCAACTGGCAGTTAGCATGTAGACGAAGGCACATCAATCCATTCCTATCTCCTTGTACAAAGCTCAAGTCCAAGTAGATCAAGGACCTCCACACAAAAGCAGATACACTGAAACTAATAGAAAAAAAAAAGTAGGGAAGAGCCTCGAGCACATGGGCACTGGGGAAATTTTCCTGAACAGAACACCAATAGCTTATGCTCTAAGATCAAAAATCGACAAATGGGAGTTCATAAAATTACAAAGCTTCTGTAACGCAAAAGACACTGTCAATAGGACAAAACAGCAACCAACAAATTGGGAAAAGATCTTATATCTGATAGTGGGCTAATATCCAATATATATAAAGAACTCAAGAAGTTAGACTCCAGAGAACCAAATAACCCTATTTAAAAATAGGGTACAGAGCTAAACAAAGAATTCTCAATTGATGAACACCGAATGGCTGAGAAGCACCTAAAGAAATGTTCAACATCCTTAGTCATCAGGGAAATGCAAATCAAAACAATCCTGAGATTCTACCTCACATCAGTCAGAATGGCTAAGATCAAAAACTCAGGTGAGAGCAGATGCTGGAGAGGTTGTGGAGAAAGAGGAACACTCCTTCATTGCTGGTAGGATTGCAAGCTGGTACAACCACTCTGGAAATCAGTATGGTGGTTCCTCAGAAAATTGGACATAGTTCTACCAGAGGACCCAGCTATACCACTCCTGGGCATATACCCAGAAGATGCTCCAGCATGTAATAAGGACACATGCTCCACTATGTTCATAGCAGCCTTATTTATAATAGCCAGAAACTGGCCAATTTTTAACACAGGACTACCCTAGAATGTGGTTGATATACCCAGTGGTACTTTATTAGGTAAAACAGATTTTGATTTTACCACTGTGCATAAATTGCAAATAGCTTTTTGGTTGGGGTGAAACCTTCCTCCATAAATGCTGGGATCACATCTGGCTTATATCTGTGTACATCTTGTGCATACTGCCAGGCTCTATGGGTTCATATTTTTAAAAGTTTTGTTTGTAAGATAGTTTCCTGGGAGTCAACCACCACCTCTAGCTCTTACACTATTCCCACCTCTTCTTCCACACAAACATATAAGCCTTTAAGGGTGTTTTTTTAAATTAATTTACTTTTTACACACCATATTTTATTCCCTCCCCTATGTACCCTCCAACTGTTCCAAGTCCCATACCTTTTTGCCACCCACCTGTCTCTGCATGGATATCCCCACCCCCTCCTATCTGACCTCTAAACTCCCTGGGGCCTCCAGTCTCTTGAGGGTTAGGTGCATCTTTTCTGACTGAACCCAGACCCAGAAGTCCTCTGCTGTATATGTATTGGAGGTCTCATATGAGCTGGTGTATGCTGCCTGGTTGGTGGTCCAGTGTCTGAGAGATCTCAGGGATCCAGATTAATTGAGACTGCTGGTCTTCCTACAGGATCACCCTCCTCCTCAGCTTCTTTCAGCCTTCTCTAATTCAACAACAGGGGTCAGCTCCTTCTGTCCATTGGTGGCATGCAATGTCTACACCTGACTCTTTCAGCTGCTTGTTGGGACTTTTGGAATGTAGTCATGTTAGGTCCCTTTTTGTGAGCACTCCATAGACTCAGTAATAGTGTCAGGCCTTGAGACCTCCCCTTGAGCTGGATCCCACTTTGGGTCTGTTGCTGGACCTTCTTTTCTCAGGATCCTCTCCATTTCCTTTCTGTAATTCTTTCAGACACAAACAATCATGGGTCAGAGATGTGACTGTGGGATGGCAACCTATCCCTCACTTGATGTCCTGTCTTCCTACTGGAGGTTGGTTCCATAAGTTCTCACTTCCTACTGTCAGGTATTTCATCTAAGGTCCCTCCCTTTGAGTCCTGAGAGTCTCTCACCTTCCAGGTCTCTGGTGCATTCTGGAGGGTCCACCCAACCTCCTATCTCTCAAGGTTCCCTGTTTCCATTGTTTCTGCTGGCCCTCGGGACTTCAGTCCTTTTCTCTCACCCAATACTAGATCAAGTTCCCCTCTCCCCACCACTACCCTTCCTGTCCACTTTTCCTCCCAGGTCCTTCCCTCCCTCTCCACTTATGATTGCTTTCTTCTCTCTCCCAAGTAGAACTGAGGCATCATCACTTGGGCACTTCGGTTTATTGACCTTTTTGAATTCTGTGGACTGTATCTTGGGTATTCTGTTTGTTTGTTTGCTTATTTATTTATTTTGGCTAATATCCACTTATCAGTGAGTACATGCACGTCCTTTTAGGTCTGAGTTACCTCACTCAGGATGATATTTTCTTGTTCAATCCATTTGCCTGCAAAACTCAGGATGTCCTTGTTCTTAATGGCTGAGTAGTGTTCCATTGTGTAAATGAACCACATTTTCTGTATCCATTCTTCTATCATGGGACATCTAGGTTGGTTCCAGCTTCTGGCTATCACAAATAAGGCCACTATGAACATAGTGGAACACTTGACCATGTGGCATGGTGGGGCATCTTTTGGGTATATTCCCTGTGCCAATGAGTTCAAGGCTCTTTCCCAGTTTCTTTTCTATTAGATTCAGTGTATCTGGTTTTATGTTGAAGTCCTTGATCCACTTGGACTCAAGCTTTGTGCAAGGTGACAAATATGAGTTTATTTTCATTTTTCTACATACAGACAACCAGTTAAACCAACACCATTTATTGAAGACGCTTTCTTTTTTCTCCATTGTATATTTTTGGCATCTTTGTCAAAGATCAAGTGACTATAAGTGTGTGGTTTTATTTCGGGGTTTTCAATTCTATTCCATTGATCAACATGTCTGTCTCTGCACCAATTCCATGGAGATTTTATCACTATTGCTCTCTAGTAAAGCTTGAGGTCAGAGATGGTGATTCCCACAGCCATTATTTTATTGTTAAGAATTGTTTTCACTATTCTGGGTTTTTGCCTTTCCAGATGAATTTGAGAATTGCTCTTTCCATGTCTTTGAAGAATTGTCTTATGATTTTGATGGGGATTGCATTGAATCTATAGATTGCCTTTGGTAGGATGGCCATTTTTATTATGTTAATTCTGCCAATCCATGAGCATGGGAGATCTCTCAGTGCCCTCATAAAGCTGGGTTTTGATAAAGACATTCTATTTAGGACTGACTGCTCCAAAATCTCTTATGCTTTGCACATTGCCCATGTGTGGATTTTTGCAAGAAGAACCTTCTCTGATGAGTGTTGAATGAGACACTAATCTATAGGTATAGAAATAATTGCAATATGCTATGAAAAGTCATTTTATTGCTTTGTTCATTTAGCAAAATAATTCAATTATATTTTCCCCAAGACGTATGACATATTTAGTCTCATGTTTTTGTCCAACTTTAACAGTATCACATTTGGGTTCCATCTTTTTTTTTTAAAGATTTATTTATTTATTATATGTAAGTACACTGTAGCTGTCCTCAGACACTCCAGAAGAGGACATCAGATCTCATTACGGATGGCTGTGAGCCACCATGTACTTGCTGGGATTTGAACTTAGGGCCTTCAGAAGAGCAGGCTGTGCTCACAACTGCTGAGCTATCTTGCCAGCCCTTGGGTTCCATCTTATGGAGAGGGTCTTAAACTCAATAAAAAGTGGTTGGTTACTCCCAGAATATTTATGCCACTATTATATGAGGTCACTGTTTTAAATCACAAGATTTGTACCCAGTTGAAATTCTTGTTTACTTTTCTCCTCAGGTAGTGTGCAGAGTATATTTCAGCAGCATATCTGTAAGGGTAACATTTCTAATTAAGCACCAATCAACTTCTCTGTGTTCAAGGACAAAAGTAAGTAGTGTCCTCAGCAATGGGGCCTTACTATCAGGTTGTAGAGAGCAACCTATTGGCCTTAGCAATTGCCTGTGATATTTGGTGGGAGTACTTTGGCCAATGACTCAATAAGATGTTACCATTTCTGGCACTGGAGGTTTTCTTAGGTGTCAAAATACATCTAGTCAAGGAATTGTCAGCCCTATTATTTGGTGACTTAATTTAGATTCTTGTCATATAAGTATATAATTTACAAGCCTTCTACAGTAGTATGCTGGGGCTCCCCAGCTGTTGACAGGGTAGCCTGAGAGGAGGTACAGAGTCAGCTAGGAAGGAGTGAGTCAGGTACAGTGGTCACTAGCAATCAGGTTGCATCTTTATTTATACAGGTTTCACAGAACAAAGCCAAACTAATGATTATCCAAGATGTACAGATTATATCATTTTGTCTCTGAAAATATGTTTGATTTTTCATTATATGTCCAGGGTTATGAGTTGAGTTATTAGAAAGCACAAATAGAACAGATTTTATTTTTATTATTAGTCTATAACTTCAGTTCAAAAAATCTGAAGTATGACTCTGCTAAAGCCAACACATTTCTTATATGACAGCCTGCTTTACAGGGGTGGAGGGGGGTAGTATTTGCAGTTATAAAGCACTCCAGACGAACAGAAAATTTCTGAATCAGTCTTCTTTTTGTGAATAACAAATACTAATATCTAACTCCTTTTACTCTATCATTCCATCATCTGTGCTAGAATGTAGGGAGAGTTTATTTTAGTCAATCTATCCTTTTTGTCAATCTATCTTATTTACTGAATTCTATTCCTTCAGGGGTCTACCCTCTATAACCCTCTATCTTTAAAATACATTTTCAGATAGCTCTAAGCATATTGTAAAGGGAGGCTTAGAATCTGTGGCCAGTCATAGTTTGTCAATTGTCTCTGTATAACCTGTTCCAATTATAATCTTTGAGTTTGCTTAGGGGCAGATACCCCAAGAAGATTCCTGGAGTTGTAGCCTCATTTAGAAATTCCTAGCTTAAGGCTTACTTATCACAATTTCCAGGGCATAAGGAAGACTTCCAAATAGGGACAAATGGTTATTATTCTTAAAAACAGAAGTGATAGTAAACTTTGGATTTCTCCTAATAAATGACTCAGACGTAATTTCTCTTGAGAAAAAGAAACGTAAAGTGAATCATAATGCAGAAATTCCCCAAGAATGTAGCATGCAGAGACCAAAGCCTAAAAGTGAGAGACAGAATGACAGTGATTACAGCATTTGGCTCAGCTTTGCAGGACCTGTGTCAAATAGTTGTGCTGGCTTCATGACTTTTGCTGTTTCCAGTGGATATGGCTGTACTAGTGGTAGGTTTCCATGTTGTTTTTAAATGGTCTTTAGAGTTAGTTGTCCTTCCCCATATTCCTGCTTTACTCCTGTTTGCTGTCCTCCACCCCTACTTCTTTATCACTCCACAACACTATATTCTATTTCCACTTCCTTGGGAAATCCAAATTCCCTCCCTATCCCTACCTGGTCCCTTGCTGGTAACTAATTTCAGTAGTAACTCAGATTGTAGCAACCATATTCAAAGATTAAAATCTAATATCCACACATAAGAGAAAATGTATATTTGTCTTTTGAGATATGGGTTACCTTTCTCAATATAATTATAATTTTTCCTAGCCACATTCATTTAGTTGAAAATTTTATAATTTCATTTTTTCTAACAGCTGAACAATATTTTATATTGTAAATATATCACATTTTCAATATCCATTCATCAGCTGATGAACATCTTGGCTGTTTCCAATTTCTGGCTATTATGAGTAGAGGAGCAGTGAACATGGATGAGCAAAAATCTCTATAGTACGTTTAGAGTCCTTTTGGTATGTGCCCAAGAGTGATATAGCTGGCTCTTTAGATAAATCAATTTTCAACTTCCTGAGGAACCACCACACTGATTTCTGAAGTGCTTCATGGATTTTTACTCTCCTCAGGTATGAATAAATGGTCCCCTTTCTTCATATCCTCATCAGCATGTGCTATCATTTTATTGATCTGGACCATTTTGATTGATGTATGATGAAATCTCAAAGTAGTCTTGATTCGCATTTCCCTGATGGTTAATAATGTTGAGCATCTCTGTAAGTGTTTCTTGGCCATTTGTTTCATCTTTTTAGAATTCTCTGTCCCAGTTTTGAGTTGGGTTATTAGTTTACTTGATATCCAGTTCTTTTAGTTCTTTATGTATTGTAGATATTAGTCCTTGTGGTGGGTTGAGTAAAGTTGTCCCAATAGGTCAATAAAGAGTGGCACTATTAAGAGGTAACACGTTCTTGGACAGGGTGCAGAGTTGTTGAAGAAAGTATGTCAAATTCTCTTCCTGTTGCCTGCTGATCCAGATGTAGAACTGTCAGCTCCTTTTCTAGCACCATGTTTTCCTATCATGCTTCCTGCCATTGTGATAATGGACTAAGCATGCATCTGAAATTGTAAGCTAGCCCCAGTTCAATGTTTTCCTTTATAAGAATTGCAATGGTCCTGGTGTCTCTTCACTGAAATAAAACCCTAAGACAATACTCTATAGGGTGTGTAGTTGGCAAAGATTTTTTTTTCCCATTCACCAGCCTGACACTTGGTCTAAATGACAGTGTCCTTTGTTATTTAGAAGCTTTTCATTTTCATGAGGTCCCATTTATTAATTGTTGTTTTTAATCTTTGTGCTATCAGTATCCTGTTCAGAAAGTCTTTCCTTGTGCCAGTGAATTAAAGCCTATTCCTCACCTTGTCTTCCAGCATATTAAAGGCATCTGGTCTTACTTTGACTTCCTTGATATATTTAGAGGAAAGTCTCCTGCAGTGCGTGTGATTAGATGTATTTCTTTTTTCATTCTTATACATGTAGCCATCTAGTTTGACCAACACCATTGTTTGAAGATACTGTTTTGTTTTCTGATGCATATTTTGGGGTTCTTGGTTGAAAAAAAAAAGATGATACCCATAGGTGTATATAATTATGTCATGATCTACCTGGGTCTTCAATTCAATTCTATTAATCAACATCTGTTTTCATACCAATACCAGGCTGTTTTTTATTACTATTGTTCTGTAGTATAACTTAAGATTGGAGACAGTGATACTTTCAATGGTTCTCTTATTCAGGATTCTTATAATTATCCTGAACATTTTGTGTTTCAATATGAGGCTGAAAATTGTCCTTTTGTTTTTTTATAAAGAATTGTGTTGGAGTTTTGATGGATGTTGTACTGAATCTGTAGATTTCTTTTGATGGGATGGCCATTTTTACTGTGTTAATTTTGCCAATCCATGAGTATGGAATGTCTTTACAGTCACTGATATCTTTCTTCAATTTCTTTACTCAATTTCTTAAAGCTTTTGTTATGCAAGTCCTTCACTTGCTTGGTTAGAATTATCCAAAATATGTTTTTCTTGAGACTACTACAAAAGGTACTGTTTCCCTTGTTTTCCTCAGTCTGTTGATTGTATGTAGGAGGGCTGCTAGTTTCTGTGTATTAATTTTGTATCCTACTACATGTGTATACTACACTTGTATCCTGAAAATATTTATCTTCTGTAGAAATTTCCTGGTAGAATTTTTAGGGTCTTTTATAAAGATTCTTCCTTTCATATTTTTATCTTCTTGATCTATTTCATTTATCTTATCATTCAAGCTAAGCTGAAGAGACAAGGACTGAAAGAAGAGTGAGGAACAGAAATACCTAGGAAGAGAAATAATGATGGAGACTGCAATACCAATCTCATTAAAATAGTATGATCTCCTTTGCAGCAAGAGAAAATGCCTGCTCCAGTTATCTGGTATTCAAGAACTGAGATGGATAAAAATTAAAGAAACTTCTAGAGATCAGCACTTTAAATTCATGAAAAAAACTATCATGAAGGTATGACTATAGTGGTGATTTCACTTTTGCAAATTTGTGAACAAATTATATTACTTTTTAAAAATGTTAATTAAGGAAATAATAATAAATACAATCAGTATAAAGAGATGAAAATTCAAAGGTTGTTGATGAGCTAACAAAGAGAAGGGTAAAGCAATTGAATAAAGTCTTGCCAGGCAGTAGTTAAATATGGTACCTACTTCTTCCCAATCCAATGGCTACTTATGAGTAACTGACTCTGCCTTTTATCACAGGCATGGCTGAGAACTAGCTGTATGAATGCATGTTATGAATGAATAGGGTCTGCAAATCTGGCTATTTTAGAAATTTGTTAACTTTTACTATAAACATAAATAGCATACCACCTTAGAGAGACAATTTTGCCCAAGTTAGCCTTGAATCCACTCCAGCATATAATCATCTTTTCAATACAGTTGTGGTGTTTGAGAAAGTCTGTTTTGATTGAGTAGTGCTTTACATCTCAGGCTGCCACTAAGTTCTGCAGCTTTGTTTCTGTGTCTTCATAGACAAGATCTTCAAATAGTACCTCTAGACCAAGGTTTTCTACCTTAATCTTGCCTATTTCTTGATTTCTGATCAACAAGCCAAAGACTAAGAAGGCATTTGGCTTCCTGGCCCAAATCTATTCTAAATAGTTTAGAGACTAGTTAGCTAGGTCACTGAACCTGAATTGGAATGATCTATAAGTACATACTTGTGACTCTACTCTGCAACTATCATGGGATCTATTGCTAGGGCTGCCTCTATGAATTAGAACTTCCAAAGAGCCTACTTACTACCTTACATTATCACAGCCAGACTGCTTTCACATAAGGTCAGCCCCATTCAACTACCAGACACACACATACACATGCACACATACATAAGCACATACACTCACACACAAAGACCTAAATTGCTCTGCCTTCTCCCTCTTGATCATGACCCATCAATAAGGATGGCACAATCAATCTCTTCCACCATGCACATCACTTTATACATGGCCTAAATAAAGGTACAATAATAATGTTGGTGACTCTGGGCCCCCCACTAGTAGGAACAGATATTTTCCAGAGCTAGAGACAGCTGCTCTATTCTTGTATCTTGTCTAAGCTGAGTCCTTCCTGATGATTTGACATATCATTGAGTACCACCTTTGCCTCTATAACAAGAGAGATCCCTTTCATCTTCAAGAAAAAGTGATGGATTATCTTTTGGTTTTCTAACTATGGAGCAGAGACTGAAGGAAGGATAAGCCAGTCTGATATAGCTATCTCCTGAGAGGCTCTGACAGTACCTGACTAATACAGATGTAGAGGCTCACAGTCATCCATTGAACTGAGTACAGGGTCCCCAATGAAGGAGTTAGAGAAAGGACCAAAAGAGCTGAAGGATTTGCAGCCCCTTAGAACAAACAACAACATGAACTAACTAGTACCTTCAGAGCTCCCAGGGACTAAACCACCAACCAAGGACTATACATGGTGGGACTGATTGTTCTGGCAGCATGTGTATAGTAGAGGATTGCAAAGTCGATCATCAATGGAAGGAGAGGCCCTTGGCCCTATGAAGGTTCTATGCCCCAGTGTAGGGGAATGCCAGTGCCAATAAGTAGGAGAGGGTGGGGTGGCAAGCAAGGGGAGGGGGGAAGCAACATGGATTTGTTCTTGTTGTTTTTTGTTTTGTTTTGTTTTGAGGGGAAACTGGGAAAGAAGAAATCATATGGCATGTAAATAAAGAAAATATCTAATAAAAAAAATCTTTTGGTTTCCTTAGTTGCTCGGCTTTGAAAAAACATTTTGGTTGGGCCAACTTTTAACTCATCTACAGGAAAATAGTTCTCCCACTAAGACTTGCATTGTGACCTAGTTTGGTTATAACCATTGATGGGTCTGCCTGGACCTCAGTTCCCTTCCCCCTTTGTAGAAATATGTATATGTTGAGTTTCATTATTTTCTATGCTACATGGATTAAAGAAGACAGATTCAGGCATTTAGTCCACTGAAAAACATTGTTGGGGTCCTTTCATGTCCCTGATAAATGGAAAACAATGAAAATGTATGGGAGTTATAAAGAAATTATCTTGGATTCATGAGATTTACCAGCTGTTGAGGAAGTGGACATAAATATATGTGTATTATCACACATTGTGATCACAGCACAAGGTCTAACAGATCTCTGGAAATTAGAACTGCTTTCCTTATTATTGCTTCTTACCAGATATGGTCTACCCAGAATTCAACACACGCTATTCTTTTTACATCTTCTGAGTGTCTGATTAGTATTAGGTACTAAAGATACCAGAGCCAAGGCAACAATGACCTATAGCTATGTTTCTCATAGCAAAGTAAAAGAGATGAACAATAATGAAGTAAGAAGAATATAACCAAGAAACACTATTCAAAGAGTAATATGTGAGGCTGCAGAGATGGCTCCATGGGCAAAGTGTTTCCTACACAAGCAGGAGGACTTGTAGTTAGATCTCCAGCACCCACATAACAAACAAAACATGGTTGCATGTGTATTTAACCCCAATTTCATTAACCCACTTGCTAAACCGGTAAATTTTAGGTCCAGTGACAGACCCTGTCTCAATAAAATAAGGCAGAAAATGATTGAAGATGATACATGATGTCAGCCTACACTCACATGTAAGAGATATATGTACACTCACACTAACACCTTCACACACTAAAAGGATGACAAGTGGTAATAATAAGGAAAAACTTAGAGCCATTTGGCATATCCCTATCTTTACTTTTGATGACTTAGAGAAGGCCTCTAAAGCAATGACACTGTTATGGAAACAAATGAACAAAGGACAAGCCAGTTATCTGATTACTTGAAATGCAGGAATTTATAAGCAAATGGAAAGCAAATGACATAGCCCTACAAATGGACTGAAGTTGGTCAGTTGAAGAAAAAGAAGGAATGAAACCTGACATGGTAACTTACGGAGAATAACATGAAGATGGTACCATATTAGGCTGATTTAGCTAAAAGACCCAGAATCCTGGGGACCTTAGAATAAGGATAAATTTAGTTCTTCCTACCATGGGAATCCATGTGATGCTTATGAGCAGAGAGTAAAGTATCTTGAATATTTTGATGAATTGTGTACATAGGTTCCTAATTCCTCATACTTTTCTGCATTGCTTTTACTTTTTTCTTTCAATATCTATCAGTGGATGAATGGTCACAGTAAATGAGCTTGAGGCCAACCTGAACTGCATGAAAAAAATAAATGACTAATATTTAAGTAGATAATATTAATTTCTCACTTGGATCATTATATAATGCCCATATAAATAAAGCCATCTCTGTACACCTTGAAGAAAGCACCCATCTTAGCCTAAACAATACAATGAGACTCCTATCTGGAAAAAGAAGAGATGGACAGGAAGAAGGCAAGAAGAAGAGTGAGAGAGAGAGAGAGACAGAGACAGAGAGAGACAGAGACAGAGATACAAAGAAGAAATCAACTAAATATTTTAAAATTTAAAAACATCAAGTAAAATCACTCTAGCCATGAAACAAATAATGGGTTTTGACTCTCAGAGTCCTCTGTCAGGCCCTATCTCCAGACAGGTTTGTAGCTACATTTTCCCCTAGGGCCCACCTCCAGACAGTCCTATCTCTATAGCTCTGTGCATGCAGGGAATGACTGACTACAAAAGTTTCTGCTCCAAAACTAAGATGGCCCATTGCAAATTTAATTTCTGAGGATTAATCAAGATGTTAAGAGAATCAAGACCCAGAAGTCTCTCTTCTCTGATCTTGGCTTCAGCTCCACCAGCACCAGCACCCAGAAGACCCCCATCCAGTAGCTAAGGATGCGTCAACCAGGAAACTTTTTACCCAAATCCCTTCCAGACAGGAAGACCTGGGATCTGGCTTCATAGCTACTGACCACAGTCTGTGAGAGATTTGCTGAGCACACTGGCAGCCACTGCACACACAAGCAAAACCTTTGTATGATAAGGCACAGCTGACTTCTTCCTATTGGATCCAGAGTGAGGTTCTCTGACTTTCCCCGTCAGGAAGACACAGAAGGTCTAGGGATAAACTGGGCCATGCTGAAGGCCATGTTATGAGCTGGAATCTAAGCCAGGATCTGAGCATAGCTTTCCAGACTCCCAACTCCATGCATTTTTCTGCCCCACAGTGCTTGCTGTTAGCCCATTCCAAAAAACAACCAACGATCAACCAGAACTCTGTGAATGGCTCTGGAGCAGGAAACCACAAATCCCCTGCCAAGCTCAGATTCTCAAAACACACCCTTTCATTTCCACCTCAGAAAAATTTATACCTTTGCTTCCTAGCTCTGATTTTACTCCAGGATAGCTGGGACAGCCATGAATCAGGATGCCACGATCTGATTAAAGATTTGACTCTGCTTCTCAGTGCTGCTTAGAAGCTGACTTTACAGGAAAATCAGTTGCACATATCTAAGCATTTGCACCTCTGTACTAACTTGGAAAAGTCGGCTTGCATCCCTTATATCCCCTACTTCCTTTTCTAGATATCTGGGGGTGAATGAGGTCATTCATCTAACACCAGGCATAACGTCAAGTCACATGTGAACCTGAACCATTGTGGGACCAAAGAGATGGCACAATGGTTAAGAGCACATACTGTTCTTGCAGAAGACCTGAGATCAATTCCTAACAGTCAGGTTGGGTGGTGCACAACTACCTGTAATTACAGTACAGAGATACCTACAGCTTCTTTGAACACCTGTACCCTCTTGCAAAACTCACATAGAGATCACATGCATGCAAATGGTTTAAAATAATAAAGATAAATCAATTTTAAGTGAACCAATATACCTGGATACATCTTTCTGCCATGACACTGTCCTCCTTGTGTAAAAGGTTGTTTCCTATCTTCTGGCCTAAATTTAAACATGCCATACCCTCTAATCTGCCTCACATCTAGTGTCCCATGCCAGTAGTACTTGAACTGTAAACTGATAGATTTGAATCATAGCTCAGGCTTAAGTTCCTTGAAGATCTTGGTTAAATGAGGATCCTCCATACTCTGCCTCCCCAGCTCTGAGATTACAAGTATGTGTTGTCCTGCATGTTGAACACATTGTATTGGTTTGAGTAAGAATGTCCTCATAGACTCATATATCTGAATGCTTAGTCACCAGGGAGTAGCACTATTTAAGAAGGATTAGGATGTATGGCTTTGTTGGAATGTGTGTCCCTGTTGGAGGAAGTATGCCACTAGGGGAAGACCTTGAGGATTTAAAAGCCACATCGGACCTAGTCTCTCTCTGTCTCTCTGTCTATCTCTGCCTATGTCTCTCTGTCTCTCTGTCTATCTTTGCCTATGTCTCTCTGTCTCCCTCTATCTCTCTCTGTCTGCCTCTGTCTCTATCTCTGTTTCTGTCTCTCTCTCAGCTTATGGATGAAGATGTCACTTTTAGCTACTTCTCTAGCACCACACATGCCTGCCACCATACTCCCTGCCTTGATAATGGACTAAGGCCATAAAACCATGAACAAGCCCTCAATTAAAAACTTTGTAAGAGTTGCTACATAAATATCTGTGGAATAAGATATCAAGTCCTTTGGGTATATTCCATGACAGTAGTTTTCAACCTTCTTAATATTTTCAACCCTTTACTACAGTTCCTCAGGTTGTGGTGCTCCTCAAACAAAAAGTATTTTGTTGCTACTTAATGACTGTAATTTTACAACTGTTATGAGTCATAATATAAATATCTGTTTTCCAATGGTCTATGGTAACCCCTGTGAAAGGGTTTGTGGACTGCCAAAGAGGTTGTTCCCTACAGATTGAAAACCACTGTAAAGAATATTATATTGTTTCTATTACTAGGGCTCTGTGATATAGCTTAAGATCTGGAATTGTAGTTCCTATAGCATAGTTTCTGTTCAGGATGTTTTTGCTATCTGGGTCTTTTGTGATTTCATATGAGTTTTAGGATAATTTTATCTATATCTGTGAAGAATGAGATGGGGATTTTCATTAGGATTGTAATGTATCTATAAAAAGCTTTTGATAGAATGGTCATTTTCAAGATGTTATTCTACTAATCCATGAGCATGAGATGTCTTTCCATTCTCTTGTGTCTTTATCTCTTTCTTCAAAGATTTAAGGTTTTCACTGTAGAGGTCCTTCACTTCTATAGTTAGGACTACTTCTGTATGTTTTACTTTCTTTGAGGCTACTGTGAATGGAAGTGTATCCATTATCACTTTCTCTGTATGTTGCTGTTAGTGTACAGATGTGGAGCCATCCCTACATTTCAGAGAGTGAGCCAACCTGGTCATGGTCTCTACATTATTGCTTGAAGCTGTCTCTCACTAAACCTGAACCTCTCTAATACAAATAAAATGTCTAGTTGGGGATCTCATGTCTCTAACCCCTCCTGCCAATGCTAGAATTATGAGTATGTGTTGCCCTGCATTTATTTATTTTTTTATTTATCTAGTGATCTAAGCTTAGGTCTTCATAGTTACACTACAAAATTTTCACCAAGATATTCTGGAACATGCTATATAGGAGAGTAAGACCTTGAACTTCTGATCCTCCTGCTAAAATTACAGGTGTGTTCCACAATATTTGGCTTATGTGGTATTGGAAATCACTGAAACTCAGGGTTCTCCTGCATGCTACACCCCCAAAGTGAAACTCACTGCTCTGTATGTCAACTTTTCTCCCTGTTGGCTAAACAGGCTTGTAACATCCTTTTTTATGTAGTGCCAAGATGTAACAGTCTTTATGGTACACCCCTTCTGTGGTACCATATCCTTTAAAAGGGTAGTATTAGCTTCTGGCTTAATCCTCACAAATAACAGCTCCAACAGCAAATGCACTGATAGTTACTGAAGCATTTTACTGAAAATTTCCAGGAGAGACAGGATGATATGTAGGAAATAGCTTTTCAAAATATCTTGACTTTTTTTTTCTGAGAATTCACCTTTGGTACACACTGCTGCCTCTCTTACCAGCTCTGCCACCATAACCTCTTTCTAGCCTGTTGCTGTCTAGCTATGCAGTTATTTACACAGTATCTGTATTGAATTTGGGTGTATACATAACCCAAACATGATTTCAAACACAGGAGAATTGCAGGATTGTGTAGGTGATGTGCCAACACTGTGTGATTTGACATAAGGAACTGGGGCATCTCAGAAGTTTTGTTATTTATGGTAAGGAAGTTTCCTTGAATCAACCCACTGTAAATAACAAAGAAGAAGATGGCTATCTATATGTGATGAAGACAGTTCTTACCATAAACTAATCATGATACCATTTTTGTCTTGGACTTCCCAAAGTTTATAACAGCAAGGAAAGAAAGATCTGTTGTTTCAGCCACCAGTTTGTGGCATTCTACTCCAGCATCACAAGCTAACATACCTCTAATAAGTAGCCAAGGCTTTGTCTTCTATATGCATGTCTAGCTCTGCAGCCTAGGAATCAACCATAGTTTGGACATTATTCTTCAGTGAAGAACCAAGTCTAGAAAGTATCTGTGTTTATCCAACATCCCAAAGTGATGTTGGAATCTTGTGCAAAGTAGACTCAGGGCCCCCATCTCAGGCTTGCCAAATCACTACATTGGAAGATGAGCAGATGAATTTTCATTTTAACTAGCTGTCAATTTTCAAATCTCCTCTCAAAAAGTTTTTGCTTTCCTCAGGCAACCATGACAGAGGGTCCTGGGCTAAAAACAGACATCTATTCTCCTACAGTTCCAGAGGCTACAGGTGGGAAACCAAGGCAGAGGCAGAGTTGGTTTCTTAGAATGCCTGTGTACTTGGTTTGGTGTGTTTAAATTCTTGCATCCTCATATGGGCTTCTCTCTTTGTGACCTAATTCATTCTCATAATGACAGCAGCTATATTGGCTTAGGGCCCATGTTTAACTTATTTATTTTACTTTGATCACTACTTTAAAACACTATCTCCAAACATAGAACTTTAATATAGAAATATTGAGAGAACACAGTTCAGTTTTTATAAGAAATGTTAAACCAAAGTATGATTCTTAAGCCATTAAAGCCTAGTGAGAAGCAAGTTATTTCCCTTTTCCTCCTGTTTGTTTTCTTTCTTTTTAAATCTGCCCCGAGATAGGAGTCCTTATTACTGTTTCTACACCTCTGAACCCAAAAAGGGCCTTTAGCAAGCCTTAGATAGCTGTGCCTAACCTTTGGTGGATGATGTGTGCCTGTAAGTAACATATGGCATATGACTTGATTACTTGTGAAGAAAACCTCTTGCCCTCATGTGTGTAAGTCAGGCCCATCTGCATGAGCTGTTATTAACCTCAAACCAAGGGGAAAGTTCACTCCCAGAAGTAACTAAAAACCAGCAACAACTGCCCACCATTTTGGTATTCTAACTCCTGATTGCCCAAGGCTGCTGCTCCAATATTCACATTTTCCAATGTTCCTAAATATGAAAGCATGTGTATACTTGACCACTAAACATCCAGGAATCTCAGGAACACAACACAGAGTAGAAAAGGCAGTATCGAGGAGCTATTGTGCTCAAGCTTTTTTGTTGTTGTTGTTAATTGATTTAAGTTTTATTGCATTATGATGAGGAAAGATACATAATTTCAGTTTATTTGAATTTGTTAACATTTTAAAACATATTTTAAGTAAATAGAATTACATCACATTCTTCTTTCCCTTTTGTACCCAACTTCTCCCAGAGACACCCCCTTAATACCTGCAATACCTTTTTTATTTTGTCATATTCTTTAAAATTTATAAAATATTATAACAATAAAAA
>NC_045030.1:73987418-73991595 GCF_008632895.1 Mastomys coucha | reverse complement strand
ACTCGGAAATCCACCTGCCTCTGCCTCCCAAGTGCTGGGATTAAAGGCGCGCGCCACCACCGCCCGGCTTAGACAGTCTTATGTAGATGCTTGTCTGCAGCAATACTGAAAGTACATATATTTTTCTCAATATAAATTTTAAATAGCTCCAAACATATTAGCTGTATATTTTTAAATAATACATCACTACTAGTTTGTTTTTTAAATGAACATAAATAGATAAAGCCTTTTTGTTTGTTTTGTTTTGTTTTTAGTAGAGTTTAAAATTTTGGCTCTCACTATGGTACTAGGTCAAAATAAGAACAATTTTTAGACATTGGAGTTCATTGTAATAAGACCACACATCAATGCCCCTCACATCACCAAAGGATTTTACCTCCCTAGTAGCTATGCTGAGAGTTGACAGTTCTGCTGTGCCAAGGAGTGAATTGTAGGCATGATTTTTGGATACAGATTTCTGTTATGGTTGAAGTTATTTGTGTTCAAGCTTTGAGAAGTTAAATGTGGCCAGGCAATGGTGGCACACACCTTTAATCCCAGCACTTGGGAGGCAGAGACAGGCAGATTTCTGAGTTCAAGGCCAGCCTGGTGTACAGAGTGAGTTCCAGGACATCCAGGGCTATACAGAGAAACTCTGTCTCAAAAAACCAAGAGAGAGAGAGAGAGAGAAAGGAGAAAGAGAGAGGAGAGAGAGAGAGAGAGAGAGAGAGAGAGAGAGAGAGAGAGAGCAAGAGAGAGAGAGAGGATGCCATGGAAACTGCTAAATGTGAAATATGTAGTGTGCATGCTGGAGGAGATGAAAGCTCAGCCAGAGATCTCTCTGCTTCCTGAGACCAATCTCCATATTCCTGGTGGCTTATGACTTGGAAGTTGCTCTGCAGACCTAGTTCCTGATCCAAATGAGAACACTTTTATCACTTTGATGATAGAAGGCACAGAGATGAGGTATCTACCCCTGGATGAATGTTTCTGAAGAGGGCCTATGCATGCTTCTGAGACCCACCCCAATCAACCCACATGCAACAGAATGAGTATAGCAGCCTGAAAGCAGCTGCTGCAATGTCACCCCTTGAAGACAGGTATGTGTCCCCGTGAGGATGTGATGTCATCTCCCAAGCATCTAAGGTGGGCTTTGACAGCTCTCTTTACCCCATCCTGTCTTGTATTTATTTATGAGCACATCTGTGCCCTTCACTTAAGTGAAAGCCTTTCCAGCCAATAATTACATCTAACTCCTGTTTCTGTCGCACTCAACCCACTGCTTACATCCCAGATCCTGGCTCTGAGTACATGGTGGTTCAATGTCCACAAGGGAACCCAGTAATCCAAGAAGCCTATGCAGATGAAGTGTGAAGTCAACAATGTAGATATGGGTCCAGAGATCACTAATTCTTGGACAAGCATTCTTTCTCCTGAGACATGGCTATTGGCTAGCCTTAGGGCTGGAGCTGATGTGAGAGCTATATAATTTTCTGAGAGAAGTGATTTTTTTTAACTAAAATGTAACTATATCCTCCCTCTCCTCCTTCCAAACTCTCTCCATGTTGCCTCCTCCTCATTCCTTCTCAAATTCATGCCCTTCATACCCTCCTTTTCTTTGTTTTTCTACACACACACACACACACACACACACACCCCACTGAGTATATTTATTATTGTTTTATGTGTGTGTATTTAGGACTGGCCTCTTAGTATTGGCCCCATTTACAATGAATTAATGACTGCTGAGAGAGGGAGAATTAGTCTTCCTCAGGGATGAGCTCTATGATTTTTTAATCCAAAGAAGAACTGGCTGGCTGCTGTCCTCCACTCAGAACTGATGCATAATCCTTCTAAAGAAGCATCCAAAATATCCTTATACTTATACTGGCTCTTCAGGGGTTCCTTTTCCTCCTCTTTATCTTCTTCAACTCCATCTTTCTTCTGCCCCTGATACTTTTCCTCTCCCTCTTCCTATTCTTTATCTGCTTCTTCCTTCTCGTCTTTCTCTGTACAGGTATTGATTTCCTTAACATTACCAGCAATACACTCTCATTAAGGAACATCTGAAACATTCTAAATAAGAAAGAAGTATAAAATGTCATCCACTGCCTAAGTACCCCAGTTAATATTATGTAATGTTATGCTCCTATGTTTCCTTTGATCCTCCCCGAGCACTGAAGTTTCTCTGTGTTTACTTTATTTCTACTGTTTAGTGACAGATGGCAACCAGGTGAAGAGGACAAAACAGAATAAGGTAATGCAAATGTCAGGCAGGCTGAATTTGGGTCACACCTGCTCTACTGATTCATGGTATTGGGAATACATTACCTTCTCTGGGTTCAGTGTTCTGATCTATATAATGGGGTTGTATGAGTTTAGAGGCCTCTACCATTTTGGTGGTTCTTTACACTCATCATAAAGTAAGAAATGTATCAAATAGAGGGTATTGTCTGTATAGAGACAAAGATGTCTGATTTGGAAAAGAGCTCTGTAAGATACATCTATGAATAGGGTTGGAAGGGAGCATTCTGAAGGAACAAAAAGGCAGGTGCAATGACCAAAAGAAATTGGAAGACAAAGGTGCCCCTAGAAGAAAGTCCATAAACTTGAGAGTGTGGGAGGTGTGGAAGATGAGACTTAATCTAAACACTAGACACTTGGAATTCCTTCTGTCAAAAATCACCTGGGACAAAGATCCTCTGGACCTAAGATTAGTTAAAAACATAAAGTGTTCATGAAACTGTAGTGTGGAATGAGAATGGAGTGAGAGTTTGAAACAAAGGAAGAAAAAATTATGACTTGTTTGATGGCTTTGACCTTGACACACAATTTTCTCTTACTCCCATTCTGCTGTGGAGACACAGGTAGAGGTAAAGATGTTTCGAGAAAGAGTCCAAGTTCCTAGGAAAGAGTGTGGTTGGGATAATTGTCTGGGCATTCATTCACTCACTTATTCAACAAGTAGGTCCACAGGGTCAGTGAGTGGGCAGCCCTGGGAAAGAACACTACTGAATTCCTAATCCTCCCTTCTAAGACTCAGATCTGCAGGATGAACATATCAGAAAAAGTGAGGTATTGCCTAATTCTTTGTTCAGTTTAAATAAACTTTTAGGGAATGATGATACTTGGGTTACTGCCTCTAGATTTAAACAGTCTGACATTTTACAAAAATTGAGTAGATGAAAGAAAATATAGCCTGTCTTTCCGTTTATTAATAGCACTTTATCATAAAAAAGAATAAATGAATTTCCAGGTAGTACTGGAATTTGAAAGCCATTTAGTCCAGAAGCATTGTTACCCTGAATTAAACAGATCAATAGACATATTTATTAGCTTCAGTTATTCCTAAAAGGAGGCAATTTTCTAAATGAAAGTGAGTCCCCACCTACTCATGTCCCACTATTTGTCACCAAACAAATTACACAGAGTTGGGGCTGGTGTCCTGAGCAGACCTTGGGTGCAAGCTCTGCAGCCAGTCCCACAACACCCAGAGGAAGCTCCACTCCCAGGCGCTCTGACATGCCCAGGATCTGAGGTGAGGAGGGCACAACATCTGTCCCAACACCAGGAGTAACTGGAACCAGCAGAGCCAAGCACACAGGAACTCCGCCAGCCCAGTGGCTCGGATTCCTTCCAGTCTCTCTGGGCTGGTGTCCTGAGCAGACATTGGGCATAAGCTCCACAGACAGTCCCACAACACCAAGAGGAAGCTCCACATCCAGGTGCTCTAACAAGCCCAGTATCACAGGATCCCAGAATCACAGGATCACAGAGACAGCTTGACTCTGAGGAGTTCTGACACAACCAGGATCATAGGAAGGACAGGCTCCAGTCAGATTTAGCAAGGGCAGGTAGCACTAGAGATAAGCAGATGCTGGGGGGCAAGCATAAGAAAATAAACAACACAAACCAAGGTCACTTGGCATCATCAGAACCCAATTCTTTCACCATAGCAAGGCCTGGACACACCATTAAACTAGAAAAGCAAGATTCAGGTATAAAATCACTTCTCATGGTGATGATACAGGACTTTAAGAAAGACATAAATAGCACCCTCAAAGAAATATAGAACACAGTTAAAAAGCTAGAAGCCCTTCAAGAGGAAACAAAAATCCCTTAAAGGACTGCAGGAAAACACAATCAAACAGGTGAAGGAAATGGGCAAAACCATCCAGAATCTAAAAATTGAAATAGA
>NC_045030.1:73982483-73986022 GCF_008632895.1 Mastomys coucha | reverse complement strand
ACTATTAAATTGATTGTTATTTTATATCAAACAACTTTTATAATACTTATTTTTATTGTTATAATATTTCATAAACTTTAAGGAATATGACAAAAAATATATTGTAAGTATTGAAGGGAGGTCTCTGGGAGGAGTTGGGGTACAAAAGGGAAACAAGAATGTGATTCAATTCTATTTAATTAAAATATGTTTTTAAATGTTAACAAATTCAGATAAATTGAAATCATGTAACTTGTCTCATCTCAATGCAATAAAAGTTAAAAAAAAAAAACAAATTACACAGACTTAAGTGAGTGGCCCACAAAAGCTACTTCTGAAGTCTTAAGGTCTTTCACAAGTTTTACATCATGTTATATCCTCACATAACCAGCCAGAATTTGTTCTCATCAGTTTGACATACCTGCAATACAATTTGATTTTTTGTAGCCTCAGGAACTGTTTAAATCTCAGATGTATTTTCAATGCCCCTTTATCCCTGTTACCCCTCTTGCCTAATGATGGGAAGAGTAGGAAGAACAGAAAACCTGGAGTCCATCTTAAACATTCCATTGAGGACTTTATCTGAAGGTATCTGCCTTTGTAAACTTGAAACACACACCCATGTACAAGGGGACCATCAGGATAGAGTCATATGTGAGTCTATTTCCACACAGTTCCTGTGAAAGGCAGAGACTTGCTGATACTATGGCCTATTAACCCAGTTTGTCATGTCTCAACTATTTTCTAGAAAGGGCAAGTAAATAATCTGACTCTGTATCTGTGGCCATTCTGTCCTCATTCCTCTGAAAGACACTGGGTGTAGATACAAGCACATTCTGGTGAGCACAAACAGCCCTTGTGATGGTGTTTGGTAATTGCAATGGCAGAGGTATGACTGGACAAGAAGAAGGTAGCCTGGCATGGTACAATCACTACTGTTTATTCCAGAAGACTCTCTGCCCTGTCTCTATCCTCATACTCTTCCTAGTCCTGGTTCCTGATGGCATGCTGGCTGCCTTCCTCCTTTTAAATGCAGCACAGCATACTATAGGACCCACAGAAGTATGATATTTTCATGATTATCATAAAGATACCTTTATTATCTCCTACCTTCATAAGACAAGCTATGGATCTCCCTTTGTCTCTGTCTATAGCCTTCAATATACCTAAAGCTCAAGCTACAGGTAGAAAATTATCAGACTGAGAAATGGCATATGCAACAGGGGCAGAAATGC
This sequence comes from Mastomys coucha, assembly GCF_008632895.1. Taxonomy (NCBI): domain Eukaryota; kingdom Metazoa; phylum Chordata; class Mammalia; order Rodentia; family Muridae; genus Mastomys; species Mastomys coucha. The sequence continues at coordinate 73,984,808 of NC_045030.1, read as the reverse complement.
CAAGCTACCTTAGTATAGGTAGTACTAGCTCATCCAGCAAAGTCATCCTGGTGCAGGGAGCCCAGGCCCTGAAGAAATCATTTTCAGATCTGTAGAAGTACACCCAAGCTTACTTGTAGCACAGTACTTCCCTGGGTTCTCAAGGAGGTGGTCAGGGAGTTCAAATGATACTATGAGATGCTGCAATTCTAATATAGCAACCCTACAATTCATCTCCTTCTGGACAAACATGGCATCACCACAAAAATGCACACATCCAGCCATGCTGCACCTTGAACAAGACAGACCATAAAGGTTTAGGTGAGGACCCAGGGCTGTCTCTACAGGATCCATACCAGTGGAAGGAGAGAATGGGTAGCCCTATTGAGATGGAAACAAATAATGGAAGCTGCCATACTTGTGAGTTTTCTGATATATCCATTGTAACTAAATCTATTTCCACCAAAGTAGATAAATTCCCAGCTAAACAGTGAAGAATATTGAACACTGAGATATAATTCAGTGAGGAATATTGAATATTGAGATATAATTCAACAATTATATCTCAAGGGGTCTACCATGAATTCCCTGCTTTGGGGGGTGACTCCAGGATGTTTCCAAAATTCTTTATACTGTAAAACTGAAAGGTTCTGGTTGTGAATTCCCCTGGGACCACATCCATGCCCATACTAATTGGCAAACTTATCTCTGAGACCTTTACATCACTGCAATCTAGTGATTCTCACACTTGATTAATCACACTTCCTTAAGGGAGGGCTCCCTTATATCTCTGTTTCCTGTGGTGCCACAAAATCCACCATGGTTCTGACAAAGTGTAGGTGGGAGAGCAATGCTGCCAATACAGTGATGTGAATAAGGATAAAGTCATGACAATTCCTGGCATGAAGTTGAGCATGGCTCCCATGGGGCTCTGTGTCCCTTCCCAGAGTCATACAACTATCCTAAGGCATATTTCTCCCACCTCTAGCATGGGGAACTACAGACAGAGGAAGAGCATCATGTACAAAGACTTTTCTGTTCCCAGGACAATCATACTAATGCATGGCACTGGGCTCATTGGAGCCAAAGGAAACTCTCTACCCATGAAACACCTTATTAACAGGATTTTCTTCCTGAATGAATGAGTGAGTGAGTGAATAACCAATAAGTAAAAGAAAGGGATGAGTAACAGCATAACCAAATGTTTTCTCAGACTACTGCTTGCATAATCCACGACACCTCTAGTCATCTGGCAACATTTTCTCCAACTTCGATCTACAACAGCTTCAGAGAGTATTCTAGGCTATTTATGGCATCTGAGTTCACTGAAGACTATTTTTTTATGTTGACAAAAGTCTAGCTTTTTGGTATTTAACCTATTCCACTACTGGCTCCTCTTAGAGTTTGTGGGACACACAAGCATATGAGCCTAAGATTCTTCCTCTTTAGAACATATGGTCAGTGACCTCAGAGGGTGGCCATTTTGCTCCAGAAATTAACTCCTTATTGCACTGAACATGTCTTACACTTCCTTTCCCATTTCGTTCATCCTAGTGGTTTGCTTCACACACATTAGCCTGTGTTCTGCCTAGTCAATTGTGCAGTCCAGAACTGAGCTCCAGACTCTGGAGGACACTCATTACTTCCTACATTCTGAATGGTGCAATGAAATTGATGGCAACTAGTCCTATAAAAGTGCACTATGGGGCTCTTTTGAGCTTTAGGATCTACCAAACTAGGAACAGTTGTATGCCTTTCTCCACAGCCCTCTTAAAATTCATCTTATTGAGTTTGGCTAAGGTACTACAATGGGCAATGTTTGTATCATCCTCCCCAAGACTTATAACTTCTGTGCCTTCAACAAAATTACTCTGTCTTCATTTGAATTGTTTATACTAATTTAGGACTGAGTAAGCTCAAGAGCTAAGTTCTGAAACATGTTCCTTAATACATATACCTACAGTTGAACCCCAATTATGCCTTGATATCCTTTTAAAATTGTTGCTTAGAAAACTGTGAGTTTGGCCACTGGTATAATCAGTTAACTCAAGTGATGATGCAGCTTTCTGAAAATGTCCCTTGCACTCAAAGAGATTGAACTTTTTCTAGGCCTTACAGTCAAGTTAATAATATGCCTGAGATCTTTTAAGACTATAGTATGTAACACATTATGCTATTGTGTACTCAGTCTGTTAAAGTTTAACACACCTTTAAGAGAACAGTGTAAACAGCCATACTATGCCTTGGATTACCAAAGAAAAGCAATCAACATTTACATTCTAAGCTAAATACACAGCTTCAATCTTAACCTATATACTTTTCTTGACCCTGACCCAGACTAGCGTG
>NC_045030.1:73976795-73982196 GCF_008632895.1 Mastomys coucha | reverse complement strand
ACACACACACACACAGGTGCATTATTACATAGGTACTGAACGATCATAGGCAGCAGGAACACAGAGATCAGACACACAATACATAAATTGTACCCAGGCCAAAAATCATAGCATATAGACCAGATGGAAGACACTGGAGAGATGTGGGGAATTCAAATTTGGGCTCACTCTTGGGCAGTGGTGGGAGGCCAGAAAGTTTATATACATTTTCCTACAAATGAGATAATTTCATTCCTCTTCTTTCTTGAAATGGGTTCTCCCTATGTAGCCCCAGCTAACCTAGAACTTGGTATGTAGATTAGGCTGTCCTTGAACTCACAGAGATCCTTCTGTTTCTTTATTTGTATTTGGAGCTGGATCCTCAGATGCTTTAGTGATGACCCTAAGCAAACCGAGGCTGGCGTCACAATGACAGGAGCTAAATGCTGTTGGTGAAATCTACATGATACCCTCAGTAGCCTAGACCATGAGATACATAGTGAGCAAACCTTTTGGCAGGTACTCAAACTGCCATTAACTATCTTGAGCATCAGTGTAAGGCTGACACATCTCTATCATTGCCTTTTTATGCCATTTTACAGGGTGGACACGAAACAAAGAACAGGATGGGTACAAAAATCTTACTGGTAAATTTATTAACTAGGTAACAAGCTTATTTTCCACCTGGCTTTGTTACCTACCTACTCTCACCTCCTTAAGCTCCATCTCAAGTCCTTATATAACCTCTTTCATTGAAAAGAAGTCACTGGTCATAAGATTAAGAAGCCAGCATACTAGCTATATGTGTCTAGCTTCTGAGCATTCTTCTGAGTCTTTCTCATTGCCATCATATCTCTTTGGCTTCTTGAGCCTCACCTGTCTTTACAGCTTGGTATACCAGTGAGTCTATATTTTTCTTTCATTACCTTACTACATATTCTCTCTTCCTCTCTCCCTCTCCCCCTCTTTCTCCTTCTCCCCTCCCCTCTCATTTCTGTTCTCTTTGCAGCGATCTCAGGAACTAGAAATCTGAAACTGTATTTGCAAATTCCTCCCAGAAGCACCAACACCTTTTCATTCACATATATATATATATGTATATATATGTGTGTGTATATATACATATATACACATATATACATATATATTTGTGTGTATTAATGTACATATATATATTAAAATTATCATTGTATGTGTATGAGTGCTTTGTCCACATAGATATTTGTGGAGCACATGTACATGCAAATATGCAGGCATTTCCAGTGCCATTGGAGGTCAGAAGAAAGCATTTGATCCTCTAGAACTGGAGTTACAAACAATTGTGAACTTTCATGTGTATACTGGGAATGGAAGCCAGGTTCTTTGGAAGAGCAGCTAGTTCTCTTAATCACCAATCCATCCCTCAATCCCCCAGTGTTTTTTCAGACTTGCCTTCAGTTGCTTAACTTTTACAAGAACTGTTCTTGCAACATTTGGCGTTGGCAATTTCACACATGCATCACTAGGGACCAAAGAAATTCTCCTGGGCTTCAGTAAGTGCAGAGAAGGAGCAAAGAAACACAGAGATTCCTCAGGCCTTTCTCTGGAATATGAAATGCATCTGTGTTTTTGAGGTGGAACATAATTAAGAGTTTTAGTTAACAGTTGTTTCTTGGATATCTACTATGTACCAGACACTTTTCCTGTATTTAATCACAGTTTTAAACAAGGTAAAAATTCTTATACTTGAAGACTTTATAAGTTTATTGATACAAAAGAAAAAAAGAAAGGCAAATATTAAGCAATAAAGGTATAATGGCATCTGAGGTAAAAGCTCTGATTCAAGAAACACCTCTAAGAGAAACCTTGACCTATTCTAAAGTAGGGAATTCCCTCTTGCAGTTGTAGCATCTGAACTGAAACAGAAATAGGATGAATTGATTAGATCTCATCCCAAACAATCAATATGGGAATAATACTTTCAGGAAGAGACATCTGTGTTTGATAACCAGCAAGGGAATCAGTGTAGCCAGAACCTAGCAGACAGAGTATGGGGAGAGATGCATAAGATGCTGCCACAAGTTTATTGGGGGGTTGAGGGCCATTGAAAAGACTGTTACTTATTTATCATGATAAGGAAAGTGACTGGGATGTTCTAAGTAGCATAAGTTATAAGATTTGCAAGATTCCAAAGTATTCTGTACCAAAATATGACTCAAAATATGATAGGGAGACACTTTAGGAGGCTGCTGCAGACACATATTAGAGAGGCAGTGATGGCTGAAACCAAAATGGTAGCAGGAAGAATGGAAAGGAGATAGTTAAAATTTTGAGATGACATATTGGATTGGACATAAGGCCTAAAAACTTATCTAACTGCCTGGTTGATGGGGTCATGGACCTAGAGAAGAATCTACTGGTGTCCTTTCCTAAACCAATATAATTCCCAACTATATTCTAAATACCTAACCTTATGTTCACAAATAAGTTTAGCCATCAAGAAACCTATTATGTCAATTGTTAAATTAAAAACAACAAAATGATGTGGGCCCAAGAGTTTTACAGACACACACATCAACACACACACACACACACACACACACACACAAACTACAACTCTGTAATATAACATTTTAGATGATAGATAGATAGATATAGATAGATAGAGTAGGATATGATAGATAGGTAAATGTATTTATATGCATTAACTCACTCAACTCACTCAATGTAGAAGCTACTTATGCAAGTCTCAATTTCATAAAATAGGTCATAAGAAAAAGCAGGTGAAAAATTTGCAAATAGTGTCTGAAAATAAGGCTTCGGGTAGAATTTGTTCTTTCTTTGGGACACATTTTTTTTTTCTTAAAGTCTCACAACTGACCAGCTGAAACTCACCCATATTTTCTAGGACAGTTTCATTTACTTCAGGTTGATTGACTATAAATGTTAAGCACAGCTAAAGGATACCTGCAAAACATCATATGGATTAGTTTTGAAATACTTGTAAACTATAGCCTGGCTAAATTGCACATAAAATCAGTCATTGTTCACGGGCACCCAGGAGAATATGAAGAACGTTTCAAAAAATATCTCACTCTGTGAATGCAGCTGTAAGCAGGGCAAATCCTTGTGCTTCTAGAACTGACAATGAAAGAAGGTGAGAACTTTGTTGCTGTTGCCCCATTAGGACTTATTGCTTCTGCCTCTCAACTGCATTGTAAACTCAAGCTTGAGCTGAAGCTAGCTGTGATTCATTGCTGAACCCTTTCACCTGGGGCTTAGCAAGAGAACTGGCAGCTAGAATATGCTGAGTAAATGTAATGAAATGAAGTGGTCTGGGCCATGACATAAAGTTGCCCTGCTTTGAGCAGATGCACAATCAGCATCTTGTCAAGGACCACTTTCTCAACCATGAAACCCTGAATAAGACAGAGGTTCAGCAATCAATGGGCAAATTCCATTTCTTTAACTTAAAATGGCTCATTTCATTCAATACTATCTTCCCTTGGTATGCCTTGGGAGCTTCATGCAGTTGTTTCTTCACAGTCAGACACACCCAGAAGCCCCTCCACCCTTTGGACTCCAGCCCGTGGAGTGTTGCCAGAGAAGTTATGGTTCTGATCTGAGAATTCCAATTTGGAAGCTACAGGGGCCATCTGGCCCAGGCTTAATTATCACTAAATCAGTATAAGTTTACTTATCTCATAGAAAGCAGACTTAGAAGAAAACAATACAATGTTTATGAAAATATCATTGATTTTGGGACTTCAGAGGAAAGTGTATGAGATGCCATCCTCACATACAGCAGGAATATGGGTTCAAAGATAAGCATAAGGAAAATTCTGTTCTCAGTTGATAAAGTAAGGTAGAAGAGTTGCAGAAGAGTCTTAGGTAACTTTCTAAATAAATGGCTCTGCAAATCCAAGCCACTTCAAGTCTTGTGCTGGTAGTTAAATAGGGGATAAATACAGCAATGAGATTATGTATAGATAGTCTCTGACTTAACAATAGCTGGACTTCTAGTTTATAGGATTGCAAAAGCAGCTTGCATTCAGTAGGCACTATTCAACTTAGATCATTTCTAAGTTGGACTAGTAATGTATATAATGCTGGGAAGTAGATAGGAACCACAGCTTTCTAGTCTGCCATACTATCACAAGAGGACAGTTGACACTAGCCAGGTACTATATTGCTAAACTGTGACATCTAGTTAAGATTTTAGCAGGAGCCTAGCATGGCTCCCCTCTGAGAGGCCCAACAAGCACCTGAAAGAGTCAAATGCAGATACTTACACCCAACCAATGAGCAGAAGCTGGTGACCCCTGTGATTGAATTAGGGAAAAACTAGAAGAAGCTGAGGAGGAGTGTAACCCCATAGGAAGACCAGCAGCCTCAACTAACCTGGGACTCCCGAGATCTCTCAGACACTGAGCCACCAACCAGGCAGCATAAAACTAGCTGATACAATAGAAAAAATAATAAATTGGGCAAAGAAAATGCTAAATATAAAAATTTCTGACACAAAACATCCAGGACACCTAGGACATTGTGAAAAGACCAGACTAGGAGTAACTGAGACCAGAGGGACCAGGCATGCAGGAACTCTGCCAGCCGGATGACTCGGGTTCCTTCCAGTCTCTCTGGTCTGGTGCCCAAAGCAGACCTTGGGCACAATCTCTGCAGCCAGTCCCACAACACCCAGAGGAAGCTCTACTCCCAGGCACTCTGACACACCCAGGATCAGAGGTGAGGAGGACCCAATATCTGTCCCAACACTGGGAATAACTGGGACCAGACGGACCAGGCACAAGGGAACTGCGCCAGCCTAGTGACTCAGGTTCCTTCCGGTCTGTCTGGGCTGGTGTCCAGAGCAGACCTTGGGCACAAGCTCTGCAGCCAGTCCCACAACACAGAGAGGGAGTCACACTCCCGGGTGATCTAACAAACCCAGGATGACAGGATCCCAGAATCACAGGATCACAGAGACAGCTTAACTCTGAGGAGTTCTGACACAACCAGGATCACAGGAAGGACAGGCTCCAGTCAGATTTAGCAAGGGCAGGTAGCACTAGAGATAAGCAGATGCTGGGGGGCAAGGATAAGAAAATAAACAACAAAAACCAAGGTCACTTGGCATCATCAGAACCCAGTACTCCCACCATAGCAAGTTCTGGACACACCATTACAACAGAAAAGCAAGATTAAGATATAAAATCACTTCTCATGATGATGGTACAGGACTTTAAGAAAGACATAAATAGCACCCACAAAGAAATACAAGAGATCACAGGTAAATAGCTAGAAGCCCTGCAAGAGGAAACACAAAAATCCCTTAAAGAGCTACGGGAAAACACAATCAAACAGGTGAAGGAAACGAGCAAAATCATCCAGAACCTAAAAATGGAAATAGAAACAATAAAGAAATCAGAAAGAGAGACAACCC
>NC_045030.1:73968263-73973968 GCF_008632895.1 Mastomys coucha | reverse complement strand
TAACAAATTCAGATAAATTGAAATCATGTAACTTTTCTCATCATAATGCAATAAAAGTTTTAAAAAACAAAAACAAAAAAAACAAAGAGTGCTGTGGAGACAGTAATTATAAACAAAGAGCAAGTGAATGACAATGTCAAAAATAAATTACCAAATAAGATTTAAAAATAAGGCAGCAAACAGTACTTTGAAAGAAAAATGACACTGACCTTCAATACTTGATTGAAAGAAATAATGTGTATGTGTTTATATGTGCATGTTTGTGTGTGTAATATTAAAATGAAATAATCTTTATTAAAAAAATTTCTAGTATTTGAAGAAAGATATTGGAAATATCAGAATATTGGATGATCTCTCATGCTCATGGATCAGTAGGATTAACATAATTAACAAAAAAAAGGTTCCTCTTCAGGTTCTATATCTCCCTAAAACCTCTACCATCCGGGGACTCTGGCACATCCTAGAGATGGTCCCTACCCCACTTGTTCCTGATTTCTGTTTTTACCCCCACTCCCTACACGATTCCCCTACCTTGTTCCCCTCCCCATCCTCTCTTTCACCTAGTTCCCTCCCTCTATCCACTTCCAATGTCTGCTTTATTTCCCCTTCTGAGTGAGATTCAGGCATCCTCCCTTGGGCTTTCCTTGTTATTTGGTTTCATTCAGTCTGTGGATTATAGTGTGGGTATCCTATACTTTATGGTTAATATCCACTTATAAGTAAGTATATCCTGTAGCCAAGCAGGACTCCCACTGGAGGGATAGGGACAACCCACAAAACTTTTCACCCAAAAGGTGTCCTGCCTAGAATATGTGCAGGAACAAAGATGGGGCAGAATCTGAGGGGGTAGCCAACCAATGACTGCCCCAGCCTGAAATCCAGCCCATGGACAAGAACCAATCTCTGACACTATTAATGATATTTTGTTATGCTTGCAGACAGAATACTAGCATAACTGTCCTCTGAGAGGCTCCACCTGCCAGCCAAGGAAAACAGATGCAGAAACCTACATCTAAACATTAGATGGAGTTGGGGGAGGCTTGTGTAAGTGTTGGGGGAATGAATGAGTGACCCAAAGTGTGTACGGTCTCCACAGGAGTCAAATAACCTAGACCCTTGGGGGTCTCTCAGAGACTGAACTACCAACCAATTAGCATGCACAGGCTGGACCTAGCCCCCCATACATCCATAGCAGATGTGCAGTTTGGTCTTCATGCAAGTTGTCAACAACTGAGACAGGGGCTGTCCCTGACCTGTGAAACTTGTACCCCTAATTGGGCTGTCTGGTCTAGCCTCAGTAGGAGAGAATGAGCCAGGTCTTGAAGTGACTTGATATGCCAGGGCTGGTTGGTACACAGGGTGCCTCCTCCTTCTCAGAGAAGAGGGATAGGGGAAGAGTTGTGTAAAGGAGACAAGAAAGAGAGGGGCGGATGCTATTGGAATGTAAATGGAATAAAAAAATATATTGGAAAACAAAAACAAAGTCTGTCTTACCAAAAGTAATCTACAGATTCAATGCAGTCTCCATCAAAATTACAACAGAATTCTTTGCAGATCTTGAAAGAACAATATTCTACATCGTATGGAAAAACAAAAAACTCAGGATAGCTAAAGCAATCCTGTACAATAAAAGATCTTCTGGAAGTATCACCATCTCTGATTTCAAGCTATAATACAGAACAATAGTAATAAAAAACAGGTATTGGCATAAAAACAGGTAAGTCAATCAATGGAATTAAATTGAAGACCTAGATGTAAATCCATACACCTATGGACACTTGATTTTTTTTTTTATAAAGATGCCAGAATTTTATAATGGAGAAAAGAAAACATCTTCAACAAATGGTCCTGGTCTAGCTGGATTTTTGGAAATAGAAGAATTCAAATAGATCCATACCTATCACTTTGTATCACCCTGCACAAAACTCACTTCCTAGTGGATCACAAACCTCAACATAAAACAAGATACACTGAACTTGATAGAAGAGAAAGTGGAGAATAGCTTTGAATGCATTGTTACAGGAGACAACTTCCTGAACAGAACACCAATGGCTCAGGCTCTAAGATCAACACCTGATAAAGATGACCTCATGAAACTGAAAAGTTACTGCAAGGCAATGGACACCATCAACATGACAATACCACAGCCTACAAAATAGGAAACGATTTTCACCAACTTTACATCCAACAAAAGGCTAATTTCCAAAATATATAAGGAACAAGGAACTCAAGAAACTAGATATCAACAAGCCAAATAATGCAATTTAAAAATGAGTACAGATTTACACAGAGAATTCTCAACAGAGAAATCTCAAATAACTAAGAAATACTTTTTTAAAAATATTCCCCACTCCTTAGCCATCAAGGAAATTCAAATCAAAACAACTCTGAGATTCCATCTTGCACCTGCCAGAATGGCTAAAGTAAAAATACAGTGACAGTTCATGCTGGTGAAGATGTGGAACAAGGGGAACACTTCTTCATTGCTGGTAGGAGTACAAACTTGTACAAACACTTTGGAAATCAATTTTGTGGTTTCTTAGAAATTTGGAAATTGATCTGCCTCAAGTCCCAGATATACCACTCCTGGACATATACCCAAGAGACCCTCCATATCCTACCACAAAGACCCTTAACTATATTCATAGCAGCTTTATTCATAATATCCAGAAACTGGGAAGAACCTATATGTTCTTCAATCTATATGCATGAAGAAAATGTACACTTACAAAATAGAGTATTACTCCATTGTTAAACAATTACATCATGAAATTTGCATCCAAATGGATGGAACTAGAAAATACTGAGTGAGGTAATCCAGACCCATAAAGACAAACATTGCATGTACTCACTTATAAATGGATATTAGCTGTAAAGTGAAGGATAATCATGCTACAATCCACAGACCCAGAGAAGCATAATAACAAGGAGGACTCAATGGGGGATACATGAATCTCCCTGGGAAGGGGCAATAGTATGGATTTTGTGGGTAGACTGGGTGAGTGGGAATGGGAACAGGGGGGATCAAGCACAAGATGGGGAGAGTACAGGAAGAGATAACTCAAATTGGGGAGCATTTGGTGGTGATGTAAAAACCTAATGCAGTGGAAAGTCTCTGAAATCTATGAGCAAATCTTCAAGCAAATTATCTAGCAAAATCCCTAGCAAATTCTCCAAGTAATGAGTGATAAGGAGTATAAACTGACCATCTTCTAGAACCAGGCAAGTTTTCTAGCACTGGGACTGGGACACCAATCCAGCCACAAAATCTTTGACCTGGAATCTGTGCCTTCCTTCAAGTAGTGCTGGTACCATGGTGGCACAGAACTTATGGAAGTGGCTAACCCATGGCTGGTCTAGCTTGAGACCTTGCCAGAGAAAGAACTCATGCCAGGTACTACCTACAGAACCAAATGTGACTGGCAGGGAAAAATATTCAATGAAATTATTCCTAATGATATTCTGCTGTATTCATAGATTGGTGCCTAGCCAATTGTTATCGGAAGGGCATCATTTAACATCTGATGGGAACAGATGCAGACACCCACAACTAAACATTAGTCAGATCTTGAGGAACCCTACAGAAGATGCAAAGGAAGGATTGTAGGAGCCAGAGGGATAAAGGACACCATGAGAACATGATCCACAGAATCAACTAAGCAGGGCTTGTAGGGGCTTATGGAGAGTGAAGTGACAATCAGTGACCCTGTATGGATCTGATCTAAGTCCTTTGTTGTGTAGTTTGGTATTCTTGTGGGACCCTCAACAATGAGAATTGGGAGTATCTGTGACTCTTTTATCAGCACTTGAAAGTCTTTTCCTCCTACTGGGTTGCTATGTCCAGCTATGATATGAATGTTTGTGCCCAGTCTTATTGTATCTTTTTAGGCCCTGTTTGGTGGATATCCCTGGGAGATCTACAATTTAAAAAGGGGGGGAGGAAACAGAAGAGGAGTTTATCTAAGGGAGAGGAGATGTTGGGGGGGAGATTAGGGGGATAGAAGGGAGGAGAAACTGCATTGGGGATATAATGTATGAGAAAATAATAGAAGTTAAAAGGGGGAGGGGACTGGAAAGATGGCTCAGCAGTTAAGAGCTTACTTACTGCTCTTCTAGAGGTTCTAGAAGCATGTGTGTGTGTGTGTGTGTGTTTTAAAAAGTAAAAAAATAGCAAAAACTTGTAAATTAGTAAGAACAGAGAAGTCCAAATATATGTGTATATGAAATAAGAGATATAATTAGAGATACAAAGAGAAAATTCAAGGAAGTAGGTTATATGAGAAGATATTCAATGAACAATGAACTTGTAAAAAGATCCTGAAACATGTTAGAAGTTAAAGAAATGCAAAGTAAAATATGCTGTATTTAGTTAATCCCAGTGGGTTTGCATGCATTGATACATTGGGTAGTACTATGTTGAGCCAGAGCCAGGTATGAGCTCTCCTGCCCTACCTTTTTTTTAAAGATTTATTTCTTTATTATATATAAGTACACTTTAGCTGTCTTCAGACGCACCAGAAGAGAGCATCCAATCTCATTACAGAAGGTTGTGAGCCACCATGTGGTTGCTGGGATTTGAACTCAGGACCTCCAGAAGAGCAGTCAGTAATCTTAACTGCTGAGCCATCTCTCCAGCCCTCTTGCCATACTCCACTGTCTTGGAGAACCACTCACTGGTGCCCAGTGAGTTAAATATACATGTACTCTGATCCAGTGAACCCATATATGGGAATTTACCTTAACATTGGCCCATCAGAGCAAATATAGAATGATTTCTGAAAACACTGCATGGAACTGGGGACAGACCTTTCCAACTTCAGCTGGATGACCAGACTGGCAGAATACTAAGCAGCATTTTGAAGTAAGCAGATATATTCAGAACATAGAGTGATCTCCAAATTATAGTGCTGATGTTTTTAAAGTGCGAAGCAGAACAAGATTTATAGCACAATAACATTTATGCAAATTAAAAACACATACCCCAAAACAACACTATTATTTTATAAGAAGGCATACATATTCAGTGACTCATCTCAAATGCATTAGTGTGTGTACTCATGGAGGGAGCAAAGGGTGTAGGGAGTGGGATACATAGGAAAAAAATATGGCAGAAACTTTATCAATGCTATAGTTAATGCTGGCAGCCAGCTTTGAAATGAGCAGTAAATGGAGTTAATTCAACTCTGCACCCTGTGTCCACAAATAAGTTCAACAATAAAATTCTAGAAAATAAAGAGTAAGGGGAGAATGAGTGGCTGCTTTTTGGGGTGCTAAAGAATTTTCTTCTAGAATCACAAAGTTATAATGGTTAGATAATTTTCTTTAAATTAGTGTGTGTGTGTGTGTGTGTGTGTGTGTGTGTGTGTGTGTGTATGCTAGCACGTGTGCCCACCTATGTGTTTGCACGCATTTGCAAGCAAGTGCCTAGGGAGGCCTAGAAGATGGAATTGGATCCCATGGAGCTGGAGTTACAAGAGAATATTAGTAGCCAGATATTAAATCTAAGAATGAGTGTTAGTGCTGGGAACTGAACTTGTGTTCTGGAAAAGTAGTAAGAGATTTTAACTTCCAATTCATCTCTTCAACCCCCATATTTACTGAGACAAGGTTTTCCTATGTAGTCCAGGATATTGAAAAAGTCTGTATAATCCAGTTTGTCTTCAAACTCATAGAACCCCTCCTGCCTGAGTTTTGTGAGTTCTAGT
>NC_045030.1:73966190-73967964 GCF_008632895.1 Mastomys coucha | reverse complement strand
CGAACTCAGAAATCTGCCTGCCTCTGCTTCCCAAGTGCTGGGATTAAAGGCATGAGCCACCACTGCCCGGCTCACACCAAACTTTTACATATCAGTTTGAATATAGTACAAGCCATTAAAATGTACACTTTAAAATAGCTCAAAAGTTAGTAAAAGGTAAGAGGGGCTTAACAGTCTGGACTCCTTGGAGCTCAATCTGCTCTCTTGTCTCCTCTCCTCATGGAAAGCCTGCTTCTAAGACTCTTGGCCCTTGATGCCAGCTTTCCCAATGCAGTAGAAGGACATTTTGGCATGGACTGCAGTAATCAGAACTAAAGTTGTGAGATCTGCTTGCTATCCTTATGTCTTTCTACTTCTCTGGTAGCTAATTCTAGGCCTATTTACCTCACAACTACATCGTGAGGACTGAGTGGGCTGATGGATGAAAAACAGCTCAGTGCCCAACAAAGCTGAGCACAGTAGGAAGGATTATTGAGGGTATTTACGACTGAGCTGAATTGCTCACAAGGCAATTTTCTCTCCCTTATTCCTTCTCTGACATGGCAGCCAATTTCCATTTCAGTGACTTGGGATTTTGACGAGGCAATCTTGAAACCTTTTCCTTCGTTCCCAGGGCATGCCAAAAATTTGGTCATCTCTCCTCATGTCAAATTAAAACAACTGAGAGACCTATACTGTGTGTGTGTGGTGGTGGTGGTGGTGAAGATTAAAATCCATCTTTCAAGCATGATTGACTCTTCAAAGGTCATTTTTCCCTAGAATCCTTGACAGAGACTCTTGTTTCACAGGTAGATTGTTCACATCTCTTCTATTTGGGGGGGGGGGGATAGGAAAAGACAACATCATTAAAAACATGTGTGTGTGTGTGTGTGTGTGTGTCTCTGTGTGTGTGTGTGTACATGCAGATACATAGGTCCATGCATGTTTGTGTGTATTCATGTGGAGACCAAAAGTTGACCTTAGCTTATTCCTCAGTCCTTCCCACTTTATGATTTAAGATAATGTTTCTGTCTGAACCTGGAGCCTACCAACTCAGCCAGAATAAGTCTCCGAAATCCCTTTGTCTCCAGATCCTCAGTATTGTTTGAATTATATAGGCATGGATCACCATAGTGATATTTTATATGAGTGTTTGGAGATCCAAACTCAGATCCCTTGTGGACAAGGATTTTACTGAGTCAGTACTTAATTGTATGTGCCCTCTTCATCCAAGCATTGTAACTATATAACCTACAAACACATAGATGTTGGTTGTGATAAAAGCAACCTAAGGCAGAAAGGGTATAGAAAATTTACAGTTCTAAGTTATAGTTTATCATAGTGGAGAGATCAAGACATCAGGAGCTTCCAGCACTTCTGTGCCCAGGATTTGGAACTCATGATGAAATTGCCTGGACCTCTCCATTTTTCCTAGGTGGTATCCATTTTATATGTACAGCTCAACTTTGTAGAACTCTCCAACATCTTCATTATTCTCGAGTTTCCATTACAACTGAAATTTCACAGCTTCACAAAGCTGCTTACCTGGACTTCTATTGATTATTTTTCTCTTGCTCCCATAAATACTATTACCAAAAGCAAGTTAGGAAAGAAGATGAGTTAATTTGGCTTACAATTCCAGGGATATAGAGTCCATAATGGAAGGGAGGTGACAGATGGACATGGTAGCAGGAAGAGGAAGCTGATTGATCACAATTTCATCCACACACTGAAAGACCCCCGGAACTGGGGAGATCCTTACTCAAATCTCGGGATGACGCGACCACCCAATGAC
>NC_045030.1:73957315-73958868 GCF_008632895.1 Mastomys coucha | reverse complement strand
CAAGAAGCAGAGATAACATGAAGTGGAATAAGCTATGACTTTCACTAATATACTTCCTCCAACAAGACTCCAGCTCCTAAGGGTTATGGAACCCTTTGGGGGGTTTCCAAACAGTACAACCAACAGGCATCAAGTATTAAAATACATAAACCCATGAAGGAAACCACAATAAGGCTTCTTGGCAGGAATTATGACCCAGATTCACATTGCCCCAACTACCCTCCATGATATTCTCAACTTTGCATCTTTCATTCCTTTGAAATCACTATCACATGTACAACATTGCCAAGTTGTGCTACCAGCTTGGACTAGAGACTGGTGTGCCTGGGTCACAGCTGTATCAGCTGTGTTTACCTCAGGAAAACATTTTCCTAAGTAGTAGTTGCTTTGAAGAGCAGAGAAGCCCTTCAATTTAGGCTTTCTTCCCTTAAAAAATACATCTACATAAAACGGAGCCTCTGATAAATAGAATTGTGCTAGTAGAACACTTCTTCTATTGTCTTCAGTGCTGTTATCTGTAACAATTATATCTGCTTTCTCAGCAACAACTGAATATTCTTCTATCTAGAAATTTCCCCTGTGAAATAAACTAGTCCATTGCCTTTAAATTTAACTTCATTCAAGTTCTCAGGACAGTGGAAGAATGAAGTCAGATTCTTAGCTAAAAGATAGCATGAATGGCCATGCCTCAGTTCCTGATAGAATACCTGATAGAATTCTCCTCTGAATTCTCATGAGCAGGCCTCTACTGTCCATGCTTCTTTCAGCTTTACTGTCTGCTAAGTTCTAAGTGCCAGAGGTTAGAGAGGACTGCAATGTAACAATGTCTAACATGGAAGGAGAAGTAATTCTTGAGCTCTTGACAGTTGATGTCTTCTGATGGTTGGGTAGTCAGTTTTTCTTAAAGGATGGCTCCTTGTAGTTTGATCACAGTACAGTGGGTGGTCCCACACTCATGAATATATGAGTACCACAAATTGATGTTGATGAGTGATTACATTTTTTTAAAGGCATGAAATTGAGATGGTAGGGAGCTAGGAACAGATCTTGGAGAAGTTAAGGGGAGGAGTTGGGTGAATATGATCAAAATATATTGCATTAAATTATCAAAAAATTAATAAAGTGTCTTTAGAGGAAAGACTATTTGGGAAAGCAAAGGAAACAGTGAGAATAAGAACATAACTGGGTGGCCAAAATAAATAAAACACAGTTACATATATGAATATATGTGTGCATGATAATATGATGAAGCCCATTATTTGTATGTACACTTACATTTTAATTTTATATGCTTATTAATTATGAAAAATAATATATGTATCTTTTGCTCATGTATTTATGTTAATAATTCTGACCTTTGCATTAATATGAAATTTTATGTTTCTGACTCAAATGATTATACATGTTTTGAAACTTTATACATTTTTTTCCTTACTTTCTTCACTCAGAACAAACCATAGCCTTACCTTTTCTCCAAACTCTGAGTCTGCATTGGAGACAACCCAAAAGTGTATGTGTGTGTGTGTGTGTGTGTGTGTGTGTGTGTGTGTGTG
>NC_045030.1:73939292-73953625 GCF_008632895.1 Mastomys coucha | reverse complement strand
GTGTGTGTGTGTGTGTGTGTGTGTGTGTGTGTGTGTGTGTGTGTACAGACTTCTGGCTCTTTTCCAGGGCCTCTAGTCAAAAGAAATAAGTCTTCTTAGATCCAAGCATGGCCCCTGAACATGAAAAAAATGGTCTAAAAATTACAGAAAAAAATTACACAAATCAATATAAGTGTTTCTCAAAATTTAAAAATAAAACTCCAATGTGACCCATCTATACCATCTTCTAGACATACTACCAAGGACTCTATATCCTATTGCTGAAGTACTTGAACTTCCTAGTTTATTATTGCTCGGTTCACAATAGCTAGGAAATGGAATCAACCTAGACATCCACCACCTGATGAATGGTTAATGAAGATGTGATACATACACACAATATAATTTTATTCAGTTGTAAAGAAAAATAAAGCATCAAATGTGCAGGTTAATGGGCAGAACTGGAAAATATTATATTAAGGTAATCCAAACACAGAAAACAAACATCACATTTCCATTCTTGTATGCAGATTTCAGCTGTGTGTGTGGCCTCAAAAGCGGAAAAGAGATACCAAGTAAAAGGGATATAATAGTGCACATGTAACTTGAAAACAAAAAAAGAATGGAGAATTGAAAGAGCCAAGGCAAGGGGTGGTGTGGGAGAAATTGGAAGTTAGTTCAAGTTTAACAAAAACAAATTATGTATAAAAACACCATAACAAAACCTGATATTTGATATGATAATTTTTAAATTTTTAAATTACAAGCAAACATATTAACACATGGATATGACTTTCACAGCATGCAAAATTGATCTAACACATGATGATATTTGAGTATACACAAAAATCTAATTCAAACCGGCTTCAAATCAAAAGTCTCAAATGTCCGCAGTTTACACTTAGTCCATATGGCTACAACTGGGTTAACACCTCATCAGAAATTGAGGTCTCAAAATGAGGGGATGCTAATACCATCTGGGGACTCAAAAAAGTTGTTTATTTCACAAGGATGTACTGCAAGCAGAAATGAAGCCAAGTGCAGCCTGGGCAGTCAGCCCGAAGCCATTTGGACCCTCACTGCTTTACCCACCTTGCCTTTGCCCAAAAAAACCTGTAGTGAGAACAGAAAAGAAGGGACAATATTGAACCAGCAAAATGAACTGTGTTTCCGGGACTCATTGTAGGCCTATTTCTTCTTTCTCATACTCTGTCACCCCCAAATACCCACTGGCCCATGTCATCAAGATCTCATCTCTTGCCTAAATAATTCTCTGTTGTGAATACAATTTTCTGTGTGTGAATACAATTTGTTTCCTAAAGACTATATTTTTTATTTTATAAATGGAATAGGAAACAGACAAAAACCACACACCAAGAAATCAAGAGGTCATCAAGATGGTTCAGAGATACAAAGCACCTTCTTCTTCTCAAAGGACCTGAGTTGAATCCCTAGAACCATGTGACTGAGAGAACCAAATTCCAAAAAGTTTTCCTCCACATGTTTAGCATGCCTTCCCCCAACACACATGCACACGCACGTGTACACACACACAAAAACACACAGGAAACATGCTCGGTTCCTCATTTGTTCAACAACCTTTCACTGGCATCTAAATTTAACCAAGCACTGAACAGATACAGACAATAGGCAGCTTGATCAAGTAGAACTCAGAGGAATCTCCAGAAAGTGGAAATCAAGTTTATTCAAGAGGGTAAAAGTGAAAAGGCATGAACCCTGAGGCCTATAGTGAAGAAGCAATATTCCTGGGCCACTGGTGCTGTGCTCATAGCTTGTTCCTCTTTTCAAGGAGGGGCTCCAACACAGCAGAAATTTTGAAGCACATTGCATATCCTAGTGCTCAGAGCTAAAATCGATATGCAGCAGTGACTCAGAGGCAGACAGCTAGTGCAGTCACAGATCTCTGTCTGCATTCCCAATTTGCCTGCTTAGATTCTCGCCTTGTTAATGCTATTTACCAAGCCCTATGGTCTTAATGTCTGTCCCCAGCTCTTGCAGGAACCCTCCAGCCATTGTCCCTGTATGTATGTCACATCTTGTCACTACCTCTCTGAATTCAACAGGTCCTGGCAGCCTGTCTGGAGACCTGCTTGCTCACTCTTGCATCCCAGGAGACTAGAATATAGCCTAGAGTCTCCAATTCTACTCCTCCAACACCAGACACCAACTCTATCCTTTCCCAGAGAACACCTCAATCATACCTCTCCCCAGAATAGATCACAGAGGTGAAATGTCCACAGCTAAACAAGTCCTCTGTGTTCTAGGACAAGAAATGAAACGACTTGTCACAAACAGTGTTACAGCATAGCCTTGTGCTGCTAGTATGTGTGGCTAGAGATCCCAGCAGTGAGAGGAAGTAGGAGGGGACAAGGAGCAAAATTCTACCACCACGGGAGACACCGGGATAGGGAGATTCAAAGCCAACATTTGGAAAACTTCCTGCTACAGCTTGTGCTTGTGTCTGTTCTTCCCAAATGCGTCGATAACTAAGGGTCTTAGTGAAGCCCCCTCAGTGAAATCCAGGTCGTGCAGAAGGGCTCCCAGGATGTGGAGAGCTGGCAAGGGCTTGAAACGGCCTGTGGCACGCTCTACTTGTGGCGCTAGAGCGCCCCCAGTACACTCGGCGGCCAGAAACAGAACAGCACAGAGGATAGCTTTCTGGACCTTAGAGACGCTGGTAAACTGTGGTAGTCAGCTAGTAGCAGGACCAAGGTGGTTTTTGGCTCCATTCTAGCAACATGCTCACCCCACTTGGCTTGACCTCTTAAGATCTGTACCAAACAAACCAGTAATATTTTAGTGATACCTGATCATTTCCCACTATTCCAGAGCCTGAGTGCTACCAAGTGCCAGTCTCAGGAGGGCTACACACTAAACAGGGAAACAGAGGCCATGACATAAGGCAATCAAACTTCTGTTTAGTAGCATCTCACTATTGTTCTCATCCAACCATGGCCCTAAATCCCTGGAACCATCCACCTTAATCATATGCCTAGACCACAAAGGATAGCTGGGCCAAGTCCCATGGACTTAACCCTCAACATTGCCAGGATACCTATTCCTCTAGCTGCTGTCTGGTTTCATCATTCCAAGGGAAGTTAGAAGGACTTGTATGTGGCACAAGACCAGGTTATGAAATCAAGTTGGCACTTAAATGACCTAACAACAAATTGTTCAATTTAATTTGCTTATTCAATCCAATAAAGGAGAAATAAGAAAACCCATCTAATTAAAAACATTGATACACAGGAACTGGCAACTCCAAAGGCCTTGCTGGAAGTTATCACTTCAACAATGTAATACAAGGATATGAGAGAAGACAAATAGATTCTCTTCCTGATTCCAGAAGGGCTGCAAAGGGCCCTGAGAAACTATGAGTCCAAAAGACAAATCAATTTATTCAACCAGGGAAGCAAAGATAATTCTCAGATCTGTGAAGCCCAAGAAGAATTCAATTCATGCTCTACCCCTCCCACCACCAGCCACAGGCTCCACCCATTCCCAGCCACAAACAGGGACCCTTGTCCTTTTGCTCCAACATCTTTGCTCAATTGACTTACTGGTCTGACACTCTATTTGGTTTGCCAAACTACATCTTTCAAGACCAGTATAAGTTTCTCAGAAATGAGTACGTCTGTCTACAGAACAAAATAGTAGCATTCTTAGACTCTCTTAGAGCACTCTCTATTGAAAAATATGGCTAGATTATCCTTCCAGGGGCAACTCAGAGAGAAGCAAAATCACTTACCATTTGGCAGCTCAGTCTCTTTCAGAGGAATAGTGACCTAAAAGTGAACCCATGGACACCCATAGCACACCATTCCTCCTGCTTGGACCAGATGGTATCCCAACCTTGCTTATCACAGCTTCTTGCTCTTGTTGAAGACCTCTGCCATTAGCAGAGCCCTCCAGAGAATAAGTGAACAACATACACACTACAATACACACACCATACACATATCACACACAAAATACAATACAATACACGCACACACACACCACAATACACAATAAAATAGACTACATGCAGGCAATATGAAACTCACAGAGATCTTTCCTTAAAGAAGAAAAGGAAAGAAAACCACAATATACATGAGCAGTAGTGAGAGGGATGTACATCTACTTCTAAGAGATAAAAGGAAGATTCAGGGAGAATGTGACTTGAAGTGGTGACTTTAAAGAAAGAGAAGAATATTTCAGGAAAAGATTGGAGACAAGAAATAAGAGTAAGCTGAGTTTCTTATAAGAAAGTCCTGGGATAAGTAATGGAATGCCCATGAGTTATGTGTGGATAAAGTATACCCAGGACTAAGAATAGGCAGAGAAATGAGGTTGAGGTGGAGGGTCTAACTCAATGGAGAGAGCAGAAGAACCTTAAAACTACCAACATTCCAATGGCTGTTATAGATGCTGTAGATACAGTAGAAAACCAATAAAATATCTATTTGATATGCAGAGTGTGCTAAGTATGAAAAAAGGTCAGACAGGGTGGGAACACAGAACACCATGGATTCTTTTCACAGTTGATCTCCAGAGGATCCTGTAGACTTCTAAAGACAAAAGAACCACTCTTGACAAGATCTCTGGGACACACACACACACACACACACACACACACACAGAGAGAGAGAGATAGAGAGAGAGAGAGAGAGAGAGAGACAGACAGACAGAGAGAGAGAGAGAGAGAGAGAGAGAGAGAGATCAAGTGTGAGGGTATGGAGGAGAAAGACACCTGGTGTGTGTGAGAAATCAAAGGAGACTAGAAGCCTGGGGTGGAAATAAGTGGGTTGTAAAAAAAGAGCCAGCAGGGTCAGAGACTCTGGCAGGGCCATATCTTTTAGGATGATGGAACTGGGGCCATGAGTCTGAGTTTTATCATCAGAATAATAGAAACCCACTGGAAGATTTTAAGTAAAGTGACAGAATATAACTTTTTTATAAATAATGGACTGTAAAAGACAAGGTCAGAAGCCAGACATCTCCTTAGATATGACTGAAGCAATCCAGCAGAGGCCTGGTAGTAGCCTAGGCCAGAACAAGAGGAGTAGAAGTAGTAGAGGTCCTAGAAAAGAGACTTAGCCCTAAAGGTGGTACCTAATTGCTGGAGCAGGGCCTGGTTGGTGTGTGCAGTGAATCTCTGTGTGTGATGTGTCTCTCTGTGTGTGTGTGTGTGTGTGTGTGTATGCTGTGTGTGACACACAGAATAACCCACCCCTTTTTCTTGATGTCAGTTCGCCCTCTGGTGGTTGGGTTCCTTTTCTGTGCCCTGAGAACTTCCTTGTTCCTGGACAAAATAGTGGGGAGATCACTGTACATTGACCTTCCTCCAAGAAAGGATGGGACAAATGTCCTATCTTTCAGCTTCAGGCTATGAAACAGATAGATTAATGCTGCTGAGACTGGATCTCGGCTTGAGCTAGGATGGGAGTGGCAGTCTGTAAGAGAAGCAGTGACCAACAAGGGTCAAACAGAAAGGGAAGAAGTGGGAGGCAGCGGGGGCTTTTGTTTTCTATAGGTCACCAATACAAAAGAAAATTGATGGCTATGCAAAAATGGGGTAAATTATCTTCAGTGGATATTTTCAGAAGAAAATAAAACCATTCCAATTTAAACATTTGTAAACTAAGAGCAGAGAACATCAGGTTGAACTGAATAAACATAGCACACAATAGAAAATGTATTTCAGTTATTACACTACAGCCAGTTAGAGAGAAAGGCGGGGGTGGAGGCCAGCAACAAGCAGCAGAGAGTCGCAATCTT
Source organism: Mastomys coucha (assembly GCF_008632895.1). Taxonomy (NCBI): domain Eukaryota; kingdom Metazoa; phylum Chordata; class Mammalia; order Rodentia; family Muridae; genus Mastomys; species Mastomys coucha. Next base: position 73,947,865 of record NC_045030.1, on the reverse strand, counting down.
GCTGAAAGAACAGAGGAAAGGGGGTGGATGGGGCTTAGTCAGAAATAGACACTGACTAGGCTGACGTCCAAAGGCTCACCGGATGTCTGTGCCATGCCCCAAACAGACTCATAAAAACAAGACACACACACACACACACATACACACACACACACACACACACACACACACACACACACACACACACACCCCTCACTCAAGACTAAGAGAATATAGATGTTTAATGCACAGCAAAATGTTGTGGAAGATGAAATACAAGGATGTGTGGGGAAAGGGAAGCTGAGCCTTAAAGTCTGTGTTTTTAAACCTTGAGAGCCCTGCTTTGTCAAAGCAAGCAGCTCTGAGGCTCGGTCGACCAGACTCCATAGAGAAACTACCACTTTCTTGCTGATAGGTAGGTAAGCATTTTCAATATAGCCATCCACCTGTTTCTGGCACCAGTGTCCTTCTAAGCTTGCAAGAATAAAGTCTCGTGCAGGTTCCAGTGTTTGTAAAAAATCAATTTAGTGCAGCTTTAGCAACAAGCATCACAGCTAGCAGCTGTCCAGGGCTTCAGATCCAGGGGCTTCTCCCCCTGTTGGCTGGACTCTCTTAAGCTGAAGGGTTTGCAGTCTTTTTTTCAGCATAATAGCACAATAGAGAAGCCAAGTACATACAAAGCAGTGACCCATCACCAGTTCTAACTCCCTACAGTTACCACCTTAGGCCCTAGACCTGAGTCTGTGTGACGTTACAGATCCCTCTAAATGAAACTTCCTCTTGATAAGGCTTTTTACTGTAAGCCAGGGAATGAGAAACTATATTGAATTTAAAAGAAGCATAGTTAAAAGAACTTAAAAATCATACATTGAAAGCCACAGTCAAGGGAGTGAAAAGGCAACTTGAGAGACAGGAAATATATTTGCAAATGTGGTAAAGATATTTATAATACATAAATAGCACTTACAATCTGATGACTTGAAAGCAGCCAAAGAATTTGAAAAGATATTTTTCCTAAGAAGACATGCAAATGGCTAACAAACGTGAAAATTTACAGATTGATAACTCATAAGAGAAAGGGAAGTCAAAATCAAAATAACTATCTCACATCCAGGAGGAAGGCTCATATCTAAAACCTGAAAGTAAATGTTTGCAAGGATATGGAAAAAAATTAAAATTGAACAAAACAGTGTATGGTTCCTAAAAATAAAAGGAACCATAGGACCTAACAATTCCACTTCAAGAAATGTGTGTCTCCCAAAGAAATAAAAACAGGATCCCAGGATATTTGTATATCTATGTTTATAGCAGTACTTCAATAGCCAAATCATAGATAGAAACTGAATGCTCCTCAGTTGCTAGCTGAATGAGTAAAATATGTCACATCCATACACTGGAATATTGTTTGGCCTTTGAAAAGGAAAGGAAATACAGCATGTGATACAACATGGATGCATTTTAATGATACTGTGTGAAGTAAGCTGACACAGAACAAATGCTACAGGATCCCATTTATATGATATTCCTATAGCAGCCACACTTGTAGAAAATCAAATGCCCATTGTTGTGAATTGGGTGGGTGGAATAGGAGTTATTTAATAGATACTGAGTTTCTCAATGTGAGAAAAGTTTGATGATTGGTTTTATATAATGTTTCAGAAGATAAATTTCACATGTGCTTTTCCTATGGGAAATGGATGCATGAGTGAGTGAGTGAGTGAATGAGTGAGTGAGCAAGTGAGGTAATAGCATGCCTGAACAGGAAACTTGGGTCAGTATTTCTCTATGGATGTGGCTGCTTGCAGGTGGAAGCATATGATTTTAGGTCACTTGTATTCCTTCTTTCCCACATTCATTCACTTGAACATTCTCTTACTCTCTAGACAAACAGACATTGAATGTCTCCTCTGTGGAAGACAATGTCACCAAAGCTGCAGGTAAAATAGTTAAGGAGACTGCCTTGACCTTACCTTCAGAAAGTCCACAGTCTGGAAGGGGAACCATGTCTGCCAAAACTGGACACACAATATAAGAACCAGGAAAGGGGGTACTCTGAGAATTGTGGGAACTTATAGAATGGGAGGCTGTCTAATGTGGGAGTGGGTGTAGGAAAAAGGATTTTCTACAAAGATCTGGTTTCAGGCATGAGTCCTAAAAGAGCAGTGAGCCTCAGGTGGACAGAGAAAGATGCCTAAATACATGCCACTGGGAAACTCTTGGGTAAGGGGAAGGGAAATGTGAGGAAACAGAGTTGAGCAATAACCACAAGTAGCTGAAAGGAATTTATTAACTTTTAAGTACCTCTAATTTACAGTATCTCACCCAGCAGTAGCCTTCACAAACTCTTCAGACTTTGTGTGCATAAAGGTGTGATGGCCAAAGCTGCCAGCCACCTCCTTCTCAGAGTAACATTGTCTGACAAGGAAGTATGACCCTGAGCATGAACACTCAAACCCACCCTACCACTCCCCTCACAGCCCTTGCATGCCTTGGGAAACAGGGTAGGGGAACCAGTGTCTGCAGCCAATTTTTAAATTTGTACATGTGCATGGAAACAGGTTGTTCAGAGAACACAATAAAAAGGTATTTGGGGCAGAATGCAGTAGGGAGTGACTAGATAAAAAGAAGCTAAAAGGAGTCAGGCATTGTGGTGCACAGTGTTCTTCAGAGAACACTGTCTAGTTAGCTAGTCCCAGAAAAGCCCCAGGAAGGACAATTTAGCTATTCTCTGATTCCTTTTCAGACTTAGGAGGTCATACTCTTAGAAATTCAACCCACATGATCTCCATTGTCCATAAGCTTGACTGTTAGCTGGACTTGGAGGGGGACTCCAAGATGTAGCCAAAACCTTAAGCCTCAGCAAGGCTTTGGAGGGAGTTCAGAGGGACATGAACATAATGTGGGTAAATGTAAAGTTCTATACAGCACTTCTAACTCCTGCGATCAAAGCAAGGCTGGATAGGCCCCTATGGCTATTCAGCAGCAGCTGGCTCAGGGGTGCTTATCCCATCTGATAGGTAATCATCCTCATGGTTCTGTTTCATCTTGGTCTCCAGCACTGTGATGCGCTGCTTGAGCTTCTGCTGGGCTCCAGTGTACTCAGCCAGCAGGCGGGCAAAGCGAGTGTACAAGGTCTCCATATTTGTCTCCAGCTGCTCCAGCTTCTCCTGAACATCTACCTCCATACTAGCTGCCACTTCATTCTCATCCAGTAGACCTTCCTTCATCAGGATCTCCCTACCCCGTTCTTCTAGGACCTTCTTGGCATCAGGATACTCAGTCACAGCTTCCATAAGATCATCCTTGGACAAGCAGAAGAGATCTGAGTAGCCCAGACTACGGATATTGGCAGTGCGGCGATTGCCCATTTTGCTACCCTTAATGTTAAGGATACTAATCTCACCAAAGCAGCTCCCAGCTGAGAGCAAGGCATACTGAGTCACACCATCATCAGCCACCACTGCCAACTTGCCCTCCTTGATGATGTACATTTCCTTGCCAATGTCCCCCTTACGGCAAATATAATCTCCAGGACTAAAGACCTGAGGACGAAGCTTCAGTACCAGTTCCACCAGCAAGCCAGCTTCACAATCCTGGAATATGCGCACTTTCTTCAGAGTGGACAAGTGAACATTAATGGCTATCTCTGCCCTGAGCTTCGCTGGCAGGTTCTTGAGGACTTCTCGTTCATCTACTGTCTTCTTATTGGTCCACAAGTAGTCAAACCATTTGATGACCTTAGCTTCCATGTCTTTGCTGACCTTTCGGAACTGCATGTAATGTTTGACAGCATCAATCTTGGCCTGGAACTCTGCTCGTGTAGCATTCATGTTGGAGATCATGGAGCCCACATTTCCCACAATAGTGGCAAAGATGAGGACACCAATTAGGAAGTCAAAGATGACAAATAGGTACTCTTCATCCTTTACAGGGGGTGGTGTCTCTCCAATGGTGGTGAGGGTCAATGTGGACCAGTAAAGGCAGTAAATGTACTCCCTAGCCAGGTAGCCATATTCAGGGTCAGTGATATTGGGGTAAACCCAAGTGTCAACCCCAAAGCCAATGGACTTAGAGATAGCATAGTAAATACAAGCATTCCAGTGGATGATGACCAAGATGTAGAGGACCAGGTTGCTGATTCGGAAGATGTTGGGGTAGCTGGTACGTGTCTCAGTGCGGTCAAAGAACTCAAACATTCGGGCAAAGTGTAACAGACGATTAAAGCGCACCTCAGGGCTGTGGATACCCACAGCAAAATAAATTAGATCAGTGGGGATGATAGAAGCCACATCCAATTTGAACTGCAAAGTGTGGATATAGTTGTCTCGTAATTTCTTGGGGTCTTTGACCAGGAGCCCCTGTTCTAGGAAGCCTGATAGAGATATAAGCCAACATGTCACTTTTATCCTTAGTCCTATGTCTCCCAAGATAATTCTCAACAAGGAACATACTGGTCACTTAGCCTTCCTTCCCAAAGACCACATATCAAGGCAGATCAGAAGAACCCTAAGAAACCACTCTCAGATTTAACCTCCAAAAGTATGTGAAGCTATAAGATTTAAAGAGGATCCTAGCAGAGGTCTACCTTCTTGGGTTCAGTTCTTTGAACTTAGGAGTCCAGCTGCCTGTGCATCCCAGGTACTCACTTACCTGTGCGCAGCCGAATGACAAGGTCTGCAATATAGACAGTGTCTGAGAAGTAGTCCATCACGAGCCATACCACAAAATAGTTTCTCTGTAGATCACTGAAGCAGGCTCTGTAGGAGGACAGGACTGGCTTCATTAACAGATCCTTGTAAGACCCCCTAGTGGTCCTAAGCTGTATACCCATGTCTGTAGGGAGAGCTTCATGAAGCAAGAACATGGGTGACTCACAGTTAGCTTAATGACAATAACTAGCGACTTCTACCTCAACTCTTATTACTAAATAGACATCACTGCATGTATATCACCAATGACCATTGCTCATCATCCTTGTGGTCTTGACTGAGCTCCAGAAAGGGAATACTTTAGTCATGACTACATGCCACATGCCTGGTTCAGGGCCCCAGAATGAAAGTCATCAGTGGTATAAGTTGAAAAGTGAAATCAGGCATTAGAAGAACAGCTGACTGGCTTCTTTATTCATTCCTTTAATAGATTTCTATTGAACACATCATCAAACCCTGGCAGGATGAGACTATAGACAGGAGTGGAGCTTAAGCTAGAGGTAGTGAGACTAGAAAAGGTTTAGTGGTTACAGGAGCCTTGTATGAAGAATTGGAAAATAGGTCAATGAGTGGGTAGAACCTAGGGAAGGGCCTAGGGAGGGGACAGAGGAAGCGAGAGATTTGATTATGTACTCGTCCAAGGGGAGAATGATCACATTTAGAACCAAACTCCCACACAATGTGCAGAACAAACTGGACCACAACCTTCAGCCATACTGGGCCATTGAGAGATAGGGGCCTCTCTCCAATTATTCCTTTTGTCCAGAATGCTCTTTCTGTCAGTTTTACATATATGGACAGATACTACCTCCCACCAAGCTCTCAGCTAAGGTCTCTGATAGACCCATTGTGATGGTTAATTCTCTACTAACTTGCTACCTAGAGTCCCTGGTTCTATGTTGCTCATTTCTTTTGTTGCATGTTTACATTCAGTCTAGATAAGAACACTAAAAAAGCAGAGATTATGCCTGTCCTGCTTTTCACATACACCTAGTACAGAGCACAAAACACAGTAAGTATGCAGACAACCCTTGCCAAGTCAAGGACTGCCACAGCATACTATGTGGACTGCTGTTCAGTCCAAGTTCAGTCGGTCTTGAAGATTAGACCTTAGAGCTCTACCATGTGAACAATTGGGAGTCATTAAATGATTTTAGAAGAAAAAGAAGTAAAACAGGATTCTGCTTCCTATATTATTAGTTATTAATTCCTACATTATTAGAATATTAGTTGCAAGTGTGGCAGATGTACTATAAGAGTCACTTGTACCTGCAAGGAATAGAAGCAAGACTACTGTAACTTTTCCAAGGAGTGGAGAAGGATGGTTTTTGGAGAAGGACTGTACTGACATGCATGAAAAAGTAGCTGAAGATTACACTGAAGGACCAGGTAGAGGAGCAACATGAAGACTTGATGGCATAGTGACTAATGGGGAGTACTGGGGTAACAGAATAGATAAAAGAGAATTCAGCAAGAATCAGAAAATTTAGAAAGAGTGCTGGGTTAGTGCACACTCCCTGTCTAGAGGTGAGATTGCTGTGATGTTAATCCCACTTCCTAAGGACTATGCTTCTGCAATCACTCCCACCCAGGCCCCTCCATACTCACCTGGCCACCAAGAGGCACCAGTTGTAAAGAACAGGCATGGCAATGACAAACAACCAACGGTAATACCAGTCTCCGGCTGGGTCCAAAACAAACAGTTCATATTTCTTTCTGAAGAGACAAATAAAGGTCACTAGGTTGCTAGAACTCGAGGTTTCAGAAGCCCAAATTCACCAAAATCAATGAATTAATAAGATATGTGGATTGAGGAGTATGTTGTCTTAAGGTTTCCTTTTTAAGTGACCCACAGCCAAATACCAGGCCTCTGATCCATTCTGATCATTGGAAGTTTCATTGCCTCCCCTGTACTCTGAAAGGGCCTTTCCCAGAAAACCTATCAAGGACAAGACTTTCAGCACAGATAAGCTTTCAGGGGTCTGAGGAGTATGTACCTCAGGATGGTAAAAGAGCTTTAAGCTTGTTCACAGAGTTCCTTTGGAAAAAAGAAAGAAACTCCAGACTAGTGATCTGTATGTGCTTCCTTCCCATCCTCCCTTTCTGTTCTCTGGCTTTCAGCCTCCAAATCACTTTCCCAGATGCTTCATCTTAACTTGGCGAGAACATTTTCCCTCCACTAAGCAGAGATGGCTAATGCTGGCCAGACATCCACTATCATCTTATTCTTCAAACATCAGACATTCCAATTCTACTTTTTACTTCCCCATCTCCCACTGCCCTCGTATTAATCACCTGAGTTTCATGCCCCTGGCTTTCACATAAGTCTGTTCAAAAACTTGCTTTTGTGACTGTGGTAGAGCTGGAATGGGCATGGATTCAATAGTACTTGGTGACTATGCCTCTGTTTTTGATCATTATGTACTGACTTCTGAAGCTAGGACTAAGGTGTTATGCCCTTGGTGGAGCACCTCTTCTGCTTAAATTCACTTCATGGGCAGCAAAAGAATGTCTGACAAGGGAATAGCTATGGTGAGAAAATATATTCCAGTTTCCCACAGTAAGGAGGTCACTGCTGTTGTGGAGACCTCGGATGAGGACAATAGAAATATTCAGAGTAAAAAGAAACAGGAGGCCATCTTTCCCCAGTTCTTTATCTAATATTACAAAGCTTTGCACAGTCCTGTACTGCCCCTGATAATAGAATGTCCCATGACAGGTTTGGAAGCCTTTGGAACCCCACTCCCACCCCCAAGGCTAACTAGATATACTTGGTGCCCTTTCCCTCGCCGTCCTTGTCGCCTTTGCCATCCCCCTGTTGGGTTGTCACAGTCTGGAGTTCAGGCCCACGAAAACGCTCTAGGAAAGAGTCAGGCCTTGGTTCCTCCTCACGGAAATTCTTGTTGGCCCAGTCTCTGATGATCCCCACCAGGCGGACAATCCTAGAGGGAAGAAAGGAGTCTGTGCCAAAACAAACAAACAAACAAACAAACAAACTGACTTGTACTGTTTAAACAAGACTTAAGAGTGCTCTCTGCCTGTTGAGGGAGAGGAGAGAAGAGGGAAATAGACCAGGCCATGATTTCCTGTTTGGTAAGATCTGGAAAGAGGCCAGCATTGTGGGCAAGTATTAGAACTCAAGCACGATCTCAAGTACATCCTGTGGGGGAGGATGGCCTTCCAAAGATTTCCTGTGTAATGTGACTTTTCAGTTCACTGTGAAGCACAAACAGGAGATCTTCAAGGCAATACAGAGATTGTAAAGAATCAGACCAGGCCAGCACAATGCCATATGAAGGGAAACCTCTCCCTCCTACTGTCAGCTTGCCTTGGAAGAGCATCTAGAGCAGAGGTTCTCAACCTCCCTAATACTGAGACCCTTTAATACAGTTCCTCATGTTATGCTGATCCCTAATTATTTTTTACTGCTACTTCATAACTAATTTTGTTACTGTTATTAATTGTAATGTAAATATCTGATATGCACAGTATCTGATATGTAAGTCATGTGAAAGGGTCTTTCGACATGCCCCAAGAGGTTTCAACCTGAAAATTGAGAACCGCTGCTCTAGAGTCTTATTTTAAAGTCTATTGCAGCTAAGTGGAGGGCCTAGTATCCATTTGACAAGTCCTAAGAATGGAAGAGGTAGCAGGTCAGTTTAACTAGATGACTTACCTTTGGAAGCCACCCCTCCCTCTACGTGGAGTATCCATCTCTGCCAACCTCTGCAGTTCTGAAGAAGTGTCATCATCAGCTGCCACAGACTGTGGTCTGCAGGAAAAGGCACAGAGTTGGTACAAGTTCTCTCAGTATGAGTTGTCTTTCCTCTTAGGACATGCCTAAACATCTCATAGTCCCTTTTGAAGATACCCTACAGCCAATGT
>NC_045030.1:73920299-73939174 GCF_008632895.1 Mastomys coucha | reverse complement strand
CCAAGGAGGTAGTATAGACTGTGGGTTATTGATGGAATCACCCAATATGAGCTGAGAATACAGCTCAGGAGTAGAGTGATTTCCTATTATATACAAGACCCTGAGGTTCCACCTTAGGTCTGGCAAATGAAAGAGAAAAAGAGAGTGAGCGGGATAGGAAGTGGGAAGAAGGGAAAGAGGAAGGAAGGAAAGAGAAAGAAAGAAACAAAGAGAGAAAGAAACAAAGAAAGAATAAAAGAAGGAAAACAAAACTCAACCAACTTCCGTGGACTCACCTGCTACCTGCCCTATGGTCATCTTTGCCATTGGCCTTGATAGAAGGAGGAGGATGATGGTTATGGTTATTAGCTGGAGAGCTCTTCACACCATTGGATTTTTCGGTCATCATCCATGTACATCCAGGGCTCTCACCTGACAAAGCAATAACCAGTGGACTCTAGTACCCATAGAGAGCAGGGGAGCTAGATGTGGACAGAGTAAGAATAGAATAGAACCAGACCACTGACCTTAGTAGTTCACATGTCAAAGAATTCACTAAGGTACAATAAAGAACTATATTATATAGTTTAGCACAGTTTAGATTTTAAATGCCACATCAGAGTAAGTAAGTATAATCATTTTCTTGGCCCTTACAGCCTGAAGCAATGCTGAGTTCCATAGTTTCATATTGGTATAGCAATCATTATTCAGGGGGTTATGAAGTTTGGTCAAACATGAGAAAGTGACTATCCACAGAATAGAAGGCATGTCCACAAAAGAGACTAAGAAAAAGAAGCTGAGGATAGAGTCAGCCACAAGTAAGAAAGAAGGTTATGTACTACAATGTCTCTCATCACAGTCAGGAAGAATGGGGTCAGAGGGCCTCAGAGTAGATTTTCTGTTCTGAGGTTGATCTATAGGTTGTCCACTAGATGTGGACAGATATGGTCAACATGATCCCAGATTTCTCATGGCTTCTACTTACCTACCTCTGACTCCACATTGCTGCTGTAAATTCTTAGACCCTAGAGAGTTGACTAAGTCAAGACTCCCAAGATGACATCTGAGAATGGGCAGGGGAAGGCTTACCTTCATACTTGGATAATGAAGAAAATACCAGGGAAGGTGGAATATCCTTCACAGTACAGGAGCCTACATATAGGATACCAACATTGTCATCATAGAGCCAAAGCGCCACTTAGAAATCAGGATGTGAGTGGGCGGTCTCATCCCTCAACTGAGGGGCATGCCTAACCTCTGGATATGGTCTCTACAGGTTTTCCCTCCACTTTGTTGTATATTTCAGCTAGTATCATCCCTATTGCCCGGAATTGCTCCTATCTAAAGGAAACACATGGACAAAGAGTGAAGCAGAGACTGAAGGAAAAGCCATCCAGAGACTGCCCCACCTAGGGATCCATCCCATATGCAGACACCAAACCCAGATACTATTGCTGATGCCAAGAAGCACTTGCTGACAGGAATCTGATATAGCTGTCCCCTGAGAGGCTCTGCCAGAGCCTGACCAATACAGAGGCAGATGCTTGTGGCCAGCCACTGGACTGAGCGTGGGGTCCTCAATGGAGGAGGTTAGGGGAAGGACTAAAGGAGCTGAAGGGAATTAAAACCCCATACAGAGAACAATATCAATTAACTGGACCACCCATAGCCCCCAGGGACTAAACCACCAACCAAAGAGTATATATGGAGAGATCAATGGCTCCAGCCTTATATATAGCAAAGGATGGCCTTATCTGACATCAATGGGAGGGGAGGCCCTTGGTCCTGTGGAGGCTTGATGTCCCAGCATAGGGGAATGGTAGGATGGTGAGACAGGAATGGGGGGTGAGCACCCTCATAGAAGCGGGGGGTAGGGATGGAATAAGGGGATTGTGGAGGGAGAAGCTAGGAAGGGGAAAACATTTGAAATGTAAATAAATAAAATAACCAATAAAAAAGAAATCAGGATGCATAGAACAACCTTTGTGCTGGCCTGGCCTGACTTAATACAACCTCCATTTTTCCCTGAAGATCTTCCTCTTGTTACCCAGGAGATCTTGTGAGGACATCCATCCCCACAGGATGCACTATAAGTTATACCTCAACCCCAGCACTTGCCCTCAACTCTGACCTCTTTCCAGCCTCTTTCACTTCTTCCAGCATCTGAAGCTGTCACCATGGTGACGGCAGTTATGTCAAGCAGCCTCAGAGATGCTTTCCTGGTGCTCTCTGTGGGACTATGGCATCAGGATGCTAATGAGGATACCTAAGGGAAAGAAACCAGCATCCACACGTACTTGCTTGGACCCTGGAGGCAGCAGACCATGGAGACAAAAACGTTCCAGGCAATGGAAACAAATCCAGGGCCACTCAGACTGATCAATTTCAGGGCTGGTTATGTTGAAGTACAAGCTTGCAGATCAGAGGACACTATAACACATTTTCCCTCTCTATGCTTTTGACATTAAAAATTATTCCTCCCCTGTTTCTCTTTACAGCTTCTCTACCAGAAACAGGCCCTCCTCTATTTTTCTGACTCCCTCATGACATCACCCAACCACACATGCCCTTTCATCAGAACTGTCTGTTTAGAGGAACCATAACAGCCAGCTAAACATTGTCTCAGCTCACACAGTTAGCCAGATCATTGTTCTAAATGGCACACTCTGCAAAAAACATCATCTACTCCCAAGGCATTTGTTACCAACAGGTCTCTAATCACCTTTCATACCCATAGCTTTAGTTGCCTGCTAACCAGTTCCTCGGAGAGATATCTCATCCACAAAGCCCATATAACCAAAACCACATTTCCCACATATGCCAATAAATTAGCCACTTTTTCAGTTTGCCAGTATCCTAATGGGGCTTTCTTTCTGCCAAGTCACTCAAGTCAGAAACCTGGATTTCACCATAATTATTTGCTTCCTTGATGACATCCAAGCAGCATCTCTCAAGAGTTAATGCCTCCTCTTTCAAAGTAACAAGCATCTGTCCATAATCTGCCAATGCTGCCTTCACCATGACTCCCTAAGCCTGTTGCAATAAGCTCTTACAGGTCTTACAGGTCAACTCCCTGGGGTCTGGCATAGACACTGTCAAAGTTTGCCTGACAAGAGAGTTACTACTCTTGTACAAATCCATTCTTATATCATGAATGGACAAGAATGGAGAATAGAGGCAGAGATCAAAACGGCTACAGCTATGCAAATATTCCAAGTAGCTGACCAAGAGGAAAACAAGGATGTACTGACAGAAGGCTTGAAAAACCATGAAAACAGTTCCCAGTCCAATACCCAGTAGACTTCACAGAGAGTCCATGCTTCTGGCCCCTAAGATGAGAGATAGAAGGAAAGCTAAGGAAAACGAAAGGTCCTTTGTGGGGGTCCAATCAGAAGAGCATCAAGGAATTGTGTTTCAGGAGGTGGTGAGTGGGGGGTAAGGGACAAGAGATAGAACTGTGACTGTACTTGCAAGTCTGCAATCTTGGCAGAGAAAGGACAGAAACACAGTGAGAATGGAAAAAGGGTGTAGGATTGAGAAAGGTTCTCTTCATGCTGCTATTGTTAAAATTTACTTTTGTGTTGCCATTTTTGTTGATTTTTTTTTACATCAAGGAGTTAACAAAACAAGCTTAGCAGTTTTGAGAAAAAATTCAGTAGAAAATTGATTTTTGTGCTTGAGACCAATTCCACTGGAAGTAGAGCCCATGACAGTGGATGTCTTAGGTGGGATCAGGTGCCAGAAGAAATGAGATTAAATTTAGCAAGTGCATCAGGAAGGGCTACCAAAGGACAGCAAAGAAATAAAGTCCTGGCTGACTTAGGCGGAAGTGGGGTGTAGTGAGAAGCAATTCACTTCTGCAGACTCCAGCATTGTAAGTGAAGAGGGAAAGGACTCCACCTCCAGAGGTGCCAGGTTGCCTTGGCTACAAACTTTGGAGGAGGCAAGATTTGCAATAGAGATTAATAAAAGAATTCCAAGGACTTTAAAGACAAAATGAAGCTTGGCAAGAAAGACAACAGGCCACATAGTTGTTGCAGGGAAAATAGCTGGACAGGAGATTTTAGGTGAAAAGTGGGATCCCCAAGAAAAGTGCTTTCTAAACCTAGAATAAGGTATGTTATTGCCATTTAATTTTTGTTTTCAATCATGAAGTCCTTCTGGGCCTCTTCTCATCTACTAGTTTGCTAGCTGACTCACCAAGATTATATAGACAACCAACCTGGCACAAGAAATTTCTTGAATTTTGGCTGTATTTCCAGAGTTTCTTCAGAGTGTGTATAGTGATGTGAAAACCAGAAATACAGAGTTCAAATCCATTGTAAACCAAGGCTAGATGTTCTGATTCATAGCTCACTAAAATACAAACTGCTGTTCAATTTTCTTATTCACTTATTTATCACACACAAATCACCCACTTGGAGACAATCCCTGAGCTGGATGCTAAAGCGAGAGATGGTAGTCTAATAGAGTCTACAGGAACATTTGGGTTGATCCCTTATGAACTAAGGAGACAACAAAGGAACACAGTCCATCTTGAAAATCATTCTCTGTTCATGTTCTATTTCTATTTCTGAATAAAAGATCAGTAATTATTCCCTCTCCCCTTTGAATAATAAGCTCTCCTTGCTTTGTTCTCCTCTTCCTTTCCTACCCTCTGTTTCTCCTGTTCTTTGAAGAGTTTCTCCTGTCTTCTCAACACTAAAGCTTCAGGTGTTGTGAGGTGGCTTTTAACATATCTGAATGGCAACGACTTGAAACCTCTAATACCAGCTCAGTCTCTTTTCTGAACTTCAGTTAGATGGAAAAGGTACCTCAGGATTAATATGTCTAGAATCAAGCTCTTGATCTTTCCCTCCAAACACTATCTTCTCAAACAAACCTGCATCTCAGAAAAGGTAAAACCATTCTTCTAGTAACATTGGTCCAAACCATTTGTGTTTTGACCATTCCTTTTTACATTTGTCCCACTACACATTCAAAGCATACAGGCTCCACATTCTAAGCATCACCAGCTCACTATCTCTATCTTGATTAATTAAATCCAAGCTATCAACTTTTCTTAGTGCTTGGCATTGTAGATACTAAATGAATGAGCTTTAGGTAGTTGGTTAATTATACCTTCCTTCTTCACTTTCTCTCTCTCACTTATTCACTTTATGATTTTTTTTTTACATTAGGTGGATTACTTTAAAAGAATATATAGCATTTGTCTTGGGTAAAATTGAATAACAGAACTTGAGTATACCCTCCAGAATGCAATAACCATACTTAAAAAAAGAAAAGATATGAAACAACATTTTGCACGACTTTAAACATCAGGCAACAAATAGCAGTAATTCTTAGGAGGAAGGAAACAAATAAAACAAGCCTTGTAATCAACACTCATTTTCCCTGTGATCTTTGTAGGCCATATCATAGAGGGAGAAATGAAAGTAGACCTTAATGGATTTCCCTGGGTTGATGGTAGAGCAGACGTCAAAGAGACCATAATAGCTAGGGTTTGCAGAGCAACATGTTGGAAGAGAAGACAGACAGACAGACAGACAGACAGACAGACAGACAGACAGACAGACACAGAGAAACACATATAGAGAGACCTATACAGAGAGACATAGAGAGAAGATTGTAAATTAGCTGAATGTGTAATAGAGTCCCAGCTTAGTACATGTGCTATTCTCCTAACATGTCTCAATCTTCAGATGGGGAGTGATGCCATCTGTCAGATTGGAAAACCTAATTGCTTGTGGACTCTTGGTTAGAATACCCAGAATACCCAAAAGATCCTTGATCAGCAGTAAGGAATGTGTAGTCCCTACCACTGAGTAATGTGATACTATTGAAAACTCTTAAAAATAAAACCCAAATGCATTATATTTTTCCCAAGCAACTAAAATGCATTTTTATAAAAAGCCCCAAAATGTTATAAAAATAAACAAAAGAGTCAGGGACACACCTGCTCCCACTGTTAGAAATCCCAGAAAAAAACCAAGCTAACACCTATAGCATTTAGGCAGGGGACCTGATGAAGACTCATGCACGTCCTGGGCTTTCTGCTTCAGCCTTTGTAAGCTGAAGTGAGCTCTGCTTAGTTGATTTGTAGAGCCATGTTCTCCATGTTTCTCTGAATCCTACAATCTTCCCTCTCCCTCTTCAACGGAGTTTCTCCAATTCTGAGGGGAGGGACCTGATGGAGACCACCAATTTAGACTCTCTCCACATACTGTCTGGCTATGGATCTCTGTACCTGCTCCCATCTGCTGTCAGAGAAAGCCCCTTTGATGATGAGTAGATGAGGCATCAATCAATGAGAATAGCAGAATATTATTAAGAATAATTTCATTGATTATTTTTGCTTTATCAAGTTGATATGGTGGAGTTGCTTTGTCTTATTGTATCTTGTTTCATCCTAAATATCTCTTGGAGGCCTGCTCTTTTCTGAAGAGGAAGCAGAGTGGTAGTGGATCTGAGGGAGAAGGGAATTGGAGGGGAAATTGTGTGAGAGATGCACTACATCAGAGAAGGATCTATTTCCAATATGTGTGTGCAAATGTATATATACATATATATTCCAACACTCAATAGGGTAAAAATTCACAATGTATTATATTCTCTTTCAAATGACAACATATGTCAATAATTTCTCATTACAAGGAGTAAACAAGTTGATAATTGGAATAAGAACTGGTGAATTAACAGACAACACATTGAAAGTTATTGCAATTGTATTACCTGTATTTAAAAAGTTTATTTTAATATGGAATATATGTTTAAAAGTACTTGTCATACTCCTAGAGATTTAAAATACAAATTATGGAATAAAAAAGCACCACAATGGAATTTCAATGCTCATGGGTGATTAGATCTAGGGCCCTACTGACAGAAATATGATAATGCTTTGCAGGAAAGGTCTAGCACGGACGGCAGTTGAATATAAACCATGCAGTTTCTCCCATATTCTTTAAGCAGTTTTAAAGTAAATTATTTTATTTTATTTCATTTTATGTATATGGTTATTTTGCCTGAATGTATGTATATGCACCATGCTGGGCATGCCTGGTGACCACAAAGGTCAGAAGAGAGTGTTGCAACCCCGGAAACTGCAATTACAGATGGTTGTGAAACACTATGTAGGTTCTGGGTATTGAAGCAGGATCATCTACAAGAGCAACACGTGCTCTTAGTTGCTAAGCCATCTCTCCCCCTCCCTTCCACATTCTTTAAACTGTTTTAGATCTTTATAATAAGCTATGCCAATGCTATAAGAATCCAAGAAAAGAGCAAATCAGTATTAGTAAACTATGGGGCAAGTTCAGTGGCCTGCTGTAGGTGTCCATAAAGTTCTCAGAGGGTAAGAAGTTAAAGAGACAATTTGAAAATTGGTCTCCAAGGTTTTCTTCAAACTTGATGAAGCTATAAATGTACAGATAGAAGCTCAATGGCATGTGTGTGTACGTGCGAGCATACACACACACTCACACACATCATGAAGAAAACTATACCTAGGCAAGGTATAATTAAATTGTCCAAATTCATTGATAATGGGAAAATTTTAAAAGATAATTTGTGAAATAAGGTATATTAAACACTGAGTGACAAGCATAAAAAAACAACAGCATGAATGTCCAACACAAGCGTCTCTGCTAAACTTCAGGCTTCCCTTCCAACTTTCGATAAACAATTTTTCTCTGGATGACTGTAGGGAGATATAATCCATCTTGTCCAAGTAACAGTGAATTTGGTCACACCCCTCTGATAGGCAGACATTTATGAGTAGCCAGGACTTCAAGATTTTTAACTGCCAGTCTTCAGGATGGCTCGACATGCAATCTTCTCTATAAAAAGATGGCCAATCTCTTCCTCTATATCTCCAAGTCCAATATTGACAATCTCACTAGACTGATGTTATACTACCCACTGCACAGATTCACAGCTAGACAATCTGGCTCTGAAAGCACATTCACTTTACAAAGGGTAGCAGGCTCTTAAGGTTAACTTTTGAGGGTGGAGCTGAAGTTGCTGCCACCCAGGAGGAACAGTTGTCTGGGGCTAACTGTGAGGGTAGCCAGGAGAGCTGAGGCTAGGAGGAGGGTAAGTGAGGTATTCATTATGTGGGCCCACTGGGCAGATGAAAGCTGGTGATGTTGAGCCCACCTTCATTTTCATTAGCTGTTCTGAAGCCAGCTCAAGACAATCCCTCTATGAAATTGACACTGCCTGACTGTTTACCCTCAGTACATAGGCCCCCAATCCAGAAACTTACCCATTATCTTTTATACCTCCTGCTAAACTCCTAGATCTTGCTTGTTCTACTGCTGAAATCTCTCTCCACTTCCCCATCCATCCTGACTACTTGCTATCTCAAGCTTTATCTGCACCTTTGGCATAGACTTTGGCTCCTTGTTTTCTACATTTCTGCATTCAGATCCCAAAATTTTGCTTTTCTCCACCTTCTCTGAAAGGTGAGTTGGTATGTGCACACCTGGGCCCAACTATCACCCTCACTTTGAAAGCCATGCAGAAAAAGAAGCCTAAAAAGAAGCCTTTAAAATTGGGGACATTTCTGTTCCATTTACCCTATTTCATTTAAACTTGTTTCAGTTACAATCACACAATAGAAACCTGATATATAGTAGATTAATGAATGACTCAGTGAATGGGTTAAAGAATGACTGAATGAATTCACTAAACTTGATCTGCACTTTTCTAATTCCACATCTTGTCTCATGCCTACTTTGCCTCACATCTATATTACAAACTTAATATCTCCTAATCAGGACCTAAGATGTACTTGTTTTTGATCTATCACTGTCGAACCTCTACTTGAAGTTACAGGTATGTGCCACAAAAACTCCCTAAAGGAGACATCCACTAACAAGTAGAAAGGGTCAATCAGGGGAGAACAGAGTCTGGGGTCCTGTTGACAGGAAGTCTAGGAATAAAAGTATTCTAACACTAGAAAACTCTTATTGCTTCAGTCTAATGTGGATGGGACCTACACATCCTTTCCTGGACTCAGGTAGAAGGTCAAAACAAAGATACTGAGCCTGCAGCAGCCTTCGGAGTCTGTTCCTGCCCTAGGCCTATGGCTTGACTCAAGAAACTTCCCTTAATCAGAAGGTCCAGTAGATGCATCGTCCAACTGGCAGAGAGTCTTGTCCCCAATATGGGGAGCCTGGGACATGTGCTTTAATCTAAGGATTTATTGGACAGGCCTGAGTGACCCTCCAAGAGCCAAAGTAAAGGCTGAAATCCCAGCAGTATTAGTGCATCATGTGACCATTCCCCTTACCATGGCACAGACAGCAACAGAGCTTCAAGCTGTACATTCCCCATGCTCTAATGCTTGGAAGCCCAGAAATGCTATAGGCTAGAAAGACAGAGGAGAAATGTATTGTAGGAAGGTGTATAGGCTCCACACTTTCCTGCAAAATCCATGCCTAGCAAAGCGTTCTATCATCCTCTTCATCATCTTCCAGTTATATAACAAAGTTTAGGTGTCTCGGGGAAAGTCTGGTGTGACTTCTGCCACCACCCTCCTAGGGAACCAAATATTTCACCTGACTGCTTTGATAGGGTTCAAAAATTTCCTGGAGTAGCCAGTTACCTCTGCCCTGCTGTGGAGCCATACACAGAAGAGCCCTTGTCAATCACAGCTTTAAGGTCTGCAGGTTTTATCTTCATGAGTTCCAGCCCTAACTTCCAGAGAAGCCCCCAGTCCATGGTCACAGGAAAGTTGCACATATACCCTTCCCCCACTTTGCTCACCAGTCAGATGGTTTCAGAGTCCTGGGGCCAAAGTCAACATCTGTTGTTCTCTCCACACCAGGTCCAATCAAATAGAAGGTCTTGGGAGCTCATGAGCGCTGAAACCTGTAGAGATTTCCTGCTTCTTCGGTTGCCCAACCAGGGAAGGTTCTCTGAGACCTCAACAAACATCAGCAGTCTCCCAATCAGAGATTTATCCTATGTTGTCTGATACCAGACCAGAAAGCCAACAGAGGACCAATGGAGCACACAACCACAGCTAAGTGATCTTGAGAGCCTAGTACAGGGTGCCCCTGGCCCCTGAAGAAGCTGTCTTCAATGTAGTCTGTGCACACCCATGGCTATCAACAACTGAGGACTAGATACTAGGCTGCCTGTCTGTGGAAGCTGCTTGTCTGGCCCCTCCCAAGCTCCCTGAGGGACTCTACCGTACACAGAGCAGGTACAAAGCTTTCTATCTGGAGATTGAACACTGCAAGCTCATGGCCACCAAACCACTGCCTTAAACTGCTGACAGCATTCCAGGCAGCCCACCTTATTAGAGCCTTGAAAATCAGGGAGAAATCTGGGAGAGAAAAGAAACCAGCCAAAGAGGGGAAAGTCAATTGAGTTAGACTCTCACAAGGGCCAGGATTTAGGAATTGAAAGGGAGCAAGTAAACTTTTGGCTCCTTTTCAAGAGATCAGGATTCTAAGCTGTTCCTAGGTGTACTAGGTCCCCACCCTACACCTTCCACTCCCCACAACCCACTCTTTTCTCCCCCTCCTTCCCCCAGCTGCTAAGAGGCTGCGAACCAAATTTTGCAATAGAGAGTTTCAGCTTTTGCCCAGGGCTGGCTGTGACTGGGAATCAGACTAGTGAGGAGGGCCCTGCTGGGAGCCTTCAGTTTCCACACCTGTGCAGGTGGTTTTTGGAGGACTAGACTCTTCCCAAGTGGGTGACCATGAAATCTCTAACTGATGTCCTGAGATTAAAGCCTAATGCAAACATAGACACACATAAAATCTGCATGGAACAGCATGGAGAGTTTGCAGGACACACTTTAAGCCATGTAGAAGGGCTTGGCAGTAGGAGTTCAGGGCTGTATTATCTAATGTTTACCTTTATTCAGGAGACTGTATTCATATATGTCATGTACAATTGAATATTTTGAAAATGTAACATGGATGGCACATAGTGAAGTGTACAACAGAACAGTGGTAGTTAGAACGAACGTTCTTCAGTGGAGGCTTTTGCATAGAAAGTGCTCCTTAAAGATCAAGTGTATAACCTATAACCTGGGACAAAATTGTTTTCTGGGGACACTAATGGGCCTTCTACCAGCACTTTCCATCTGCTGGGTATCAGTGATGCAGAAGGCAGTGAAAACTAGGCCCTACACCCTCACAAGCTACTAGGCAGTATGATGCTGCTATGTTCCTCTAATCCCAGGCCTAGGTAGTATGGAAGACTTTTATGGGGATTAGCAGCATGCTGTAGAAGAGTCCACCCTCCCCCCCGTTGCGAAGTGTAAATGAGTTTCTACCCACATGTACATACACTGGACACACTACTTTTCCTTGGAGAAAGTCAGTTTGGGGTAAAGGAGAATATAATCAGGGGACAAATGATCCAGATGGATTGTTAGCCTAAGGGATAAGCAAGGCATTCTGTCAAAAGTCATCTTGTCCCTATGGCTCTTAAGGAAACCTTCACAGTGGCTCAGTGCTAAGCTCTCAGGCTGTCACAGAAGCCAACCAGGAAAGCTTTGGCTGCAGTCGAGGTCTGATCTAGGAGACCTCCTAGGTGGGAGTTAGAAGAAACCTTCTCCTAGTCCTGTCAGAAGCAACCAAGCATTCATACTGCAGGGCAGACAGAAGGGCAGTCAGAGCACATGCAAGAACTCCACCTTAGGTCACCTAGCTCAGAAGGTGTTCCTCCAGGGGTCACCAGGCTGTTTGTTTGCAACTCAGCTAAATTGCTCCCAAGAGGGAGTCTTTGTTTCACAACATATTTTCAACCAGACTTTTTCTGCAAACATGTCTTGTCTACGCAGGCACAGGAGCACCCAGGTCCCAAAGGGCAGAGT
The DNA here is from genome assembly GCF_008632895.1 of Mastomys coucha. Lineage (NCBI taxonomy): Eukaryota > Metazoa > Chordata > Mammalia > Rodentia > Muridae > Mastomys > Mastomys coucha. Next base: position 73,927,359 of record NC_045030.1, on the reverse strand, counting down.
TTTCCCAGCCTGGTTACACCCCTGCCTTCCTTGGAGTTTCCCTATGGAGCTCAGCTGGGACATGATTAAAAAGGGACCTTTAGGGTAGACATGTGTGGGAAGACCTCTAGGTATCAAGTTCATAAGCCCATCTCTCCCTTGGTATGGCGTTCTGCACCACTGAAGGCAGTGGGGGCATTATGGTAATGGCAGGGAGTGCCACATGCTGCCCTTGTGTGATCTCTTCAGCTACCTGTTTCTCTTAAACATCCTCTCTCTGCATTGTGGATCCTAGCTCCTATACTCAGTTCTCTCCATATTTGGTAACAGAATCCTCCTTTAGATAGAGAAGTATTGATAGACATGGCTGTATGGGGAAATTCCACTTAGCTGCAAAGGTGATATAAAAGTTCTAGGTTCCCACAACCAGAAAGATTTGTCTTGGTTACTTTTGAGCCTTTATGAGCTAAGCATTCCTGGAAACAACTCACAGGAATACAGAACTAGATTCTGATAGTGTACATGCTAACTCCAAGCTAGTTGACAATGAACCTTAAAGCTCTCAAATGTTTGTCAAGTACTTGGTCCCAGTAAAGGAGTAGCAGCCAGGCAAGCCTTCCCAATGGCTAGACTATCTGAGAGGTGATGTCTAGGGCTATAGTTGCAAAGGTACTTGTAACATCTAGAACTCTTTCAAGACCTCATTCCTCAGACACTCAATAGGAAGCAGGGCACTCTGTAGCCTAGGACTCAAGAGAACCTAGCCTAGACACACAACTTTCTCTGTATTGCTAGAAAACCCCAGAGACATGTTTTTCCTCTCAGAAACTTATTTTTTTACCGGAAAATGGAAAGATTTCTGGTCCTTTTCATAGCATTTTTCTCTGATATGCTTTACAATCAATCATTGACAGGACAACAATTGGAAGGACTGTGTGAAACCTTGCCTGGCATAGAGACAATGAGTGTGCGGAATGGTAGGCAGTGATGGACACCAGGAACCTTGGGGCAATAGCAGCAACCCAGTCCTATGTTGGGACCAGAGGACTAGCCCCTCATGCACCTTCCTAGCCCTGCCAAAAATGAGTTTTATATGAAGAATTCCTGATATCAGGTTTTGCTGCAGTCATGAAACATTTATTGAAAAGCTTGAGTGCTGTGGAAGCAAACAAGGGAGGGATACAAAGCCAAACCCTACTCACAGAAGATGGAAGAGAAGAAATTCTGGGTGACAGAAGCAGGTAGTAATACCTAATGCTGTTGTTTCTGTCAGGGCTGGTACCATCCTCCTATCCATTCAGTGGACTTACGTGCCAACCCAGACACACCTGTGTAATGCTACCCAGTGATTACCTAGCTGTCCAGCAGCTAAAATCTCACAACAGCATGGCTCATCTCCAAGCAGAAATCCAGAGCAGAAGTGTAAAATAAATCAACTGCTACCTGAGAGCTGCTGGGAGATAGAAAGTGGTAGGCAAGGGTATATCCCTGGAAGCAAAGGAAAGAGGGAGGAGGGGATAGCTCCATCAGAGTTTTGATGCCTGTGAAATTTCACTGACGCATCCAAAGCCACAGGTTGGCTATGCAGACCAACACCAATAGAGTAAAGAGCACAGCCTCTTTATGGCGCCAAGTGGCATCATGGTCCTCAAGGATACGCAGCCGCCCAGAAATCACTTGCATCTGTGGAAGGACCAAACAGAAATCACTCATATGGGAATGCAATAAGGCAATGCATAAGGGTAGGGGAGGAATATGACCATAAAACAAAATAAAATTTGTTGCCTTTGTTCTGCCTTCTACCTCCTTTTCTCTTCCCCAGTTCCTGTCCAGCAAGTCCATAAAAGAAGAACATCAAGGGTTCAATAAGGAGTTACCCAAGCCATGAGGCCCAAGAAGCAGAGAAGAGCCTGACCTCACCTCATTTGTTACAGAATATAATTATGAAAAAGGCTGTGAAAATTCAGGGGGTGGCTTTGTTCACAGCTGCCAAGGCACTATGATGCTTCCTTCTACCTGCAGGTAGAGATGTACAGCCGATACTTACGTGCCTTCTCATGACTTCCATCTCCAGGCCATTGAGCTCTTCCAGGCCAATCTCTGCCATTATATCTGTCTCCAAACTGTTGAAAGAAAATGATATAAGGGTCAGAGGTGCTGGTAGTCATAGGCAAATTGTAGAGCAATCAGGCAAGCCTGGAAGCTTTTTGAATAAATACCCTTTCCCTTCTGTAGTAAAGAAGTGCGAGGGTCTGCCAGAGCATACAAATATCCTAAATGGCCAAGAGACAATAGTGCCCCAATACTTCAGGTAACTGCTTCTTGACCTGGATGCTCACCAGTCCCTATGACCCTTCCCCCTGTTTGTTCAGGCAGCCAGGAACAAGGCAATTCATTCCTTACCACTCATAAGGTAATCTCCCTGCTGGGAAGTTACCAGGAAACTCCTGGAGATGGGCATCACCATGGCTCTGTTCTCTTGGCACCCAGGGCATCTGCACCTGATGTCCCTACAGGAAAAAAAAAAAAAGAAACATCATTTCAAGTCACCTGCTCAGCCTCCACATTGTTCCAGAATCAACAGTGCACCCCACAGGAGTTCCAAGATGTCATATCATCTTCCTACGCATCCACACTATGCCTATTGGTAGCTTCTAACCCTGCATGCTGTGGTAAAGGTAGCACAGTGACTGATTTCTTCTCTGTCATCTGGCAGGACTTTTATGCACAGCCATCCTTTTTAAGACCTGGCTACCTACTGAAGAAGAATATAAACCCTCAACTTATTTTAAGTAATTTAAAAGAAAACACCATTTCACACCATGGAGATTTATAAAGAATTGTATAATCATCCCTCGGAATTCATGGGACTGTTTCTAGACCCTGGCCCTATAGTTACCCAAATCAACAGATTCTCAGGCCCCTTATGAAAAATATCATATCATAGTACAAGCATATCTTCTTATATAATTGAAGTAATTTCTACGTTAGTTATAATGTCTAATTAAATGTAAATGCTATCTTGTACTATATTATGTAGAGAACTATGGCAAGAAAAAGCCCTGTACATGGTTTTTACAGATATGATTGCCCACCCCCACCCCAAGATATTGTCCACCAGTGATTGGTTAACTCAATGGATGCAAGACCTATGAATGCAGAAAGCCAACTATAGATGTATTCTCCAGTCAACATGTTTGTTGGTGTGCATATTTCCAGTATTGAAGCCCTAGCATTACACAGGACAGCCCTGACCTTTCAATAGACTATTCTGTTCTCATCTGCTTTCTTAGTATACAGAAGCTTATCAACTTACACCTGTATCTACCACGGGCAGACAGGAACCCCAAAAGTAAGTACTCCCCACCCTAACCTAGCTACAATATGTCAATACCGCTTGCTTGGGGTGTGGTCCGGTCATATTCCAAAATGACTGGCCTGAACCAGATCCAGTGAGCTTTTGCTCTGCCCTTGGACGTCTTTGGATTCCTCCCAAAAACCGGGATCCATAGTCTGTCACTTCTAGAAAGAAGAACAAAGACTTCTGTGAATACTGTTAAACATTGTACCTGGACAATGTTTGGACAGTTGATACTGGAGACTGCAGGAAGAATGCCCAAAGATTTAGAAATCATTCCGTACTCACTCACTTCTCACCCCAGCCTATCTACTCATTTGTTTAACAATTCATTATGTATTTACTGAAGACCTGACACTGGGCCTAAGATTCTATAGAGTGATCATTGATCAACAGATGAAATCTCAAACATCAACCATCTCTGTAAAAGGGAGAGTGGGAAATACAAATAAGAAAACAATTTATCAGTGTAAATTCAGATAAGCAAATGATCCATGGATGATTAAAAGCCCAAATCGGCTAATACAGCAGGAGAAAGGCAGGAATCAACACTAAGCATCCTAAAAAAGACAAACAACCTTCCAGACTAAGTGAAGAGCATACACAACAGCTGTGGGATGTTGTAGAAGAAGCACAAGTAGATCTACATATTAACTATAGCCAAGGAGCCTTTTAGGGGATTCTCACCTGGCACCACAAGCTGTTCTTGGGTTTGTTCAATGTTTCCAGTCCCCAGATCTTCAGAAGTAGACATTTCTAACTCTTTTTTGACACCAGAGGAACTTCTTGCTATCACCACCAAGTATTCATTTATAACTGTGCTCAGGGTGGAAGGCACAGACAAGACACTAGGAAGTGCTCCTCTTCCAGGGGTAGAAATGGGAGGGACTTATACTGGCAGAAGAGGGTGGAGCCAGGTCTCCCACACTTTGCTCAGGCCTTGGATTGGCACCTTGTGATCCCACTGTATCTTATATTTTTGGTTGTGAGCCTAGCCTTTAACGGCTGAGCCATCTCTCCAGCCCATCCCACTGTATCTTGTTGGTGGAGCTTGTGGCCTTCTTTTCTGCTGCTATGTAAGCAACTTAGGAAAAGAGATAGAGTTCCTGTGGGAACTTGTTGCCTATGGGAACTGCCATGATTCACCACCCCTTGATTTTGCTACTCATGGGTAGGTTGGTCCCATTCTCCATCATGGTCTAGGAAGAGACAGGGGCTGGAATAGGGCCCAAGCATCCATAAGTGCCGAAATCAGTGTCAGGTCCCAGGCTTATCATGGTTCCCACAGGCCCAGCACTGCCTAATAATCTAGGGTACAACACTGTATCAGAGGAGATTCTCTGTACAGAACATCCTGCCTCCTCCAATGCAGTCACCAGGCAAAGCAAATGGCCTTCTCTGATCTTAATCCTGGGCAGGTTGCCAACAGGAGGGGTAAGAGAGACATGCTTGGCTTGTGTACACTGATGTAAATTTCAGCCCTGCCTCAGTTTTCCTACTAATTAGACCAACTGAATGTGTCAAATTAGTCAGGTCTTGATCCCCAGCAAGTCTACCAGACACTCAGCTCTCAATATTTCTGTAAAGGTATGTTGTAATTGTGATTATTATTCCTAGTGGACTTTAAATGGAGTGCCACTCAGTCAGGTGCTAGTACTCAAGCAATCTGCTGAAAGAATCCAGTGCAAACATTAAGGCTTCCAGGAGGAAGACAAAACTCTGCCTGAGTTCCCACCAGTCACCTTCCCCTAAGTTCCAGGAGCCAATTGTTTAAATAAATTCCTATATACTTACAAATCTGCACGTACATCCTGTCTGCTATGTTCCTCTGTAGTGCCTTAGGCTGATATCATTACTAATGGTCAAACCCTGGCTCTTAAGTCCCAGAGCCACTGAAGGAAGAAGAGGTTATGTGTCAAAGGAATCAACCACAGCTGGGCCCAGCTAGAAAGAGGAAGAGCAAAGACAAAAGGAGGGGGAGAAAGAAAAGAAGGAAGGAAGAGGAGGAAATAAGATTAATAGAGAGAATGTGGCTTGGCAACCCCTATCCCCACTAGCTCACTTGCTCAGCTCAAAAATAATATAGGTGGGTCATGATGGCCTTCAGTAAAACCCAGGAGCTCTAGAAGCTGAGCTTACATTTTGTGCAATCACAGTTGCCAGATTTAGCAAATAAAACTACCCTAACCAATAAATTTGAACTTTAAATAAGAAAAAGTCAGTAACACCAGTATTGTGCTCCATGCAACATTTGGAATCTACTAAAATTATTCATGTTAATTCAGGATCCAAGTGCAAATTGATATCCTATATTGGTATTTTATTTGACAACCAGGTCCTACCCTTGCTCCTCAAGATCTCAGTATTGGTTAAACAATGCTATTGTTTGTCCCCAGTCTGTCTGATAGACAATGGAGCTAACAGTTTTTTCTCCCTACATGGTGGCTAGATCGACAGAAGAGCTCAGAAGTCAGCTGCACTGACTGCACATGAGCCTGAGCTAAGCTTCCTTGTCCTGGCTCCTTATCTCTGGCTGTCAACTCCACTTGACCCACTGGAGCTTCCTGGGAACAGAGACTGTGGTCTGTGTGAATTTGGAGTCACTGCCCCCTGGTGGCATAGCAACCCAATACCTGAATCAAAGCATTGGATGCCAAAAATGGCTGGGAGATAAGACACAATCCTCTGCATGACTTGTCCCTGGGAATGGGAAGGAAGAGACAGGAGCACTTTTTGCTTAGTGGTGAATCTCTTAAGTGTATGAAGCAGTGTATAAAGACTTCACTCAAATGAAATCACTTACCTGAGGAGTGTGCTATTAGTCAACTTATTTTGTAAGAGAACAGTAGGCTCTGAGTTCCACAGCTGTGTCAGAACAAAAGTATCAATTTTTTTCGAGACAGGGTTTCTCTCTGTAGCCTTGGCTGTCCTGGAACTCACTCTGTAGACCAGGCTGGCCTCGAACTCAGAAATCCACCTGCCTCTGCCTCCCAAGTGCTGGGATTAAAGACGTGCGCCACCACCGTTATCAACTCAGCCCACTACCTCTTTCTCCTCACCTGTGAACACTCTGAGCATCCAGAGCTGTTTGCTTCTACAAAGCAGTGAGACTGGGTGTTACACGGCATTCTTCTTCACAGGCATGCAGTCATACGACAGGAAGTGACACTGTGGAGTTCAAAGGCATGTGTATTAATGACTTTGATTTGTACTGGCCAATACTATCAGTGTGCATCCAAGGAGGCTGCACAAAGTAGGACCCACCAAGGGAAATAAAAATGCCTTTTTTGTTTAATTTTACAGCAGATTGAACAAAAGATATTATGGGACTTTTTAAACAGGCATCATTTTTATGGGTGAAAATTATATCTATCTCATTGTTGCTTTAATTTATAATGCTTTAATTATGAATAAACCTGAGCCATTTTCATTTGTTTATTGATCTGCATTTCTTCCCTATGAACTATTTGCTGGAGGGCTTGAATCTTTATTAAAATACAAGCTATGTTATTACCACAAAGGGACCCATGGGGTGAAAGCATGCTCTCCCTTCAAGGCAAGCTTCTTCACAGGAAACATATCATCTTTTTCCTTAAGGTGTTACTCTGCTGGGATCAAACACATCCAGTTAATTGCATGCAAGTTTCAGGCTGAACCCTGAAAGGTATTCAGCTCCTACGAAAGAGAAGATATCTAACCACACAAGCCTCTCTCTCTCTCTCT
>NC_045030.1:73916551-73920281 GCF_008632895.1 Mastomys coucha | reverse complement strand
CTCTCTCTCTCTCTCTCTCTCTCTCTCTCTCTCTCTCTCTCTCTCTCTCTCTTTGTGTGTGTGTGTCTGTCTGTCTGTCTGTCTGTCTGTCTGTCTGCCTGTCTGTCTGTCTGTCTGCCTGTCTGTTTATGTTGGCTGCCTTATAACCTAGTCATTAGCTTCTTCCAGCTGTTAAACAAGCTGAGTTCTCTACTCAGATTCCTGTTTCCACCTGCTTTGGCAACAGTGCTGAGAGATGGCAGAAACCCAGAAACCCAGGCCTGGAGTCAGTTACCAGAAAGTGATCTTAGCCTTTCAATGGGGCATCTTGGATGAGCTGCTTCTTTTTATTCTCTAAACCTCAGCTTCCCATCTTCATGTGGAAGATTGAGCCAGCCAGAATTTCAAACTATGTATTGTAGTTTCACAGATGTGCACTGGGAGAAAACAGGACTTCATAGCAGACCTTAAGCTCTCTCCTCACAGAGCACTGTGATCTTAACACTTTCTTCTTTGGAGTTTATATATGTTCTAGTTTCATTTCTGTCCATGAAATAAAATGCCCTGACAAAAAGCAGCTTATGGCAGAAAGGGATGATTATTTGGCTCACAATTAGAATCCATTATTGGGGAGAATTAAACTCAGGAACTTCAAACAGCTAATTACATCATATCAACAGCCAAAGGCAGAGAGAAATGCATGCATGCTCAGCTCAATTCTTGCATTCTTACACTAACTACTTTAATTTAGACGATCCACCACAGACACCATCCACGGGCCATCCCAACGCAGACAGTCCTTCACTGAGACCATCTTCCCAGGTGATTCTAGACTATTTCAAGCTGACAATATTAACCATCATGCCATGTAATAATTCAGACAAAGGTCTTGAAAGAAATCCCAAATGCCATTTAATGAAATGACATCCTGCCTCCAAGGCGTACTCTCATCCCATCTTAGACAGCTCCATCCCTGAGCTCAAGCAAAGGAATCTAGCAGATCATACCATCCTGGCAGCTATTGCAATTTATAGACCAGTAAACAATTCTTCAGCTGGTACTGATGTCACACTTCAAGCCCCAGGTTGCTACCCCCACTAGACAGGAAGGAGAAGGGGGCCCAGGGAAGCCTTAAAAAGACAGGATGTACAAACAAAAGAGCTCAGGGTCAAGCTGCAAAGAACTGAAGTTGGCCTAGAGAAGGAAGGTCTTTGGGAGCAGAGGGAGGGAAATAAAAAGTGTCACAGCCCTTTTCATGATAATGATTCTGTTGATACACGAGTATAAGAGGTCTTCCAACTTTTAGTGTCATCTTCAGTCTCTCTAGGATTTTAAACATTTATGGTAAACGTGCTTCTGCCTCTCTTGTCAAATTATCTGTACAGTATTTTTGAGGCTACTAGGAATGGGAGTCTGTTCTTTCTCAGTGTATTTGTTATTGATATATAAAAAAGCTACTGATATTTGTGGGCTGGTTTCACAATGTGTTACTCTGCTGAAAGAAATACATCAGACTTGGAAAACATGAAATTTTCTCTCTCACATGTGAAACACACACACACACACACACACACACACACACACACACAAAATGTGGGTTTTTTTCCTTTTAATGTCTCCTTTTCTTACAAACTGTAACCGGTTCTCTTTACTCCCCGCTAGCCCTCCTCCCTGCAAGCCCTCCTCCCAGTTTCCATCCCAGACCCTTTCAAATGTTTCTCCCAACTATTCCTCCCTCAGCTCCCAAACACTGTGCTTAAACACTCCCTTCTCACAGTTTTCCCAACTCTAGCTGTTCTAACCTATCTGCTGAGCTCAGCTTTCAAACAATAAAGAGCCATGTAATATAAAACATTCTGTCCCTAGCACACAAGTCATGTTTAGTGAAGGAACTCTAGCTGTCCTGAGCATGGCAAGTATGGCTCTGGTAGGGCTTGCTTACCCTTCTTCTCTTTTCCCTCTGCCTTGCTGAAAAACCCTTAGGTTACATTCCTACAGCTAGCCTCCAAGACCTGTGCTGAGGCAAAACCCAAGGAGGACTTGTAATGTTTGGAGGGTATAAATAGGACCTGACAGACAGTGACTGAGGCTAAGCTAGGCTTGCTTATAGAGCTACTTGTGCAATACTTGTGGGTCTCACATCTTCATTGATCTTCACTTCCCTGAGAGTGGCACAGCTGAGAATTTCTCCTGGTGTTCTTCCTGGTCCCTCTGCTAACTCGAGCCAAGGCTGATGCCTGGCTGTCTCTGCTAGGTTGTGTCACAGCTGTTCTACCAAAGTGAACTGCTGGTGTATCAGTGAGGTGTTTTGCAGTGGATCGGGCTGCTACTGCCTGTTGACCTGCAAACTGACCTGCAGAATTCCAGACAGCACAGACAGGAGTTGCTCCAAAGAACCTTTCTAAACAGGTCCACCTCTGGTGTGTGGTGGGCTACAAGGGAGGATAAAGCATTTAAGAGCCATCATTAAAAATGGGATTTGAAAAAAATTAACATTACAGAGGGGGAAGGATTGTGGGAGGAGGTGACTGGGAGGGGGCAGTGAGTGGGATGTAAAGTGAATAAAAATGTTGTTTAAAAAAACTGGGACTTTCACAAGATGTAACCATAAAGAATCATAATTTTTTAAAGGCCCCCTTTGGCTCACCTAATTAAATGTCCAATCAAAATTAAACACTTATCCTAACATGGGTTTCCCATTTTACTTTTATAAACTGCCATTTGCCTATGGGCCAAGTCTGTCTGCTCTATCTATGTCCAGGGGCACTCCTTTGTCCCCCTGGGACAAAAACTCCTCTACCTTTCCCATCTCTCTCATCCTCTACCTTCTGTTTTCATCTTTCATTCCCTGCCCTCTGTTCCTCTGGGACAAATAAATGTCCTTTTTGCAGAGAAGTTGGTCTTGGGGTGGGGGGGCGTGTCCTAAACCAATAGTTTTCCTAACACTTAGGCCATGTGAATTGCTATAAGTTTTACATAGTGCATGAGACCTTCCTAGTGCTTTCACAGGATGACCTGTTGCTCATGTTGTAAGAATGACATTCATTCCATTACTTTTTTGGCCTCTGAATGTGAAGCCTCCACCGTGCACACTGTCTCTATTCTTTCATCTCCAAGACACCACACTACTCATTGTAATCCTGCTTGCTTTGTCACACATCCGAGAGCAGCCCTTGCTAGAGTCTTACTGATACTTCTGCTGAATCTGTAGGCATCACTTTGCCTCACTTCTTGGAAGCATTTTACATCATTCTCCAATCTTTCCTTCTAGAATCAGTCTCCTCCTTTGGTTTCTAAAACACCAAACTTCAGTACTCCCTCACTTCTATGGCTTCTCTCCTCAAGCCTTTTCTGCCTATCTTTCTGGTAACTTGAGCAACACTGATCTCTCCTGTCAAAAGCCAGGATGCCTTCCTCAGCTCCAAATGCTCCAAATCATGTCTATGACTTATGTCAGAATGAATCTCCAATCTGCATTTCCCCCAACCTGTTGAACCTCCAGCAGACCCATTCACTGTGAATGGCCACACCCTCTAAATCTGAATGTAACCTCCCCTTTCCAATTATCAGTTCCTTTCAGGGTTCTGCCTCATAATTATAGTATGAAACATTTCTTCTAGGGTGAACCAAAGACTCCAAAAAAAGAATCAACTGGGCTCATTTGGGTAACAAATTCATGGTGCCAAAAACCTCCTGAGGTTTCAAAATCTTCACAATGTTAATTTTAAATGCTACATAACCATAAAAAAAA
>NC_045030.1:73898025-73915733 GCF_008632895.1 Mastomys coucha | reverse complement strand
ATGAACTAACTAGTACCCTCAGAGCTCCCAGGGTCTAAACCACCAATCAAAGAGTACACATGGTGGGAATCATGGCTCTAGCTGCATATGTAGTAGAGGATGGCCAAGTCAGTCATCAATGGGAGGAGAGGCCCTTGGTCCTGTGAAGTTCTATGCCCCAGTGTAGGGGAATGCCAGGGCCAGGAAGCAGGAGAGGGTGGGGTGGTGAGCAGGGTGAGGTGCAAGGGATCAGGGTTTGTTTGGTTTTTTTTCCCAGAGGGGAAACCTGGAAAGGAGATATCATTTGAAATGTAAATAAAGAAAATATCTAATTAAAAAAAAACCTTATCATTACAATATCAATATAATATTATAATATTTCTCTTTGTCCCCTCCAGCTGCTGTCTCTTGTCAGGATAGTTGCAAAAGCCTGGCCTACCTACCTGGCCATTTGCAGTATTGTTTGTTTGGCTTGTCTGTTTGTCTTTTAAATCTTCTCCAGCCCATTCTCCATCTAGCAGATAAGAGTTCACCTAGACAGGTCTTCTTGCTCTTGAAAGCACCTCCCATCATTATTAGGGCAGAGCCATGCTCAACATGGCCTAAATGGCTTTGCACCTCATCTTGTACAGTACTTTCCCTCATGCAACCCTGGCATCCCACTTCCTCAACAACAGTATGGGCTTGCTAGACCCTGGAGTTTTTCATATATTATCCTTCTGCCATTTACTTCACTCACATATTCTCTGTCTCAATGATGTCTAATAATTATTTGAGCTGGCCATGATGTCCTCAAGAAGACTTTCTCATAGAGCATCCATACCCAGCCCTGATGGTCTTCTCTACATTCCAAGTTCAATGTATTTTCTAATTATGGATTTTTATGTCCCACTTCCAGCAGTATTTAGTGCTGATGGTGGCTGGGACCTGGCATGCTACACTATACACCTTCTGGAACTTCAAAGCCTAGCTTGCTGATGTTCTAACCTTTATGTACAAGCAGAAGCCAGAAAAGGGTGACAGTATCAGATCCCCTGGAACTGGAGGTACAGATGGTTGTGAACCACCATGTGGGTGCTGGGACCTGGACCTGCACCCTTTGGAAGAGCAACCAGTGTTCTTAACTGCTAAGCCATCTCTCTAGCCCCATGATATTCATCAATGTAATTCACTATATAAACAAACTCAAAGATAAAAACCATATGATCATCTCATTAGATGCTGAGAAAAGTCTTGGAAAGATCAGGAATTCAAGGCCCATACCTAAACATAGTAAAAGCAATATACAGCAAACCAGTAGCCAACATCAAACTAAACGGAGAGAAACTTGAAGTAATCCCACCAAAATCAGACAAGGCTGCCCACTCTCTCCTTACCCACTCAATATTGTACTTGAAGTCCTAGGAAGTCACTCTTATTGAAGTTCCTACACTTGTGATTCTTGAACAGTATTTGTCATCTAGAAAACTCATTGGGGGTCCTTTTGTTTTTTCTTTAGGTGTTAGACTCCCACATTATATCTCAGGAGGAGCCCAAGGAAAAGAAATCATTCTGAAGCTCTCTTCCTTTTCCAGCATTACTAGCCCATGGGGACCCTAGGTAGTTGTTCAGAATGTGTCCACCAGTATCAGGAAAGCAATAGTTCCAAAGTCTAATTTGAAAGTGGCCAGATAGACACAGCTTTGACAATATTAAAGAGAATCCATGATATTCACCCTACTGCTTTTTATGGAGTGTGTGTGGTATGCTCAAGTTTGGGGGAGGGGGAAGCACAAAGGCTCCCTTTGTCATGGGTGGAGTGTTCTGGACTGAACAGTACCCCCAATTCACATGTTGATTTACAACATTAGAAGTTAAGATCTTGCAAGTGATAAATTGGACAAAATTAACTCTTTAAGGTGCTCCTGAGCCTGTGTGACTGGTCCTTTTAAAGAGATTAGAAAACAGATAAGCACAGAAAGACCAGGTGGAGACACAGGGAGAAGGGAGATAGGCCCTAGAAGGATCGAACTTGGCAGGGATGTTGATCTTAACTTCTAATCTCCAGAACTGAGAGGAAATAAGTTTTCGTATAAATCACCAGACTCTGCAGGTTTGGGATGGCAGCCCTAGAAAGCTAAGTCATGGCACTGAGACTTTAATTAGAAAGCATAACTAGTTACCACATTTGCTTTTAATTGAATGCTTACTGTAAGCCAAGCACTACGTTGGGCTGGAGAGAAGTGGAAAAGATGTTTTACATTGTTCCTGCACTTCTGGGGTTAATAGTAGAACAAGAAAGGCAGGGATATGCTGAAGTAATGGACAATCAACATGAAAGCCAAACTCAGTCCTTACTCTGAGGGGGGCCCTACAGTGCCATTGGAATAGCATGAGATAAGATAATTGAGGAAAGATTTACAATCATGAGATGAGCCTAGCACCTACTCCCCACAAGTCCTTGGTCAAATGGCATGCCCAATCAGGCTATGCTTTCCTTGGGTTTGAAATAAGAGTTGATTATAAAGCCTGTGTCTTGTGAGGACTGGTTCTGTTCACACAGGTACAGGACATATCATAAATTAGGTATTCAATAATTTCTGGCTGTGATAGTTTAGAAATGGCCCATGCACCCTCCTCACTATGGACACTTGAGAAGTCCAGGGCCTCTTGGTGTATTAGGTTCCCTGCAGGTGCTAGCCTACAGCCCTAAAGTACTTATCTTTGGGAAGAGTGCCTAGAGCTTCAAAATTTGAACCCAGTCTTCACTTAACCAGGGATCTGGTGACTAGGAAGTTTCTAAACAAGATCTGTGACAGATCTTATTAACCTCATCCCACAGGGGGATGGGTCAGAAGATCATATTACACCCTGTAAGCACTAACTTCAGGATCTAGACTATCTCTGCTTCCGACCGCCTCCTAAACTAGTTTGGGCTGTTTCCATATCTTTTCAATCTGACTTTGGATTCCACAAGTTTGACCACCAGACTTCCACACTCTGCAAAATATGGGTAGTCGTCTAGGATCTATGATCAACCAGGACAAGGTACAAGTGGATGCCATATGATCTTTATTTTTAATCATTATTTTCTTATACAGAAAGAGACAAAAGTTAACAGCTAAACTCAACACTTGTGAAAAGGGAGCCAGAAAGCGTGCGTGACAAAAGTCAGAAGCAAGTTGCTTTGTTTCTTGCCCCCAGGCCCCATTTGAAATCCCAACATATGACTAAATGTACATATGCCCCAGCTGACATCAGTCAACGCATGAATATGAGCACAGTTTCAAATGGTACCAAAATTAATCCATTTCACAGTTATCATTTCTAGAAGCTCGGGATTGCCACTGTCACAAATTCACAATGACAGAGTGAAATAGCAGGTGGATTCAGGCCTGGGAAAACGGCATCAGAGAGGCAAGACAGGTTGGGTGGCAAAAAGCAGCTGGAGGGTTGGTCCCAATCCTAGATATCAGTCTTTATACTCGCTGGGGGCTGGAGAAGGACAGGCATGTTCAGCAGTCAGATAGCAGTATAGTGAAAAAACTGTTGAGGCATGGAGCCAAGGGCGTGTGCTATTTGGAGATCTTTGCCACAGAAATTCTTGCTAGAGATTCTCCTTTCACAGCCTGAGAAAGGAGACACTCTAAAGTTTGAAGACTTGGGAGTAAATGAGAGCAGGCAGTCTGTTAGTGCAACGTCTGTTTTACAGAGCATGTACAAAGACACGTACTTGTATTTAAATTGCAGTCAAGATCACAAACGAATTTAATCACACGATAAATACAGACATGGAGTGAAAGGCTGCAACATCTAACATCCTCACAATGGAGAGAGAACAAGGGATCGCCCTGCACAGAAAGAGCCTTACACACAAGAACCGCTAAACTCCAAACTGAAGGCACAATGAAGGGATCCTTGGTACCTCGAGCATTTCCTTTACAAAGGGTACCCATTTTAAAAAGAATTCCTTTTATACAGATGAAGACTGAATGAAGGGAAGACACTTTCAAATATTTTTAAATAGCAAGAATAACAGTTACTGTGAATTATCTCAAATTTGGATTTCCTCTAAATTCTGAATTACTGTGTTCAAATTAATGGGCTTTTACAGTAGTTGGAAGCAGTTTGATTGCAGCAGTCTAAAATTAGCTAATTATACTGATTAGTATTAGGAGATTTCAGTGTGGAAGATGTGACTGTTTTGGAATCGGTGATGCCTGTGAATGGAGCTTCAGCACTTGTCAGGCTGAAAAGCAGCCTGGCCCAGCAGCTCAGGATTGACTGAGCAGACACACAGTCAGAGAACACATTCTGTTCCAAAGACACTGTCCTGGCAACTCAGCCTCTCTCCACCACCTTCCTCTCACTTGAACTAAAAGACAATCTAGTGGTAATGTTGGTTTTTTTTTTTTCTTGTTTTTCTCATGGGATGCCATTTGCTTGTCAAAAGATCTGTCAACTCTGTCTGGAATCTGGGGAGTTACCATCCAGTGGGAGAGAGGAAGCATCTGGCTCTAAATGCTTAAAACAAAAAACACTGCTGTCCCTAATCCCTAATGTTTGGACTACCAAAAGGACAATATCTAAACAATTGGGCAGATGCTTGTTTGCTGGAGCACCCTAAAGAATTCACACTAATGGCAGTGGAATTGGCAAGTAGCAGAGGAGGCCTCAGTTTCCTGGGTGGAACTGCTCAGCCAGGGCGCAACACAGCTGTGCAGGGGTATGCACATGCCAGGCACCTGTGCGCCCCACTCTTTCTCTTGTGCTTTCATTTTGAAAATCCAAAGTGATGGGCAGTCTAGGAGGGGACAGACAGGGTTGCCATTCTTGTTTAAAAAGTCTTAAAAAGGTTTTGGTTGAAAACAAGTGACAGTCATATTTTAAAGCCTTTTCATTTTTAGTGAAAAGTATCTAAGTGACTAGCCTCACCATTCTCAAAGTCAATAGTCACACATCTATACACACACACAAACACACACACATGGCCACAAGCACACACACACACACGCATTCATTCTCTGTCTCTGTCTCTCTCTCACACAGATTCATTCTATGCCTCTGACTCTGCCTCTCTCTCTGACTCTGTCTCTCTCTCTGTCTCTGTCTCTCTGTCTCTGTCTCTCTCTCCCTCTCACACACACACACAGACACACACACACACATAGGAGTGCTCACATTTCCTTTAGTTGCTGACATCTACAAAGATAGGAGCTGAAGCAGGGGGCACGGTGTCCAAAAGACATGTGAGTGGGGGGGTCCCACAGAATTTAGGCCCCACAAGATGAAGACAGACTTCTCTTCAGAGCATGTCTCTCCTAAGACAAATAGAATCACATACCAGCTATCATTTCATAGAAGCAATGAGAAAAGACAACGTGCCCACATGTTAGCATTACATCAAATCAATGTCTACACAAAGACAGAGTTTGAAAAGTTATGTACAGGGCATTCATAAAAGCCAAGTGTGCACCTTGAGGAATTATGTCCATTAGATAAATACTATTCTGTGAAAACCATTGCAGAGGCCTTGGCACAAGTCACCTGGAAGAGCTCTGTGAAGCACCTGACCTACAATGCACAGGCCACATCCAAGGAGCTGCTTCTCACTTACCCTGCATCCAGTTTTCAGCCTCTGGCAGCCTCCTCTCTAGAGGTCTTGGGAGTCAGCTTCCTGCTCTTACCTCCACATCCCTAGCCTCTAGCTGTCAGGCAGCTCAACAGGAAAACCTCAACACAAGCCAAAGGCAGTGGCATTCCTTGACATACTCTCTGTGGTCCTGGTCAGTGGAGCCTATGCCTGACTCTCTGCTAGCTGGGGGAGGAGTCACATTGGTATAAGTCTGTTTTCATGTATCCAAGGTCACAAAATGCTGGGAGATGCTAGGCTGGCCCCAGAGCTTTCACCTTCCCCAGAATCTCCAACATGTCTAGATGAGACTGATAGCAATCTCTACCATGAGAAAAGCAGGAGATTTCTGAGCCCCAAATCTCTCCATGCAGAAAGGCAATACTAGAAGACCAATGGAGTGAAAGAATAAAAGGAAAATGGGAAGAAAGAAAAGGGAAGAGTGAAGACACAAGGAATGAAAGCAGGAAGTGACAGAGGAAGGAGGTCGACGTGGAGGGAAAGGGGAGGAGACCGGGGAGAGAGGTAGGCCCGCGAAGGGTCAAATGCAAAGAGATTGGCTCCTCAGGTTCGCACTCAACATCAGAGGCATTGGAAACCCTCTGCTAGAACCAGTCCCTTACAGCTACTACTTATTTCTAAAAGAATCTTGCTATGGGCAAAGTTCACTGGTTCCATGGTGCTTCAAGCACTTCACAAGCATCAGCTCCATCAGCCTCTAATGGGCTGGTGAGGTAGGGGAGCCACGGGATTGAGTTATCCAAGCTGGCAGCCTCACTGGAGTAAGAACATTAGCTTGACTAGAAACACACCCCTGGGAATGTTCCTAGCACTGGATTAGCCTCTAGAAGTCATCTGGGGCTTCAAGACAGAGCTGCATTCAAGGAATGTGTCTCAGTATCTGCCTTGGAGGGCTGTTTAGACAGAAGGAAACTTGTCAACTCTGTGGGTTGGAAACCACTGCAGTTGCCAGAAGACCCACGCTATGCACTCTTTTTGGGCCCCACAAAAATGTGCTACATATTTTAAAGCACCACAAAGGAAGAATGATTTGGCATAGAGGCCAGGAGAATACAGCTGGGGCGGGTAGAGATGGTATCAATGGTGTCTTTGATTTTATCACTGACAGTTAAAGAGCAAGTCACCTCTGCCCAATGTCTTCCAAAGCCTCACTGAAAACAGACCAGCCCCTGGCCATGGCAAAGCAAAGCCCAGGCAGGCTTTAGACCCCAGGTCATAGGTTCCCCCACTAGGAAAAATTTTAAGACACACTTCGGGAACTTCTCCCTGTAAGGGCACCATCATTAGGAGAAATCACAATCTAAAGTTCAAGTTCAATGCACCTATTTACAAAAAAAGGAAGTATCCTAAAACTTCAAAGCTAGATAACATAGTGCCAAGGAGGTGGAGCTCATGGTTTTAACTATCCTATGGATTAATCAACCCCACAAAGGAAGAATCTTGAGCTCTCTGTGCCAGTCTGTAACAGCCAACTTCATGAAGGAAGGGGTTATCAATTTCCCTACAACAGAGTACTCCAAGGCTACACCTGGGCTAATGCTAGTGGGCAGTGGTTAAACACAGATGGTACACATCAGAAACAAGATGGCAGAGTTCAAGTGGGCCCCTTGATTGGTCTGGAAAAAGGAGCTCTGCCACACAGGCCAAGTTGCTCTCCACATAGATTTCACCCTGACCAGGAGCATAGGGTTGGTTGGGTGTTGGAGGAAGGCTGTGCCAAGGTCTGTTCAATTGATGTCTTTTGGAGGGTACAGATGGTTTTCATCTGTGGTTCATTATTTGTTATGACTTGTGTTTTGTTTGTAGTTCAATTGTTATTTCTGCCCTCATAATATAAGTGAGAACAGGAAGGATGGAACTGTTGAGAAAAGAGGAACTATAGGGCTGTTGTGACCTCCTCACCTGTATGGCCTAGGTCCCCAGATGGACAGGGGTCCTCAGACAGACCCACAGCCTCAGAGGATGAGTTTGTGGTCATTCTAATCACAATCAATGCTATGGGATGGTTCCTTTGGCATAAGAGAAGCCAGTCCCTAATGAGAGGGCAGGATAGTGGGGACTTGGTGGCAGGGGGGAGGTCTGGAAGAGCTGGACTCTCAGGTCTGTAGTTCTTCCCAGGGGGTTCATGCACTTGTCCTATGTCTTCCCCGACCCCCTGACGCACACACCCATTCCCCCCCTCTTTCACACACACACACACACACACACACACACACACACACACACACACACACACCAACTGTCTCTACCAACTGACTTCATACAAATCCACAATTAGGGAATTATTTGGCAACAAGGAGGCTAAGGCTGTTTTGTGGTGGCACAGTCTTTCAGAAGTCCAAAAGGAAGCAGGCTACCTCTGGCAGAGGCTTTTATACAGGCCACAGCCTGTGCTTAGCTACTTGTCTGCACTGGGGCTGGCTGCCACAATCTCTTCATACTTTGGGGGAGGGTCACTGTAAGAGACACTGGCCTCCTCACTGATGCCCTCCTGGGGTGCAGTCACCTCCTCATAAGAAGGGGGAGGAGTAGCACTGGATAGTCTGGAGAGAGAGAGCTCAGGGAGGTAGAGGGTACTCTCCAGCCTGACAGTGGTTCTGCTTCCCCGACTGGGCCCCAGAACTATCTGTGGGTTATTTCCTGCCTCACGGTGCCCGGAGGACTCTCCCTGGCTATGCACAGTACCTCTGTACACCATGACTCGGGGGAGGTTGTGCCCAGCCCGACTGGCTAGGTATCGGTTCTGAGCATAGGAGGGGTGGTGACGAGTTGCTTTCTGCAGTTGGCACCTCCAGATGATAAACAAGGCGATGACAATCAGCAAGACTACCCCCAGAAGGGGCACCACCACATACATGGCATCTGAACTCTGTGAGGGGTCTCGGACTGAGTAGACTGCATTTGGGTATCCCTTCCAGAACTCCATCTGCAAAAGAAGAAGGGCCACTCAATCATGAGGAAGACAAACGCCAGGCAATGCTCACCTAACATCCATGTGTTAGACATCTGAGGCCTCCAGCAAGTCCTGTACCAAGGACAGGCTTGTGACTCCTTCTCCACCCTGAGCCATCTTACTGGACAAAGAGAGTTCGAAGAGAGTCTAGTGAATCCACCAAGTTTGAGAAACAAAGCTCCCCAGCTGAAGAAGTCCACATGAATCATGCAACTGACCTACAGGTGCACCCCAGCATTCCTTTTGGGCTCCAACAGGCAGGAGGTAGGCTAGGGTGGTAGTCTTGCCTTGTTTCAGACCTGTTCTCATTCCCAAGATCGTACCTCCTCCCAGAACCCAACCCCAGGGTAGTACATGCCGTTTTCTCTTTGTTCTCAAATACTTCCTTGACCTCTTCATAACTGCAGATCTCTTCCATGCACTCCCGCTCAATGGTGCCCTGACGTAGCTCTTCCAGGAACTCATTGGCACGAGGGAACCGTTTCAGGACTGCATGGGCATTTTTTGCTTCTAGAAACACTGAGGAGAGAACCACAGTGAAGCAATTCAGTCCCTACAAACCAGACTGGCCCAATAATGAAGGGAAAGAGGGCAAATCCTGTAGGCCTAAATCCAGGACTCTAAGCAAATAGCTGGGAAGACTAGCTTTCCATGATGCTGTGCTCTCCAGCAGAAGCTCAGGATCATAACATGGCCAAGGTCCATACAAATGAAAATGAGACCCAAATAAGATGGAACTTCCGGTGAAACCGGAAGAAGGACCAGTAAGAATTCTATGTATTCTAGTCTTGGATAGGAAACATCCAGTAGCTTCTGTATCTTTCTGGAAAACGGAAAGCCAGAAATCTTACCATGAGAGCTCTTCCTTTTCCAAGCTGCCACTGGTGGGTCTGAAATAAGGCATGAGCTATGACTTTGGAGGATGAAAGCAATTACCAACGGTAAGACTGCTTACTCCCTCCTCACAGTAAGTGATGCCCCTCTATGCCCAAGCTGAGAGGTCTGGCCTGCAAGTCCTCTTTCCAATGATCCATGAGCTATTGCATTAGTGTACCCCAGAATCACTCAAGGAGAGAAAAGCTGAAAAGATGAATGTGTTCCTTTTGTATGAGCCTGCCCAACTCAGATTGGTCCAGAAACATTCACTTACCAGCCATGATGCTTCCTCAGCTCCAGTGTCTCACTTGCCTGTCAAGGGAGAAAAGAAAGTCATGGTGAAACCTTCTGGGGTCTGGAATGTGACCTCCCACCAACCTGGCTAAAAGATCAAAGCAGCATCCCATGAGGAACAGCACCCTCATATAGCCACTCCTAACCCCTGCTGCTTCTGCTTTGTTCCAATAAACCTTCTCCAGAGCTCTCCAAAGCCCAGGAGAGCCTTGTTCTCAAACATACAACATACACACACATACACATACACACACACTCAGACTCACACACTCAGACTCACTCACACACACTCAGACACTCACACACACTCACACTCTCTCACACTCACACACACACACACACACACACACACACACACACACATACACTCCTGTGAGTCTCAAAGGAAAGCATCTCTGATCTAACACTCCCTATCCCTTCAATGAATCTTTGTCCCTTCAGAATGGAAAGGACCCCAGAGACAGATGAGAAATCAAGCCCAAATATGGGAGTTAAGTAAAGACAAAGTTAAGCAAATTGAACCCAGACAGAGACAAGATCTGGAATTGAACTTGATGGTGAAGATGAGTCCCAGATACCTCCAGAGATGAAAATATTCATTGAATACCAAACTTAATGCAGCAACAACAGCCATCTCAAATATCCCTGCCTAGCTGAGACTGACCTACAGTAATCTATGGATATTTGTTGTTCAGGGTTAGACCCCACTGTGTACAACATAGACATAGTCTTACACTCCCTGATCCAATCCACTGCGCCCAAACTCAGGCAATCTGCTCAGCTCACTTTCCCCAGAAAGAGAGAGATGTTTGAACTTCTCTGGAGGCATGCACATCCTTTATCTTAGCATTAAAGACTACTGCAGCAGAAAACCTTGGTAAAAATATTTAAAAGATCAACATGAAGGCACAGGTCTGGGGGTATACCTTGTTCATACAGCATATCTAAGAATGTGGGTTTGTTTTTCAGGATCACAACTCACAAATAAATAAGTATAACACAATACAATAAATCTGCAATGGTAACATAGAGGAGAGGCCTCTATCCAGAAGTACCGTCATAAAGCCTTTTTCTGCTAACATAATCCTACTCTCCCACCCATACAAATATTCATACATATTCAGAAGCACTGTCTAAACCATCAACATGTGGGAGCAATCACCTCTCAGGTCCCCTCCCCAAGCATAAGCTCATGTTTTATGACTAATGGGTTGTGAGACACAGGAGCTTTGTAACCCATTATGCTACCCTTTTTGCCTAGGCTGCCAGGAAGTTCAGTGTTAACACTGATGGCCAAATACAAATGCTCTAGAAGTCCAGCTGTTATGCACATATACTTTTCTCTCCATAACTTGGTACAGTATTCTATTTATTCTTCCAGAGTGTATTCCTATTGTGTGTTTAATACATGTCTTCTACTCTAGAAAATAAGGATAAAAATCAAGAATAAATTTTAAATGATGGGGAAAGTAACCGATCTAACAGGCATCTGTACTATCATTGTATCATGTTCTCTTTAGAACAGATGGAAAAATACCAACAGACCACTATATACCTCAAGTTTATAACAAATAACAAAAAGAGTACTATCAAAAAACCTATGGTGTCCATATGATGAGGGTGCACGGAGAATTGGATTAGGGACAGGGTGTTTTGGTTAAAGAAAAATAAAGCTGTCACATCAGAGTTTGAAAAAAATGAGCAAAGCTTTCACTAATTAGAAAGCAAACACATCCCATTGCTTACTAAAGTGAACTTCAGAGTTATCAAAAAATTTTACATGGAAAAATTATATAAGAATTTTACATACAGCCATCTTTGGTCCCAAACTAACACTGGACTTCCGTGCATTCATACGCACCTACACCATAGCCCCAAGTTTGTGTTATCCTGGCCTGGAAAAGTCATTAGTTCATTCTGAGCCTCAAAGAAGCCAGGATCTCCCCCAAACAGTTCACAAGCCATCGACACCCTATTAGCAATTCTGTAGCCACTGTCACTACTGCTGCTGTTGCTGCTATGAGGGCTTCTCCCCCTCCCTCCCCAAAATGTAGTGCCTGCTTCTTCCCCTATAATACACCATCAATAGGCAGTTACTATGGCAACAGTGAGGAAGCATGAGGGTTTCATGACAGAAAATGCAGCTGCAGTCACGCATGTATATGTCCCTCCAGCCCCTGGTGGATACTGTACAGCTGACTATAGGCTGAAAGAATTTTTAACCCACTCCCCACAGGAACACAGCTGAATCCTGATATTCTAGAAAGGAAGGAAGGCAGAGAATTGGCCATCACAAAGACTTTCCTTAACCCCACCCCAGGCTGAGGCCTCTGAATCCCAGTTCTCTGGGTCAAAACTCCCAAAGTACCTCCCTTAGGGACTGGTGGCCCCATTGAGCACCTGGCTTACTAAGACCTGGCCTCCAAAGCCACTTCTCCAAATCCTAGCCCCTGTGATTTCCATCACTCAGAACTGCTCGCCAGGAAAGGGTTCTGCGATTTCCAAATCTCGTGATTCATCAATCCACCACAGGCAACTCCCAAATTGTGCTTCAACTCAAACTCTGGGGTCTCTTGTCCCCTTCCACTCATGCCGGCCCTAAAAGGGCCTGGCTTCACCCACCTTCTCTGGACACCAGCGCCCTTGTGAAGAACTCCTGCTTCTGGCCCAGCAACACTATTCTCCTGGGATCTACTCAAGAATCCAAACACCTTGGCCGGCTTGACCTCCAAATCTTCCCTCCCCAACAGTGCCCGGCTCCCAGCTTAGTGGCCCTGAACACCAAACCGTGTCCTCGGGGTTGGGGGCATCCAACCAAATGGCCTCACCGTTCTCCGGGCCCAGGAGGCAGCCGCCCTGTTTGCGCACGCAGCCTGCCACCCCTCTGCTGCTCCTCTTCGAGCAGGGCCCCTGTCCCCGCCCACCTGCTCCGGGTCGGCCAAGCCCCCGGCCCATCCCAGCGGTCTCCTCCCCTGGTCCCTCCCTGTCCCGCTTCCCTCCCACCGCCCCTGGCGCCCCGTCGCCAGGCCCAGGCTAAAGAGCGCCTGGAGCCCCCGCCCCTATCAGCCAGGCGCGCAGGCCTTGCCCATTACCTCGGCACCCCCTGCCTGCCCCTGTTCTCCTCTGGGGTCTCCGTCAGACCCTCCCCCCGCACTCTGCCGAGCCAGTTCTGCCCTCGCGCCCCGTGCCTGGCGTGCCACTCTCGAGCGCCAAAACCTCCTTGCCCTGATAGCCAGGCCGCAATTGTCGCGCTGCACCGCGCACCAGGCCTCCAGGCCAGGAGAGGAAGGAGGGGTGGGCCCGGCTGAAGCGACCTAGGGCTTAGGTGGGGAAGGCCAGCAAGATGGGCCGAGGGTCGGTGGCGCGCACCAAGTACTGCGCGCCCGCGCCCAACTCCGCCGGCGCCGCCCCTGACTGCGCCGGTGCTGCTGGGGGGCGGGGCCTGACCGGCGGGCCTGGGGCTCCCTAGGGACCCCTGGACCCCACCCTGGCCCAGAGGTGACTCGTGGCGCAAGCCCTGCGAAGATCGGGCTCTGTAGGTGCCGCATCAAGGCCCGCATTCCAGGCGTCTTGGAGCCACAGAGTCAGACCTGCCTCCTGGGCCCCACCCAGACTCACCTGCCATTCCAGCCAGCCTGGCCTGGGTGCCTGCTGAGAATAGAGGGGCTCGTGACAGTAGGGCCAGGCCGCCTTATGAGGCTCCTCCGCCCGAGTAGAGGCCCTGCTCCTTCTGCCAATGACTGAGTGACCTTGGTTTCCTCACTTACATCCCCCACCCTGCCTGAGAATTGCAGGCTTTTCTCTTGTGAAATCCGAGAAATGGGGAGAATCCTGCTTTCCCACCACCACCCCTACCGTTCTGCAGCCAAAAGGAGAAGAAAATGGGCACCCCTGGAAAGAAGCAGAAGGAAAAAAGAAGATGCAAGCTCGTAGGCCTGCAAAGAGTGTTGGGTGGAATGCTCAGTCTGTGGGAGGTTCAGCCTGGCTAAAGAAAGCTCTGGTAGGAGAGAAGGATTATTCTAGGAATTGAGGTTGGACCATAGAGAGAGGCAAGATGATTAGGGACTGGGTCTTGGGAAGCATAGGAAGTGCCCAGTGTGCCATACTGGGTTAACAGAGAAGGCTCTTTTCAGCACAGCCCTGTGCTTAGGGTTGCCATCCTCCCTCCGGTAGGCACTAATGGGAATGGGCCAGAATAGGTCCAAGAAAATGAGACCGGGTGGAAAGAGGTCCTGGGGTCCCCGTAGCTCTAGCTTCCAGGGCTGATTCTTTGTTGCCCCTGGACCTACACTTCTCTCTTTTTTTGACATACCTCATTGTTCTTCATCTGCCCCATGGACTCAGAGGCCTCTCTTTTCCTTTTCCTAAGTTACAGGAGCCGCCTTTGCCGGTGAGAGAGCCTCTGTAACCTTTGGCCCTTGGAAAGCCAAGTCAGCAATGACCATGGGCAGGTTGCATGAAGAAAGATAAGATACCATGTGGATGAGAACACCTTTGGTTGGTGCAAACAATTGTGTAGATGTTCTGGCTGGATGTTAAGAGTTGGATGGAGTCGTGGTCAGTGGGGGTAGTTTCAGACCATCAGCATGCTCCTGGGCTGATTTCAACCACAGGCCCTTGGGTACACAACCCCCAAAGAAGGTGACAGAGTGGAGTGTACTTACGTGCACAAAACAGTATGTGATATCTACTGTCCTCCCAGCACCTGCACTTGAGCTGCTTGCTCCAGCAACACAAGCGTACTTTCTAGTTCCTTCTCCACTCATATGCCTTTCCTCCCACTATGGGTCAGGGCACGTTGTCATTCTGCCTACACAGTACCAATGAGATCTGTACTGTGAGGTCTTGCAAGGCCTTCCACCACTTCCCAGGCTGACCATTCCATTCTTAACATTATCTACAGGGACTGGAAGCATTGGGGCCTCTGTGCTTGGTAAGGGAGGGGAAGGAGGACAAGCAGGACCTCAAGAGCAGAGCCTTGATCCACCTCTTGGCAGAACCACACATTTATTGCTCTTTGATCTTCAGCAAGTCAGTTGGAATATCTGTGCCTCAGTTTGCTTATCTGCCAAGACTAAGCATGCCTGCTCAATGTGTTGTTCAGAGGATCATTGAGATGAGCAGTTAAAACTTACCTGGTGTTTACAAATGAGATTAAGACATGGTAACTCTGGCTTGCATTCTGTGCATTGGTGCCTCCTTTCTCTTGGAACCAGGGACCATGTATCTTCCTATATCACTCGCATCCAGCACAGAGGCTCACCCACAACATGTGTTTACTAAATCCCAGTAGATCAGAAGTAGTGAGCTAGAGTCAAGGTTCACTATAAAATCACCACCATGAGATTGGACCTGCTTCCTCCCTCTGCCAGCCTTGAGTACCCTGTCCTTCCCTGTCCTTCATTTTCACCAATCCCATTCCCTCCTCTCACCAGTTTTTCTCTCCATTACCCCACTTTGCATTTTGTCTTATACCTATTTACAGCTACATTACATTAATTATTTTCCTGACTCCCATTCATCAAAATTGAACTCTTCTGTGAGTCTTCCTGCCCATCCTTTCCAAGCCTTCCTTCACCCTCAAGTCAAAGCACTGATCTTAACTCTATTTTCTCTGCACATTCTTCACCCTCTACACAGTACAGACTGGTTAGATTGTAGTCTCAATTGTGCCCTTCATTCCTTACATGGCTGCCCTTGCCTCACTACTTCAGGCAGTGACTATATTTGGAAACCATGTCTTTAATGATGAAACTGAGGTAAAATGAGGAATTTGGGGTGGGCACTAGTGCAGTATAACTAGGATCCTGATTAAAAGGAACAACTTAGACACAATCACACAGAAAATGATCATTCGAGGACACTGTAGTCAGCCATCTATAAGCCAAGGAGAGAGATATCAAAAAGGAACCAACCTTGCCAACATCTTTAACTACATTTTCCATCTTTGAAACTGAAAAAAAATTTCTATTCTCATCGCTGTACTTAGGGGCTTTTCTCTGATATCCTAAAGCCATATATTCTTTATTCAGTGATGTTATATGCCAGGTGCTATCCAGGACCTAAGAATACAGATGACAGTGAGCTAACCATACATGAGGACTTCAAGGTCATTATACAAGCCCCTCTGCAGTATTTCAAATATGTAGGATAGTGAGTGATGACTGGTTCAATGGAAAAATTTAAGCACAGTAAGGTGATTAGGGAGGGATCTGCTGAAAGTATATCCTTATTGCTGAAAGATAGTTCTTCTTGTCCTTGATTGACATATTTACAAGTATAAGCACCCCAAAAGCATAGTTTCATCTAATATGTTCTAGTATAGGGCAAGAATGATGCAAGGCCTCCCAGGCAATCATGAGAAATTTTGACTGTTAGTTTAAATGATGTGGAAAGAAACTGAGGTCTCTGGATAAGAGAATATCAAAACTTATCTATTTTCATATAAATTATCAGAATGATTTCCTTATGAAAGTTGGATGTCTTAGGCTCTAAGACACTTCTGTGGGACTGTTGGAACAATCCAGGAGAGGGATGATGGTGACTTGCATCAAGCAATGGGAAGGAAAGCAAGTTCTGGATGGAGTTTGATGGGGGTTACATGAATATTAGATAACAGCATAGAATTTAATAAAGACCTATAAACAAGAGTCAAAGATATAGGAGTGATGGGGGTGCTTTAACTAAGATGCAGAAGATAACGTGGAGCTGGTTATATACAGAAATCTCTAGTCCTGAGTCAATATCAGAACTGGAGATGGGAATGGAAGATTATAATTTAGTTAGTATCAAGCACTTTCAGAATTAAGCCCTAGACAATCCTCAAGGCAATATTTCAAGGCAGAATAGAGGATGAGGAGCAAATGCAAAAGGCAGAATGGAAGGATGAGCTGGCAAGAGATTAACCCAACAGGATACGGAGGAAAACAATCAATGGTAGCAGGAAGACTGGGGAGGGGTTACCTATTATTCCAAACCCTCCCTTGGGAGATTAATATAGAAGAAAGAGTTTAAGGATATCCTGGACTTGATATGAGTGCCAGCCCAGTGGAACATTCAACAGGGAGGGGTATAGACTAGTGATTTGAGGGGAGGAAACTTGAAATAGTCTCCTAGGAGACAGAAGAGTTCATGTTCTCTGAAACTGTGGCATGATTGCTGGGCTGCATCAAGAATCCACTTGAGGATTAATGGCCCTTACTTTAATGTGAAAGTATTTATTCAGTGTGCTGATTTCTGATGCCACATCCAATTGCACAGGTGCAGACTCTGAGTAGAGATTTTTGCCAGATGAGTATAAGGAAATGACAGAGGACTGCCAGAAAAGTGTGTGTATTCAAGGAAAAAAGTCACAGAACTAATTGTGGGCCTCTGGCTGCATATGGAAGAATGTAAGGCTTGAGCAAGATTTTGAGGAGAGGCAGAATTTGGTGAAACAAACACAGGATCTCTAGCTGGCTGTTGGAGAGCTGGATGCACAACAGGGAAATTCTTGAAGGATGTTGAAGGATGTTGCTTACAGAAGTGTTTACTGCGGTCATGAGCAGAGCAGTAAGTCAGGAAGTAGGAACATGGTGTCAACACAAAATCACCACAAATGTGCACATTTAACAAAGTTTGACAGCCTGAAGCCTTCCCTGCTTGACAATTGCTTACCCCATGCCTTGGGTTAACTGTGAACCTAAGGGATGCAGCATTCCCAACCATGACCTTACCCTACAGCCTCACAGGTCCCTCAAACTACCTTGTTCTGCACATTGCCCCACCACAAGAGATATTCCCTGAGCTGCATGCAGCTTCTCAGCCCTTTTTCAGCTCTGCCCTTGAGCCTTTTCTTCCTTTTTAGATAAATGAATAATGCTGGGGGATGGCTAAATTAAGTCAATGAATAAATTTATGGTTTGCTTATGGTGAGAACACTTAAAGTTTACTAATAGCATTTTTTCTGGTATATGGTGAGAATACAATGCATAT
>NC_045030.1:73886181-73898015 GCF_008632895.1 Mastomys coucha | reverse complement strand
CTTTCTCTCCACCTCTGTTCTTCCACCTTAACCCTAGTACCCACCATTTTACACTCTAAAGGATTCTGTGAGCTTAATTTCTTTAGCTTCCACATACAAGTGAAAGCTTGTGATACTTTTCTTTCTGTACCTGACTGTTTTCATTTAGCATAACTTCCCTGGGTTCATGCCTTATGTTGCAAATGGCAGGATTTCCTTGCTTTCTGACAGATTAATATTTTGTTGTATGTATACACCATAATCCTGGACCCCTTGCACTGTGTGGATGGCAACACAAATTAGCACAATCATTATTGAATCAATGGAAAAGTTGCTCAAAAAAGTTGAAAACAGAATATCTTCCATAGCATATAATGAAACTGTAAGTACACTCAAAAGAGCTACCTGTAATTCTATATTTACTGAAGCACTATTTACAATGGCCAAGAAGTAGAAGCCCATACACTTCTAATTGAATATCTATTATGTATAAATCAAAGTGTCTGCCTTCTTTCATTCTGGTTGGAAGATGCAATGACATCTTTAGTTTTTATGGCTATCTCAGCCTTCAAATAAGCCTAGAAGACATATCATTTCAGAGACGCACAGTTTCACTTTCACCCACTGCCTCCCTTTGGTATATTACCAAAAAGCTCTGCTTCTCTACTTTTAAACTAAATGGGTTTAAGAAGCAAGGAAGTCTCTGAGAGCTCTGATAGGTCAGGGTTAGTTGATACTGTTGGTCTTCCTATGGGGTTGCCATTGCCTTCGGCTCCTTCAGTCCTCCCCCTAACTCTTCCATAGGGGTCCCCGACCTCAGCCCAATACTTGGCTGTATCTACATCTGTCTCAGTTAGCCACTGGGTAGATCCTTTCAGAGGACAGCCATGCTAGGCTCCTGTCTACAAGCACTACATGGCATCAGTAATAGTGTCAGGGTTTGGCATCTGTGCATGGGATGGATCCCAAGTTGGGCAGATCAGTGGTTGGCCATTCCTTCAGTCCTTGCCCCATTTTTGTCCTTGCATTTCTTTTAGGCAGGAAGAATTCTAGGTCTAAAATTTTGAAGGTAGGTTGGTTTTTGGTGACCCCATTCCTCCACTGGGGGCCCTGCCTATCTACTGCAGGTGGTCTCTTCAAGTTCTCTCTCCTCACTGTTGGACATTTTGGCTGAAGTCATCTCCATTGAGTCCTGGGAGCCTCTCTTATCCCAGATCTCTGGAATTCTCTAGAGGTTCCCTGTGCCCCCACATGGACTGGACCATGGCTCCTGGCACATAGCCAAGGACTGCCTTGTTTGGCCTCAATGGGAGAGGATGTGCCTAATTCTGTAGAGACTTGATGCCTCACGGAGAGGAGGGAGCATCCTCTCAGAAACAAGGGGGAGGGAGGATGAGGTGAAGAGCTATGTGAGGGAGAACCAGAAAGGGAGCAACATTTGAAATGTAAATAAATAAAATAATTTAAAAAATAAAAAGAAGCAAGGAAGTAGAAATTGTGATGTTAGTGTTATTAGGTCAGCTTATGCCTCCCTCAGCCCCTACTGTACAACCTTTCAGCAATTTCTTCTACTCACACATAGTGTATGGTATTCCTTAAGAAGCCTCCATCTGAGGGACTAAGGCCTTGAGAGTCCAGACACATCTGTGGAAAGACCCAAGACTGGAGGCTTGACCTTCCAAAAGAAGGAAAAAATTCTTTGGTGGTACTGGTTTGCCTGCCTTTTACTCGATTAGCATTATCATTTGCCCACCTGCTCTATTTGAGGGTAAAGAAGCCAGTAAACTAGCACTTTCCAGACACTAGAATGCAAGTCTCCAAGGTTTCTTTCAATGAGGCTTCTTTCTTTGTCCCAGTGTCCTCTACCCATCTCCCTGTATCCCTCTCCCCACCTCAGGATATGTCATTGTCTCTGTCTCTTGCAAACTTATTCTTTTCTATTTGAGCCATCAGAATTCTTGCTAGTTGGTACACACCTGTAGCCTCAGCATATCAGAGGTTGAGGCAGGAAGATGACAAAGACTTGAAGACTGCCTTGGATATCAAACACACAAAGTACTAAGAAGACCAAATGAACTTCTGATTGCCCAAAATGGCAACTTTAAGAGTGAAACAACTGGTGAGAGACTTGTGAGGTCCTACACAAGGTCAGTACCTCCTGGAAGTCCACAAGCCTGTGTCTTCACTAAGGACAAGTATGCTCATGATGCTGAGAATAGAGCAATAGGCTAAGAACACTTAAGACTGAACCTTCAGGGCTGTCACAAGAAGGAAGACAGATGACATTAGTAATTATAAATGATTTTTTAAAAAGAAGCTGTGAATTTGAGAGAGAGCAAGAGAGGTGCATGAGAAGGGTTGGAAGGAGGAAAAGGAAGAAAGGAATGATGAAATTATATTATAATTTCAAAAATTCAAGTGAAATCTTTATATCACATAGTATTAAGTATCCAGGACAGCAAGATGGGTCACAGGGTAAAGGTATTTGCTGCACAGGCCTAGAGTCCTGAGCTCAATCTCTGAAGCCCATATAAATAACATACAAGAATAAAATAAAATTAAAATTAAAAAGCCCTGATAAAAATCTGTAATATCAATACATATAAATTTTTCACACACAAAAAAAATGAATTATAAACTATTTATTCTAATATATCTTTGTGATTTTTATGGTGATTTGTGATTTGGGGGATGTTAATCTGGTATTTGGATAATTGCCCTGAAAGAAACAATCTTTCCCTAATGTGGAAATCCTGGAATTCTTGCACGCTAATTCGACATTATGATAATGCACCTTCGACATGTCAAATTTGAAAAAAAAAAAAAGCACAACAGAAGTTAGGGATTGCTAAAAGTCCTTCTGCAGTTTATACTTCAAATAGTGGGAATAATGAAAAATGAAATATACAACATAGTATTGCAAAAAATAATATCTACTATTTTAAATAGCAGGAACAAGGAAAATGTGATAGAGTGCATTACAGACAAAGAAAGGACAATTGTGTGGGAGCAGGCCATAGGGGCAGATGACCCACAATCCTTCCCTGCACTGTGAAGAGCTACTAACTTCTCGTTTGCTCTCTCACTTTATGCCTCTTCTTTTTTCATCCTGTAACCCACTGTGTAGAGTTAATTTTGTTGGTATGTGCATGGATTTGGAGCTGTCCATTAAACATGGGTAACTACTGTGATTCACACTCCTGAAGAAAATGTATTCTCCCCCCTCCAGTCATCAACTGCCAATTGTTTCTGAGGATCTCCTCAATCCATGTTGAGATACTGACTGTTATGTTTTAATCAACAGCTACACTTAAAAAAACTATAACAAATAAACAACAACAACAACAATAAAAAAAAAAAAACCCTAGCGCCTAGAATTGTTAGCCTGGTCAAGAACCCATGGACAAGGAGATTATAGGACCTAAGGAAAAATCCACCACTATTATTTTGCTAAATAGTCATAGTATCAAGCTGTCTTGAAAATACCCGTCCTCCTACCCATAGGTAAGTGCTTCTCTCAGCCCTCATCACCGAAGTTTCTTTTTGCAGTGAACTATGACAGTTAGTGCAGAATGTTCTCTGATGAGAACTGAGAGGGGTGAACTAATCTATGCATGAATCTGTTAAGAGGAGGTGGAAAGATGGTAAGAGCTAAAGATCAGAAAGAACTACTGTCTAAAGATCAGACAGGGCCTTTGCACTGTGAATGTAAGCAGCTGTGGTTGCCAGGAACTGTTCTTTTTGGAAATTTTTCTGTGAATGGATATACACAGACGTGAGTATTCTCTATTAAAGTTTTCAATCATGTGAGCAGTGTTAAAGTGTTGTTTGACACTGATTTAGCATAAACATTACTGGCAATGTGGCAAGGAAGGGGAAGGAAGGGAGGGAAGAAAGGAAGGAGGAAAGAATGAAGAAAGGAAAAGAAAAGAAAAGAAAAGAAAAGGAAAGAAGAGAAAAGAAAAGGAAAGAAAAGTAGGGGAGATCCAACTCCCTCTTCTGACTTCCTTGGGCACCAGGCATGTGTGTGGTGCACAGACTTGCATACAAGTAAAACACACAAATACATCAAATAATAGAAGAAGGAAAGAAAGAAAGAAAGAAAGAAAGAAAGAAAGAAAGAAAGAAAGAAAGAGAGAGAGAGAAAGAAAGAAGAAAGAAAGGAAGAAAGAAAGGAGGAAGGAAGAAAGGAAGGACAAACAGTGGCTACTAGCTGAGAGGTATAATGTTCGATTATTATACATAAGACCTGATCTCAATCAACAATACACCAAAAGGAATAAATGGATTAAAAAAAAAACAAAGCTGAACACACAAATGTCTTTCTGCAAATTTTTTTATTGATTTAAGTTTTATTGCATTATGATAAGAAAAGATACATAATTTCAGTTTATCTAAATTTGTTAACATTTAAAAACATATTTTAAATAAATATAATTACATCACATTCTTCTTTCCCTTTTGTACATAGCAAGACCCTGTCTTAACAACTCTGCAATACACATATATTGACTTTCTTTGTTTCTTTTTCAGAATGTTTTTGTTAGTTACTTTAATGTAAATAAATGCATGGCTTTGTTTTTTCCATAGTGAGTCTTTATATTTTTATTAAATATAGAAAGTCTCCTCTTTCCCTTCAAGGATCAGAAAGATGTTTGCTAACTGCCTTTGTAGTTGGAAAAAATAGCTAATTCAAAGGCATAGCAGCTCAAAGAATGTGATGGCTTCAGTGCCTTCAAAGCTCCCGGGCCTCACTGAGAGTGCTTCTCCTTCTAATGTCCACCTTGCTCTTATACCTTGTGATATTGATATTGAATCTAAATCCAGGAAAAGCCTGCAAAATCTAGTTAGAAATGGCCTTTCTATCATAATCTACCTTCACTTTAAAGCTACTATGTGCTGCCATTAGAGTTTTATGTCTTTTATTCTTTTTGTTAAAAAATAATCATGTAACAATGGTTTACTTTGTTCTCTGGAATCTAGAAAGAGGAAAGACCCATCTCTACTCTCTCTTTGGAATGTTTTTCATTTGGAATGTGGTCATAAAGTAAATGGCTACATATTCAACCTGCTTAAGTGCATTTATTTATTTAGTTATTGAAAACCAAAATATATGTGCAAATAAATATGGTGGTGTTGAGAGGCCAAACCTACTCTATCTTGGGACTGGCCTCTATCTTTAAAGAAAAAAAGTCTGAGAACTTGCCCTGCAGCTGAACCCAAGCCACACCCAGGTATCAGGAAGAACCCTATGACTTGTCCTTGGCCATACCCAGAGCAACAGTTAATCAAAAATTAGTCTAATTGTTTCAGATGGACTTTCAGACCATTTGTGATTGTTCATGGACTTGCTTCAGGACACCTGCTTGTCAGTTTACAATAATCATTCTATTAGATGCTTGCCAGGCTGGACACCTCCTCACTCCCATTCCCTATAAAAAAACCTCGTCCTGCTGAGGATTCGAGGTTGCTCTGCCTTCCCATTCTGGTGTGTCAGGGTTGAGCTGGAAGAGAGCCCAAACCTGAGCTTGTAATAAAGACACCCTGATGGGATTACATCTGAAATGGGGTTCACAAATGCTTCCAGGCACAGTATTGTGTCCTTAGGATACTCTTTGATCAGGGAAGGAACCATACTGGAAATGATAAAACTTCACCAGGGAGTTTTTGTTTTGTTTTGTTTTAAAGAAAAGTTTTAGCAAGATAGATGACTCAAACCAGTTTTAAAACCACCTTTCTTATATATTGTCAATAACCAATTTGTATGACACAATGCTGTAGAGAGTTTCAAACAAAAGAATGGTATGATACACTTCATAGAGACCACTTTAGGTGCTGTAAAGACAATGGGACTGTAAAGCTCTCTAAAGACATGAAAGAAGCTTCATCCAACAAATTATAGGTGCAGATGCAGAGACCCACAGGCAAACATTAGGTAGAGCCTGGAGAATTCTGCAGAAGAGGAGGAGGAAAGATTGTAGGAGCCAAAGAGGACAAAGACACCACAAGAAAGCCATAGGATCAACTAACATGGACTCATAGGGGCCCACAAAGACTGAACCAACACTCGGAGAGCCTGATTGGATCTGACTTAACCCTTGGCACACATGTAACAGTTCTGTGACTTGATCTTCATGTGGGACATCTAACTGGGAGCAGGAGCCATCTCTCATTCTTTTGCCTGCTTTAGGTACCCTTTATACTTGCTAGATTGCCTCCTCCAACCTCAATAGAAGGAAATATGCCTAGTCTTACTGCAACTTGATATTCCAGGGTTGGGATGCCTGCCCTTTTCTGAAGATAAAGGGGGGAAGAATGAATGAGGGGGAATAGGGAAAGTGGGGAGCATTTGGAGGAAAGAAGGGAGGAGGAACTGAGGTCGAGATGAAAAATAAAAATATACAAAGAAAGAAGAAGAGAAAAGAAACAAGACCAGTTTTAAAGGTAAGAAAACTTGCTGGGCATGGGAGCACAGGGTTTTAATCTCAGCACTCCAGAGGAGGTAGAGGCAAGAGGATCTCTATGAGTTCCAGGACAGTCTGGTCTACATAATGAGTTCAAGGACAGCCTGGTCTACATATGAGTTCCAGGACAGCTAAGGTTATACAATGAGCCCTGTCTCAAAGAAATGTTGCAAAAATAACAGGACACACACAAAGGATAGTAATGGCTCTTTGGACATATACTACAGAAGGATTCTAGATGGAATTTAGAGGCAAAACTAAAATGATATGTCTTATGGTTGGCTGCTTGAAGTTAAGAAAAAAAGAAAGCAGTTATTGATATCCTAGGTATATTACTTCCTGCAAGTCACTAACTGATAATCTGAATTTATTAGTTGGGGCCACTTAATAAAATACCATATAAAGTGAGTGACTTAAACAATAGTAATATGCTTTCTTGCATTGCTGAACGCTAGAATTCCTTGGTCACAATGTATACAAATATCATTGCTGATTAGAATTGGGGTTTGTAGCCAACATCAAATTTCTGTATTAGCATGGTTTATTTTGTGTGCACCCTACTTACTGCATTAGGACCCTCTCATCTGACATCACTTAACTTTAGTTACCTCCTCAAGCATCCTTTTCTCAATACAGTAGCATTGGAAGTTAGTTTTGGCATATAAATGGGAGATTCACAATTTAGATTATGGTTTGTGGAAGAGGAATGTTCTAGCTAGTTCTTGGATCAAGCTTCCCATCATGCTGGTCAGTCTGAGAGTGTAAAAGATACTCGACTTTATGCTTCATTGTACAATACATAGCTCTTGATTTGTGTGTTATTCTGAATATTTTGAGAAAAAATTTCATGATTTCCTGTGCAAAATGGGAATGATTCCTTTGTTGGTCATATGGTCATATTTACACTGTCCATGCTACCTGCCAAAGCAACAGGAATCGTAACACAAAAAGACGGATCGATGCTGGTATTGTATAGCAAAACCTCAGGAACCTAGCTTAACAAAACACACACACACACACACACACACACACACACACACACACAAACACACAATTTTCTTTGCTTTATAAGATTTATTTTATTATTTATTTATGTATTTGTGTATGTATCTTTGCGTGTGTGTATGGATACTGGTAGAACCAGAAACTACTTTCAGATTCCCTGGGGCTGGAGTTATAGGAAGCAAAGGTTAGGAAATGAGTGTTGAAATTGCTGGCAGAGCCTCAAGGATGAAGAGATGACATGGTAAGAGGTGTGGAGTGGTCACATTTGACCATATTAACACTGTGCCTCTTCCTTATAAAATAATAATACCCAGCAACAATTTGCACTTTAATGAGTTTATCTAATTCCAGTCACCTCACAAAGTCACCTAAATACTATGTTCAGATTGGCTTCCATCTTTATACTTCACAATGGTGAATGCATTTAAACAGAATGAAGCACTAGGGGAGCAGAAAAACTACATTGACTCCATAGCAGCTTCTGTTGAAGATTTCATGAATATGCTGCCATGAGTCTTCAGACATTCCCTCGGGGATAAGGGAGGAATGCTGTACAGGTACAGAGGCCTAAATTCTGACAAAGTGGGTCTCAGTATTTCACACAGGAATATTTTGAAGTTACTATATTAAAAAAAAATGACACCACACTTCTAGCTAATGTCACAGGAAAGACAGCAGTTCTATCTGTGGAAATGTGCAGGATAATGGCAGGTGTTGAAGTTTTCTTCCATGCAAGTTACAACTGAAAAGCCAGTCAGGTATCTATATTTTAGGGTAAAAATAAGTAGCTACAAATAATAGTCTATATTAGATAAAGAGGTGTGTGTGTGTTCTCTCTCTCTCTCTCTCTCTCTCTCTCTCTCTCTCTCTCTGTGTGTGTGTGTGTGTGTGTGTGAGAGAGAGAGAGAGAGAGAGAGAGAGAGAGAGAGAGAGAGAGAGAGAGAGAGAGATCACCTAGGGTAGAAAAGGATTTAAATAAAACTAAGTTCTAAGATCTAATCCTTCTAATATACAGAGAAATAGTCAGCAAGGAAGAGTAACAAGGAGAAGCTTGTGGGCCAAAAATAGGGGAGGAAATAGAGGCAGTCATAGAAGGCAGAGGAGTTGAGAAGGGAATGGTTATCAGATGAATTAGCTTTGCCAAGAACCACAGAACATGGGAGTAAATGAAGGATTTGGCAACCTGTTGATTTGTATTTTCTTTGGTAAGAGCTGGTTCCATAAAGTGATAGGCACTGAGGCTGCACATGTATGTGTGTGTTAAGTAGTATTGTGAGCAGGAAGAGAGAGAAGTGAATGAAGACAAGGGCTTAGAAATGAAGTAGATAACTGTCTAGTTAGAGGATGTCAAAGAATGATGCATTTTAAGGTAAGGGGCATGAACACCGTGCTTGGATGCTGATTGGACTGGTGTAATAGAAAGGGGGATTATGATGTTGCAGATGGAGTTAAATAGAATAGAGTGGGATCCAGAATATAGATAAAGATATCACTGTTAAGAAGAAAACCTTTTTAGCTTGAGGAATGATTGAGTACAGAGGAAGCCCAAAAAGAAAAAGAAAAATAGTCCTACTAAAGAGATTCTGAAGCAACTCTCATCCCATACTTCTGACTTCTAAATTGAACATAAGGAATGAAAGGCACAGGAAGCTTAAGGAGAAGTAACTGGAAGTTTGAGTATGGGTGTGGAAGGGCTCAACACATGGACATCCTGAGCAAGGAAGAGCACCTAAGTGAGACTATAGGTTATGTGGTTTGTTCATCAGCATTTGCAATTCTCTCTCTTTGCATGGAGACTCTGAGAGCAGACAGCTGGCTTCATCTAGTGCTGGCTATTTGCTCATCAACTGGAGCACAGGCAAGGAAGGCAAAGGAGTGACTGTGCTAACAGTATGTCTGAAAAGGCTAAGAACAGAACACATGGGAAATGTTAACTGAAAAGGTCACAAGGGAGGCCACTGAAGAGCTGCATTTCCGATACTGGACACGAGGGGGCAAAAGATGACCAGAAGTGAGTCTGACCACACCCTAATCTAGCTTGAGACTCTTGTGTCCAAAGCATCTCTGGCCCTACTGCCCACTCTAAACATCCCTTCAACTACAAGGTGCATGGAGATGAATCCATTGCTGATACCACCCAATGGCTGATGTGTGGTGTGGTGTGGTGTGCTGTACTGTGCTGTGCTGTGCTATGCTGTGCTGTGCAGTGGTATGCTGTAGTATGCTGTGGTGGTGTGGTAGTGTGATGGTATGGTGTGGTAGGCAAGAACAGAAGAAGCTATGAGCATCAAGAAACAATAGGAACCTTCATCTGTACCTGTCTTGAGCTCCTGGCCCATGTGTGGGGTTTGGCAAGATTCCAACTTTAAAGTAACCACAGAAAGCACACACTGAGTGCTCTTAAACACCCCAAGCTATGAGAAGTTGGTGTGAAGATGAAACTTAATTTATATGCTGGTCTTAAAAAGCCATCAGACCTTTTGCCTGAGGCTGAGACCATGGTATGTAGTATCACGGGCTGGACCTAACCCATAGCACTCCTGGAACCAAATGTGCAAAGCCTTTCAAATGTGTTCTTGCTGAAGGAGGGAGCCTTTATTGCCAGGCCTGAGATGAACGTAAGCTGATGAGACAATTTAAAATCTACTCCTCATTTTTGCCTTTCTCACTCATTCATTTACTCTTTACCTGTTCCTTCATGCATGACAGGAGAGGAGGCAAACGGTCATTTCCTTAGGTCAGTGATTCTCAACCATCCTAATGTTATAGTGACCCCCAACCATAAAATTATTTTTGTAATTTTACTACTGCTATGAATGGTAATGCAAATATCTTATATGCACATGGTCTTAGATAACCCCTGTAAAAAAGGGTTGTTCTACTCCCAATGAGGTCATAATCCATAAGTTTGAAAACCACTGTCCTAGGTGATAGATGGGAGAAAATGGAGGAGTCTTGGTAACTGAGAGACTGGAAATGGCCGTTTTTTTTTTTTTTTTTAAGTTTTATTGCATTATGATGAGAAAAGTTACATGATTTCAATTTATATGAATTTAACATTTAAAAACATATTTTAAGTAAATAGAATTAAATCACATTCTTGTTTTTCCTTTTGTACCCCAACTCCTCCCAGAAAACCCCCTTCAATACCAACAATATCTTTTTTTGTCATATTCTTTAAATTTTATAAAGTATTATAACAATAAAAATTAGTATTATAAAAGTTGTTTGAAATAAAACAACAATCAATTTAACAGTCTTATGTAGATGCTTGTCTACAGCAATACTGAAAATACATACGTTTTTCTCAATATAAATTTTAAAAAACTCCAAATGTATTAACTATATATTTCAAAATAATATATCACTACTAATATTTTCTTAAATGAAAATAAATATACAAAGTCTTTTTGTTTGCTTGCTTGCTTTGTATTTAGTAGAGCTTAAAATCTTGGCTCTTACTGTGGTAACTTGATACAAGAGTTAAAAATGTCAAGCAAAGCATTCAGTCTTACTCTTTGTTGTTCTCTTACAAACTCCCTCCCAATTTAATTGTCTACATTTCTTTTGGGTATATAAATACTTTTAAAATATGTAAACTGTTCTGAAAACCATAGTATAGTGTAAAAACATGAAATAAACAATACTACTAATAGAGACGCTGAGATAGGAGAAGCAAGATCTCAAGACCACTATGTTGTACACAGCAAGACATGGTCATGAACAAACAAGCTAAAAGTGTATATGGATTGTATAATATTGGACCTATTTCTCTAATTACCAAATTAGAGAGACCATTGGATGACAATAAATGAATTTCTAATTCCTCATATTTTTGGATTTCAATCAATTACGATATGTTGGTAATATTAATTTTCATATTAAGATATTAAGAAAAAGTAATTGTTACTTCCTGTTGTTTTTGTTGTAAGAGGTGGAATTAGGTTTATGTGGATTTGTTGAAAGATTACTTTCTTGCTTCTTCTGGGGTATAATTTTGCTCCTTATGTTGATGTTTTCCATCTATTATCCTTTGTAGGGCTGGATTTGTGAAAAGATATTATGTAAATTTGGTTTTGTCGTGGAATATCTTGTTTTCTCCATCTATGGTAATTGAGAGTTTTGCTGGGTATAGTAGTCTGGGCTGGCATTTGTGTTCTTGTAGGGTCTGTATGACATCTGCCCAGGATCTTCTAGCTTTCATAGTCTCTGGTGAGGCGTCTGGTGTAATTGATAGGCCTGCCTTTATATGTTACTTGACCTTTTTTCCCTCACTGCTTTTAATATTCTTTCTTTATTTAGTGCATTTGGTGTTTTAATTATTATGTGACGGGAGGAAATTCTTTTCTGGTCCAGTCTATTTGGAGTTCTGTAGGCTTCTTGTAT
>NC_045030.1:73881801-73885445 GCF_008632895.1 Mastomys coucha | reverse complement strand
TCTTAAAGTCCTGTATCATCATCATGAGAAGTGATTTTATATCTGATTCTTGCTTTTCTGGTGTGATGATGTGTCCAGGACTTGCAATGGTGGGAGTACTGGGTTCTGATGATGCCAAGTAACCTTGGTTTGTGTTGTTTATTTTCTTATGCTTGCCCCTGGCCATCTGGTTATCTCTAGTGCTACCTGCCCTTGCTAAATCTGACTGGAGTCTGTCCTTCCTGTGATCCTGGTTGTGTCAGAACTCCTCAGAGTCAAGCTGTCTCTGTGATCCTGTGATTCTGGGATCCTGTGATCCTGGGTGTGTCAGAGTGCCTGGGAGTGGAGCTTCCTCTGGGTGTTTTGGGAATGACTGCAAAGTTTGAGCCCAATGTCTGCTCAGGGCACTGGCCAGCCCAAACAGACTGGCAGCAACCTGAGCCACTGGGCTGGCAGACTTCCTGTATGCCTGGGTCCTATTGTTCCCAGTTACTCCAGGTGTTGGGACAGATGCTGTGTCCTCCTCACCTCTGATCCTAGACATGTTAGAGCTCCTGGGAGTGGAGCTTCCTCTGGGTGTTGTGGGACCAGAAGGAACCTGAGCCACTGGGCTGGTA
Source organism: Mastomys coucha (assembly GCF_008632895.1). Classification (NCBI taxonomy): domain Eukaryota; kingdom Metazoa; phylum Chordata; class Mammalia; order Rodentia; family Muridae; genus Mastomys; species Mastomys coucha. The sequence goes on along the minus strand of NC_045030.1, from coordinate 73,884,849 downwards.
GAATTCCTGTGTGCCTGGTCCCTCTGGTCCCAGTTGGTTGTTGGGATACCAACACAAATTGGGTGTTGGGACAGATGTATGTCCTCCTCACCTCTGATCCTGGGCATGTTGAAAGGGCTGTTCTTGAGAGATGAAAGTACAATGGTTAGAGGAGGGAACCAAAAGAGAAGGTCCAACTGGACCAAGAAAAATAGATGGGACAAGGCGAACAATTAGAAAGGGTTGGTCTCACAGCAGTTCAGGAGGCTGCAGATGACTAGCATTCGTTTGTTCACTAGCATCCTGGAGAACATTGGAATACAGATAAAGCCCCTGCTGTCAAGCAACTGTCTTTTATCCTTTTCCCTCTGATCCCATGAATCAACAAAGATATTCACAGGTGGTCCAGGTCAAAAGTTGAAGTATTGTCTTGGTTCTCCTAAATTCAGAATGGACTTGGTGGACACCACCTATCAGTAGGTAAGGAATGTGGAATAGAATAGAAGCACTAAGACAGATAAACCACATCACTAGTCCTGGAAAATTTACTATGTACAAGAACTCCACACAGACTTGCCTAGCAAACCCAAAGGCTCAGGTTTAAATCACCCTATGATATCGGCCCTCTCCTAAAACCTAGACTTGCTGTAGTCATAACCCATGCCAAGTCAGATGAATTTCCAGCTCCTCTCTCACCTACTTGCCCCACAAGCTGGAACTTGGATTATACAAACACTTGAATTCACTATTCTAAATACTGCAATTTGTCTGTCCTCTCTGTTGACCTTTGCCTGTCTGCATTTGACATGTTTTGATTCTGTAGGGTTATGGGTTTTGTTTCATCAACAAGGTGACTATGTGGCTAATTATCCTTTGACTTTTGGGGTCAGGGCCTCCATCTGAGCAGGAAACACCCATGGCTCCAGAAGTTTCAGGTATCTTGGCTTTTAACTCTCATTGTCAATCTCTCACCCTTCTATCACCCCCATCCTTTTGCAGTCTCAGGAGTTGTGTATGCTGTGGAGAAACTTCCAGAGGCTAACTGGAGCCACCATAGTGTTGGTAGTGTGTATAGCTGTCTCATCTACCAAGTTTCATTAGCTCCCTAGTTTTATCAGTCTATTCCTATCCCAGGGATCAGAACTCTGATGGTAGTGGTTCCTCTCTGAGCCCATTAACTGCTTTAGGTTCACACACTTAGGATGAGTTACACTTGAGCCAGATAGACTTGGCAGAGGTAGAACACGTTCTTGTTGATCCTCTCAGCTTCTGTGCTGTGGTCCAAGCAAGTCTTGATTTCCCACTTGCTCTTGACTCAAGCCACTGATTTTCTTTGCGAAACATTTTCCTGATGTCCACTAAGCACAAAGACATTCATCTTGAATATTTGTGGAAAGCCAGTTAAGTTCTGCAAAGTCCTAAGTTTTAGGAACTATGGGAACATCTACAGTCTGAGCCAACCATCACCCATTGTGAGGGCAGTTTAGAAGAGCAACTATGCACACACAGCTGGTGCTGAACAGAGTCAGGAGAGTCCAAGAGAGCCAAGGAGCTCTTCCCACCTGACTTCTGCATTGTGGGCAAAGATACAGAGACAAGAGGGGAAGGACATCATGGTGTTTAGAATATTGACAAGGCATGAGAGCAGAAAGGTGCAGAACCTTTGTACCAATCCCAGTGGTTCATCAAAGCTGAAGGCAGAGTATATGACAGAGGAAAGAAACCACTACAGAGAGAAGAAAAAGATAGGACCAATGAGGAGAACTTGGATTGCACTGGATAACAATAGATAATCATGCAGCAGTGCCTTGTTTACCTGCTAATGCTATAAAGCCTGATCATTTAACATCCCCTGTGGCATATTTAATCCAACTGTAGTTCTGAAGTCTGAGAGTTATTTTTTAATTTGATGTTTGAGAATGAATAAAATGTATTTTGATTTTTCTGCCTCTCTATCCCTTCTAACAACTCACATTACCCTCCCTACCACCACTGCCTTCTAATTTCATGTATTCCTTTTAAAGCCAACTTTGTCTCTTTAGCTCAGCCAGCATGTGCATGGGTGTAGGGACATTCACTCGAACATGGGCAACCCTACGTGGAAACTTAAGGGTTCTCTGGAAACTCAGTTGTATTGGATGGTGTTTTGCTGGTGCAAATACATGAAGGAGTTTTTTCCTGAAGTGGACACAGGTGTGAAAGGCTAAGCAGACTCGTGAAGGAATGTTTCACTGAAACAGACACAGGAGGAAAAATGTTCTGCTAAAGCAAGCATGTGAAAGGACATGTGATGAAGGATTCTTTGCTAACAGGCATGCATTAGTCTGCCTTACACTGCATAGTCGAGCTGCATTTGTCTGGACTCCATAGAGAGAAATGCAAAAAACAAAACAAAACAAAACAAAACAAAAAAAACCTTCTGTTGGTCTGCTGTAGTTTCTTGCCACTTCAGAGGACTCGAGCTGATTGGCAGAGTGATGCCACCTGAGACAGATGCATGTGCAAGACCTGAGGAGGAGATATGATGTTCCAAGGGTATAAATAGGACTCTACAGACAGTGACAGGAGCTGAGCTTGGCTTGCTTATAGAGCTAGCTGTGCAACACTTGTGGATCTCCTGTCTTTGCTGATCTTCGCTTCCCTGAGAGAGGTACAGCTGAGAATTTGTCCTGGCATCCCTCCTGGTCCCTTCTGCTGACTTGTGTCAAGGTTGAGGCATGAGTGTCTCCTGTCACCACTATTGCTAATCCGACTCTACCAAACTGGACTGCTGGTGTATCTGTGAGGTGTTTACGAATGGATTGAGCTGCTACCTCTTGCTAACCTGTGAACTGAACTGTCAATTTGCAGACAACACAGGCGGGAGTTGCTTCAAAGAATCTTTCTAAAGAAGTCCACTCCCCCGTCCCATGTATCCTTTCTTTTCCACTGCCTCTAGTGGGTGGGCTACAAGGGAGGTTAAAGCATTTAAGAAACATTATTAAGCTGGGCAGTGGTGGAATACGCCTTTAATCCCAGGACTTGGGAGGCAGAGGCAGGTGGATTTCTGAGTTCGAGGCCAGCCTGGTG
>NC_045030.1:73881075-73881724 GCF_008632895.1 Mastomys coucha | reverse complement strand
AAAAAAAAAAAGAAAGAAAGAAAGAAAGAAAAAAAGAAACATCATTAAAAGTAGGCGTTTGAAAAATTAAAGTTAAAACAACTTATGAAAGCCTGCATCCCAAGAAAATCAACCATCCCTCTCCCTCTCCCTCTCCCAGGAGCCATCTGTTATTACTGAGTGGTACTTGAGGTTAAAAGTTTTGGAACCATTCAGTGGTGATGTGTATTTATGGTAGCAGTAGTAGTCCCACATCAGCTAGGGCAAGGTGTGGTTTCTGACCATACGGAGAAAATCCTCTAGCAGGCTAGCAGGCTCTTGTTTCAGTTAGTCAAAAGTCAAGTGCCAGAGAGCCTGAGGTGAGGATTTCACTAGAGTGTAAAAAATTCAACACAGATTTTCCTTTGACAGTACAGAGTCCCAGCAGGTAGAGGGAGTGAAGGGCTCTCTGGAGCACAACAGGGGCTCAGGAGCAAGGCTTGAAATCACAGTGGGTAGAAGGGCTATTACTGTGGACTATGTGCCCAGATCTGTTAGTGTCAACAGTACTTACATGCTAGAATGTTCCAAGGCTACCATCCCTTTAATTGTTTTAAGAAACACTTCAAAATATTGCTGACTACATAATACAATACCCTGGGTACTGGCTGGTGCTGTATTGGAGGGTGTG
>NC_045030.1:73880315-73881064 GCF_008632895.1 Mastomys coucha | reverse complement strand
TAGTTGAGGCTGATAATTTTAATAACACTTTATTATTATAAAATGCATTTGTGAATAGGAATGTTTATAAATGCTTAATGCCAGGGAAAACTGTTAAATATGCAGCTATAAACCTGTGTGTACTTAATGTTCCTTTATATACAGGTCAAGCCTTGTCCTGCCTATGTGGGAATGAGCAGGTACAGAAGTTACCCTGACTGTCTGGAAGTTCTGCTTCATCCTTTTACCTGCAAAAGCCACACAGAAATGCACCTCCTGACCTTTCCCAGATAGGTGAATTGAACTTGGTTTCATGCTGAAAAGGTAAACAAATTCAAAGGGACCCAGCTTGGGGCCACCTTATTGTCATTGTTGCTAAAAACAAAGACCCAGAGGGAATCAGAGCTGCCTGCTTTGAATCTTGGGGCTACTGGCTACTGTGTTGAGGACAGTGGAGGAAGGCTAGAGCACTTCTCCAATCTAGAGGGGTTTGCAGCCTTTCCTGTGGTGCAGAAAAGAGGGACAGGTCTCCTGGATCAGCATGCCAGGCCAGCTCCAGCTGTTGACTCCAGTGCTCAGAAGCTCAGGAGAACTTCATGCTTCTACTTCCCCTCAGCTGGTATGGGCTGGGCAGATGTAGCAAGGAAACAGCCAAACCAGGAAATGATGTGTCTCAGCATTTACCCAAGAACCTAACAATGTGAAGGCAACTGTGCTCAGATGTCCCATGGCTGCCCCGAGGAGGTTACCACCAAGAACAGCTACATTCT
>NC_045030.1:73878042-73879557 GCF_008632895.1 Mastomys coucha | reverse complement strand
TCTAAACAGTGAAGTAAAGCAGTCATCCCGAAAAGTGGCCTCTGGGCTCCTGGGATTCCCCTGCCTCTCCCTGAGGCTTGCTCAATTTGACTGCTGCATTCAGCAGTCCTATACTTTGTGAGAAAAGTGTTCTGTTCTCCCATGTCCTTTTCTGCAGCAGAAGACCAAAGTACTAAAGTCACTTTCCCCAAATACAGACCTTTACCTGTGATTGGGAGAACTGTAAGTGATGTCTAGGAAGGCAATGGGAATTCCAAAGTCACTCGGGTACCAGGGTGGTTGAGTAGCTATCAAAAGCCACTACCGTACTCCTGTCTTCAAAACTATAATCACCTCTAGGAGACATCATCTCCTAATCCATCACATTGGAGGTTAAGGATCCCAGGGAATTCAGGGAGCACAGAAACATTCCTTTTCTGACACTCTGGTATAAATCATTCACTCGGAGGCATATCAGACTATTCTTGGTTGTTCCCTTGGTTTGTTTCCTTTAAAAGTAAGGTGGAGACAGCACACCACAGAAACAAACAACCAAACAAAAAAGCTCCACCCAGGAGAAGACTGCCTACACTCATAGCCACACACAAGAGTAGCAGCCAGTGATATCTAAAGTGTGGCAAAAAAATGCTAATACATTAGGAAAAGGTATTGCATGAGATGTTTAGCTCTAGAACATAGGCTCTTCATCAGGACATAAGCATGGGCCATCAAGTCAGTAATATTCCTAGGATATCAAAGTCAACCACACAGACACAAGACTTGAAATAAAGCATAGTGTTTATTAAGTAAAGATGTACACTATTTTGAACAGATATTAGTTTCTCACATTGGATACCCATTTAACATAGGTTATGAAGTATCCTGGGACTACATAAGAGAGGTAGAAATAAATCAAAAAACAAAGCCCCAGAATTTGGGAAAAGGGCATGATAGATAGAACAACACTTTCCCCTGCATTGCACAGTTCTGTGGTATTTTTAACTTTGACAAGAAAAATATATAGGGCCCTGACATTCTGCCCTATAAAGTCAGCTTGCCACAATAAAAGCACATATGGATATACATATACACAAAGTAGTGTTTGGCAAGCAGGGGTCAGGGAATACTTTTTATCTCACACCAACCTGGACGTAACAGTCTACATCTACAGCACTATCTCCAATAAACTGCCTATGCTTAATAATAACTACAAACCTAATTTGCAAGTAAAGAAATATAACCCACCCACCCTCTCCCATCAAGGGACTATGACCATGTTGCATGTCCCTTTCCCACACAGACCATGGAGGTCTGTCTTCAGCCTCATCTTCTCTTCATGGGTGAGGATTGGTGTCCTCTTCAGCCTGAGAGTAACCAGCATGATCTTGTCCAGGGAGCAGAAAGTCTGCCTTGTTCTCTCTTTGCTGGTCAGAAGAAGCATGTTGGAAAAAAAAGGTGGGGAGGAGAGTGGTAAACTTAAATGCTTGGCTAGAGTTCTTTCATTAGGTAATCTATGCTGGGGAAGACAGAAAGTAG
>NC_045030.1:73874211-73875258 GCF_008632895.1 Mastomys coucha | reverse complement strand
TTTAAAACCAAACCAACACTGAGAATTTAATGGTGTACTAATTTAAAAAGAAGAAGAAAAACCCAAAACATTTTAGTTTAAGGACCTTTTTAAAAGGATAAACGTATTCACATAAATTGCTTCATCAATAGTTCAAAGAAATTCAATGGTACTCCAAAAGATCCCTGCAAGGCAAGAGGCATTTTCAAAAATGAAGACACCAAGGCTCAGGAGTTTGCCATTGTTACACTGCTGGGGTTAAACTGAAACACCCAACATTTATGTTTTCATTCTATGAAGATTGCTTTGGGCATTGGGGATGGAGTGTCTGGTTTTTGGACCACTAAGAGATACAAATAATTCTCCTGGGGAAGGTTGGTATAAGTTTTCAAAAAAGCTGTCCTCGCCTGAGATGGCTAGTGTTTGCCCACCAATGAGGAAAATCACGACCAGTAGAAATCCAGTATTTTCATAGCAGCTCAACTTCCTACTTCAAATATTCTCTGAAGCACAAAACATTCTTGTATATTTGATAAGCTAGTACATTAGCAACTATAAAGTAAACCTGGGCAAACAAAGTGAATTTAAGCTTGACTATGTTAGATGTGCAAATGAAATGCATTTTGAAAGCCTTTCAGATGTACCTCAGCTTCATGGGCCCACAAATCTCTGCTTACCATGGGTTCCACCACAGCCTCTGGGCGCACAGCCTGGAATGGTGTGATTCCACATAATGGGACAGCCTCAGGTGCCTTTTGATGTCCTTGTACTTGGGCCGTAACTACTTCTTTGATCTCAGGGTCTTTCTTGTCTCCAGTATCTTCTATTATTATACAGGATTCGTCATCTGAAGAGATAGCAAGAATTGCAGAACCTTCATCAATTACATGTTCTTTAGGATTGGAGACCTTTGTCTCTTCCAAGGGTTTCTTTACATCCTCTTCAGTGCAGTCTCCTTGTTCTGGAGAGGCCTCTTCTTCGCTATCATCCAGGAGGAATTCTGGAGGAACTTCAAATTCCATGTCCTGGGGCTCTAGCATGTTTTTTGGATCTATCACATACCCCTGT
>NC_045030.1:73872326-73873435 GCF_008632895.1 Mastomys coucha | reverse complement strand
AATGTATAAGACAAGTGACTGCTTGAATCTATGAGGAGATATCTACTACTAGTGCTCTGAAATCACCTCCAAAAATTTACAGAAAATGAGCAAAGTTGGATTTGACACCTGTGATTTCAAACCATTATAAACCAAGCACTATCTTTATTTTAAACCTTGCCACTGCCTTGAAGGTCATCCCATTTCTTTAGACCACATCCAAATAGCTAGTTGTACCTACTTGATACTGGTGATGATGATGAAATATCTGTAGATGAAGGACTTGTGCTTGATCTCACACGGATGCTTACGCTTGTGTTTGCACTTATATCTGTGCTTGTGCTTGAGCGAGAAAATGTCGTAACCGGATTTAATTCAAATGGCATTTGCCCAGTGACTGGTTGAACATCTACAATCTCAACCTAAATTTCCAACGGAAGATAACACATTTCACTAACAAGATAGAATAAGAGAGACATAATAGGAAAAATAGGCAGAACCCCCCCAACCCTTAGACATACTTTACAATAAACCTTAATAATTGAAGAACAAACACAAAATCCTCTCTCTCACACACACACACCTACATATCCTTAAAAATATTGTCAGTGGTACTAAGCCTGAAAGAGGCAGTGGCCACTAATATGTTTTCTCAGAATTCCTGCAACATGCAAAATAGGCTTCAAACACACACACACACACACACACACACACACACAAAAACAAGTATGAGTTACTTAATGTTTTGGGCAGATTAAATGGGAAATATCACTAAGTATTTTGACTGTAGAAAAAAGAGAAGTGTAGGCCACTAGAATTTCTAGGGTTAAGGCTATAGAGCAAGTTAGGAGAATTAAAGAATACAAGAATCCAATGATGTCAGTTTTCCCTAAGGCTGCTTATATTTTAGTCAAATGTTACTTTAAACCACTTATAGATGTTCAACTTAGGACCAGGCTAAGCACAGGGTCTATTCTAAGCATGACAATTACTTACAGTAAGAAAAAATGTCAGAAACTGCCATGTTCACAAGACACTTATTGAAGTGAAAGTCTTTCTATATTGACAATGCACATTAACTAAATAATAATAACATTAAAGAAAGAAAGGCCCATGGTTCTCCCCAGTGA
>NC_045030.1:73872013-73872316 GCF_008632895.1 Mastomys coucha | reverse complement strand
ACATACATCTGTGCCTGATTCAGGATGCTCCTCCGCACTCCCAATTGCTCCCTGAGCATGTCTTTGCATTTTGTCCCTTCGGCGTCGTTTTGCAAGCCTTAATAAAGCCATAAAGAAATCATTATTAATGTGTTTTGTGTATTGGTCAGGAAGCTTTCTCTCTGCTGGATAGCTTTCGTAGTACTGGAAGGGGACTGAGGAAAGAAAGGCTTACCAGCTGTGAACACTGTGATCAACAAAAATGCCTGGCATGACAAGACATTCCCATGTTTGCAATCATGGCATTAATATTATGGGGGCAAG
>NC_045030.1:73871531-73872003 GCF_008632895.1 Mastomys coucha | reverse complement strand
CTGAATGGATTAGTGGCCACACCATAGGAGGAAATACATAAGAGCTGATCTAGGAAGCATTAGGAAGAGAAATTGTAGATATAGGATCTAAATACATTGTGCAAAATTCTTAAAGGATTAATAAAATTATATTAAAAATCTACTTGGTATAATCATGTGTATGTATGGAAATGCCAGAAGTAAACCTATTACTTTGTATACCTAACATTAAAATGTCCTCTGTCTTAGGATTAGAGGTGTGATACCATGGAAAAACACTTAGCCAACATAATTAAAGTCCTGGTTTTAAATCCTAACCTTGTCTTGCAAAAGACAAGAACACAAAAAAACCAAGGCTTTTGTTTGGGAGATCAAGCAACAAAAACCGACTATCAGTACAAAATACGAGATGCTGAAGTATAGTAATAAGTGCAACTTTTAAAACTAAACAAACAAGATAACCTAACATTAAATGTGGTAACTGGTAACTGGT
>NC_045030.1:73871429-73871521 GCF_008632895.1 Mastomys coucha | reverse complement strand
TTCTGATTGTATAAAAGGAGATAAAACAGAAAAGGCCATTTAATAAGTTGTATCCATTTGCATATGTTATTTGTCAAGAAATGTATAATATT
>NC_045030.1:73870905-73871419 GCF_008632895.1 Mastomys coucha | reverse complement strand
TTTGATTTTCAGTGTGAAATAACTTAAACATAAACATATTGTTTACAACAGTTAATACGTAAGACTTCTAAAGTAACACACATACACATATATGTATGTGTATATATGCAACACACATGTTGGTGTCCATTTGGAGGCTGGATCTCATGTATTGCAGGCTAGCCTTAAACTCAGTATGTTGTCAAGGAAGACATTAGAAGTTTTGATATTGGGGCTGGAGGAGTGACTCAAAACACTGACTTCTCTTTTAGAGGCCCTAGCTTCAATTCCCAGCTCCCACATGGAGGCCTACATTTATCTGTACCTCCAGAGGATCTCACACCCCTATTCAGTCTCCAATTGCACTGAAAATATGTGGTACACAGACATACAGGCAGGCAAAACACACACGATTGTTTTTAAATCGGTCTACATGCCTCCACCTCTCAACTCTGATATCACAGGCTTATACTACTAGGTTTATGCTAGTTAAGCACTCTTATCAACTGAGCTACATTCCCTGCCCATAGAAAAA
>NC_045030.1:73869839-73870894 GCF_008632895.1 Mastomys coucha | reverse complement strand
TCTCCCACTTAATTCTGACTTTAATGGATCTTTCACCATAGATTTCTGGACTTGGCAGAAATGTCTTAGAGCCAAGCTTGGGTGTCTTTGGAAAGCTTAACACCAAAATTTTGCCTCAGAATGGTCGTGCAGGCTGTGCACTGTAGCCCATGCTTGTAATCTCAGCACTTGGGAGGCAGAGGCAGGAGAATTTCTGTGAGTGTGAGGACAGCCTGCTTTACATAGTGAGTTCTAGTACAGGCAGAAATCACCTGTCTCTCTCCCTCTCTCTCCTCTCTGTCTTCTCTCCTCTCTCTCTCTCTCCTCTTTCTCCCTCTCACTCTCTCTAGCTTTAGCTTGCTTGCTAGCACTCTTGCTTGCTCTCTCTTGCTTGCTCCCTAGTTTGCGTGCTCCCCCTCTCTCTCCCTCCCTCTCTCTCTCTCTCTCTCTCTTTCTCTCTCTCTCTCTCTGTCTCTACCTATCTCTCTCTCACTAGCTTGCTCATTCTCTTGCTCGCTCTCTATTGCTTCCTCCCTAGTTTGCTCTCTCTCTCTCTCTCTCTCTCTCTCTCTCTCTCTCTCTCTCTCTCTCTCGCTAGCTTGCTCACTCTCTTGCACTCTCTCTTGCTCTCTCTCTCTTGCTCACTAGTTTGATCTCTCTCCTTCTCTCTCGCTTGCTATCTTGTTCTCTCTTTCTCTCTCTCCTTGCTCTCTCGCTATCTCCCTCTCCCTCAATCCTTCCTTCTCTTGCTCTCTTGCTCTCTCCCTCTGTCTTTCTTGCTCTCGCACTCTCAAGCTCTCTCTATCTCTACAGTTCTACCTACCATTCCTCTTTTCCCCATCCACTCTGCACACAATAACTGGCAAGAAGCAAGCTCTAATCCACCTTCCTCCTTCTCTGGTCTCTGTTGAATTCCTGCTGTAAATTTACAGATGAGCAGAATTCAGTTTGTCTAGGCAGGCTTCTCAGCTGGCAGGCTTAAGAGGCCACAAGCTTCGGAGCCTTCTTGGGCTTTCAATTGTAAGGTTTTGCCTCCTAACCAACAAATATAGAATATCCAGACTCCTCCTTGTTTT
>NC_045030.1:73869055-73869828 GCF_008632895.1 Mastomys coucha | reverse complement strand
CAATTATTGAAGACCAAAAAGTTCATGTCATCCTGGACTTTTTCTAAACCCCGTGCCTTGGCTGCAAAGTATTGTTACCCTTTATCCATCTGTTCCCAGGCATGGCTTTTTAAAGGTAGTAAACCACCTGGGAATTCTGGCTCTCCCACTTACTTCAGACTTTAATGCATCTTTCACCTTATGTTTCTGGATTTGGCAGAAATGTCTTAAAGCCAAGCTTGGGTGTCTTTGGAAAGCTCATGTCCAAAATTTTGCCTATGACAGGTCTTGCAGGCTGTGCACTGTGGCCCACACTTATAATCTCAGCACTTGGGAGGCAGAGGCAGGAGGATTTCTGTGAGTTTGAGGCCAGCCTGCTTTACATAGTGAGTTCTAGGGCAATCAGAAATCACCTCTCTCTCTCCCTCTCTCTCTCTGTCTTTCTCACCCTCACTCTCTCTCTCTTGCTTGCTCGCTCCCTCTCTTGCTCTCTCTCTCTCCCTTGCTAGCTTACTCACTCTCTTGCTAGCTCTCCCTTTGTCTTGTTTGCTCCCTAGTTTGCTCTCTCACTCTAGCTTTCCAGGACAGCCAGAAATCACCTCTCTCTCTCCCTCTCTCTCTCCTCTCTCTCTCTCTCTCTCTTTCTCTCTCTCTCTCTTTCGATCTCGCTCTCACTTGCCCACTCTCTTGCTTGCTTGCTCTCTTGCTCGCTCTCTCCCTTGCTTGCTCCCTAGTTTGCTTGCTCTCTCTCTCTCTCTCTCTCTCTCTCTCTCTCTCTCTCTCTCTCTCTCTCT
>NC_045030.1:73854131-73868319 GCF_008632895.1 Mastomys coucha | reverse complement strand
GGGAGCTCCGAGGGTACTAGTTAGTTCATGTTGTTGTTCATCCTAAGGGGCTACAAACCCCTAAGCTTGACCAATGGAGGTTTTGCCTCTTAACCGACAAATATAGACTATCCAGACTCCTCCTGGTTTTCAGTTTAAACCAATTATTGAAGACCAAAAAGTTCACGTCATCCTGGACTTTTTCTCAACCCTGTGCCTTGGCTGCAAAATATTTTTACCCTTTATCCATCTGTTCCCAGGCATGGCTTTTTAAAGGTAGTAAACCACCTGGGACCTCTGTCTCTCCCGCTTACTTCAGACTTTAATGGATCTTTTACCTTAAGTTTCTGTACTTGGCAGAAATGTCTTAAAGCCAAGCTTGGGTGTCTTTGGAAAGCTTAAGACCAAAATTTTACCTCTGATTGGTCTTGCAGGTTGTGCACTGTGGCCCACTCTTGTAATCTCAGCACTTGGGAGGCAGAGCCAGGAGGATTTCTGTGAGTTTGAGGCCAGTCTGTTTGACATAGTGAGTTCTCTAGCTCTCTAGCTCTTTTGCTCTCTTGCTCTCTCTTGCACTTGTGCTCTCTCACCTCTCTCCCTCCTCTCTCCCTCCTCTCCCTCCTCTCCCTCTTCTCCTTCTACCTTTTGCTCTCCTTCCCCCTCCTTCTCCCGTCCTCCTTGCCCTTACCCTTTACCCTCTACTCTCTCTCATACACCCAAACTGACAGACAAAGACAATGTTACCTGCACTGAACATCTTTATACCTGACAGCAAGAGAATGTTTTGCTCCATTGTCCTGTGTGGATCAAGCAGGATATGGGGCACTACTGCATCATTAGAGAAGCTCTTTTGTCCAATACTATATCAAAGGATAGTGAATGGTACTGCCTTTGACTGTAAGACATTGAGGCAACTGTGTTTTGCTTTAAAGCCCCCAATAATGTTCATCTCTAGTTGTTAACAAGTTTGACATATATCCCAATTTATGTCACAGAGGATATCTCTGAGCTACTGAGTCTCCTTGTTCCATGATTAAAAGCTACCATGTCTGCTTTTACTATCCCTATTTTTCAAATCTATTTACTCATTTAATTATTTATTCATTCATTTAGTGGTGTTTATGTGTGTGTGTGTGTGTGTGTGTGTGTGTGTGTGTGTGTGTGTGTGTTTGTCTGTCTGTCTGCCTATTAATGTATGTCACTTGTATGGAGGACAAATGAAAAATCTCAGGAGTCAGGTCTTTCTTTCTGCCATGTGGGTTCCAAGAATTGGACTCACAACCTCAGATGTATATTATATACTCTTTTGTGTCATTTTTACTAGGACCATTATTGAACTAATCTTGGAACTGATACAGACAGTAGTTACAGGATTCCTTCCATATATTAAAATACACAGATCTGAAAGCTGGAAGTAGTATTGCTGGTGTACACAAAACACAAACAAATGGTAGGTAAATGATAGATAGATAGATAGATAGACAGACAGATGAGAAAGTGATAGGCAGAGAGGCAAGAAAAATTCTGTAGTTTTAAACATAATTTGAGTAGTTTAAAAATAAAAATCCATTTATCTTTGATTATTCTGTTGGAAAACAATAAATTATATTAATTTAAAAATTTAATAAGGTAGGTTCAGAACAGCAAATTAGTCATTTTTAGATTCATTAAAATTCTTAGATAATCTTTCTTATTTTGGCTTTATTTAGCAAAAAAAAAAAATGTTTCAGCTCTGCATTACTTACAGCCATGATATCTCTTACCTGCAGTGTACAGTATCATCATCATCCGATTCAATAACTATAACTTTTGTTTGAACCTTAACAGGTTGTACCTGCAAAAATTAGCATATTGGTTGTCATCATTAGTTGTCATCATGTCATCTCTGAGAATCAAACCTACAGCTTTGTACAGAGTAGAGTTCCACCTTCTCCTAGCCCCCTAATTGGCAATTAAATGTATCCATATACCAGAAAAGTTTGACATTTATAGCATGTGTTACATATTCAAGTTACAACTAATCCAAATGTCTTGTCAATGTGATGAAGACACTGGGTTTACAGGAATGAAAACAAGGTATGCACATACAGTGCTTTAGTCCAACGTTAGTAAATCTAGGAATTTCACTTTGATTCAAGTTTAGTGCTCACTAATTTATTCCAGTATACTATAAAGACTTCTCTAACTGCTATCTCTGTTCTCTTGAAATTTGCTTTTCAAAATATCAACTGGTATAGAAACACTATCCTAGAGGCCCAGAGAGAAAAAATGGAGGAAGTCACAGCTAGACTTCATGGTGCCATGATGGAGATGAGTGGTATATGAGTGGGCCAAGCAAAGTTTGTTTTCTCTTTCTCAGAAGATGAAACAGATCTTAGGGCTGAGTCTTATACCTTAGAAGTCTACATTCTTGTGGTAGATGATGGAACTCAGATCCCAGAGGGTTAGTATGAAGGAAGAATGAATGAGGCAATCAAGTCAGACAACTTCCTTCAGTTTTCTCCTCTATACAACTTTCCTCACTGTCTTCAATATGGAGAAGTGGTTTATTCTAAAATTGAATCTTGGAGTGATCTACTATGCTTTCCCAATAGAAACATGGTCCACAGATCAGACCGAGGTCTTTATCTAAGCTGCAAATACTACCAAGTTTACAATGTTCTAATTAGGCCTGTATCCATTTATTCCAAATCCTGGTGTTTCCATCCCCATGACTACAATCAGACCAGAGTCCTGCCATTCACATCTGTTTACCTCCATTCTTGTTTCTTTATACTTCATGTTCTACCTACAAAGCAGCCTAGTGATTTCAGTCCCGCTCATACTCAACCTCTGCTTTCCAGTGTACTTGGTATAAATTCCATATGTATTACTACAGTGAGCAAAGTTCTGTACAATCTATCCCCTGCCTGTTTCCACTATCTCCTTCCCTCTTTCCCCTTATTTGAGTCACATAACCAATTTTATTCCTTCAACTATCCAAATTGAGGTCAATTCAGTCTTGGTATAGATTGCCTTTGTTATCCTTGGGGGTACCCTTTCAAAACACAAATCACCAACTCATTTCTTTATGACACCTGTCATCAGTGCTTTGTCTACTGGCTGCCTGTATGTATTCCCCTGGTACTTAACACAATATCTAGAACATGAAAAGTATCACGTTATTGAAAATATAAACTGAAGGATTTTCAATCTACCACATGCATTTTAATAACTAGGTTTTCCTTTGAACTGTAAAAAGCCTTTACAATTAACTACCTAAGTGTGTAGGTGGGGGAGGACAGAGCCATTAATACATGAAAATTTGCTTTATAACAGAAATATACAAGTTGTTCTTTCCTTACTGAATACTGAGTGTATGTGTACTGATGCCCAGTAGCTGAAAGTGAAAATGATGTGCCCTTCAATGTGGGAGAGATATACAGCATACTCACTGACTTATCCGGTATACGAAGAACAGAAATGTTTCCTACAAGATAGTACTGTTGTTCCCATAACAGCCTTGGAGCAGAAGACCAAATGTTTCTGCTATTAGGACCATAATTTCCGAAAAATACGAATGACTCTAAGGGTGATAGACACAATAGCAATTAAATTAGAAGCTATACTGGCTAAGCAAGCAGGCAGACAAGTGCCACATCACAATGCTGTTTACCACCTCACTGGCATTTTTCAAGCTTCTGAGCCATGGGCTTCTCTGTATCTTCCCTTCCAGCTAAGCTCTCCAGATTCCCCAGATGGTCACCACTAAAATATGAGGCATTGATAATAAAAATCAACTGTGAATTTGTGCTGATGTCAATCTTTTGCTGTTGCCCTGTGGATTCATGTGGTCATCTCTAAAAGAAATGTGTGTGTGCACATGTGTTTGTGTGTGTGTGTGTGTGTGTGTGTGTGTGTGTGTGTGTGTGTGCATGCATCTGTCCAAGTGATTTTTAATGATGTTTCACCTTTAATGTTCAAGAAAGAAACATGAGAAATATTTTAACAAGCATTTGAGGACCTGAAGCACAAAATATACCTTACCTCTGATTAACTCAGATGCTTTATGGCTCTGAAGCAATTAACTTTAATTGTGTATCTTGATTTCTTAGCTTGCACTTTCTTAACCCTCAAAAACTATGTCCCATAGCACACTTGACATAAATTTTATCTATTGAAAATTTTAGAGAAATGGCTTCTTTCCCCAGGTTAGTGTGTAGAGCTTTAGTGTTTATGTTCTATATATTGGTCCTTGATAGGATTTTAGAATTCTAGACTCCAGTTAATCCAATCTGTGGTGTGAATTACGAACTACAAAATTCATGTGTAACTAATTCAAGTTATTCATGGAGTTCCCTTTAAGCTATTCAATGCATTAAACCTTTTTTGATTAGGTTTTTAAAATTATTTTGTTTTGTAAAAGGAGACATCCTCTACCAATATAATTATCCATGTTTCTATATGACCCCACCCTAAAAATTTCACTATTATTTTTAAATGTCTAATATTGCCAGAAATTGTGAGTGTAGCAGTATTAGGGATTTTACAAATGACAATAATACAAGAATAAGTATGTTAACAATCAGGGAATAGAGCACTCATTAACATCATGTAGGTATCATCAGCTGGATTGCTTACCATCATAAGCATCCTGTAGGTGCAACAGGAATTTCACATAGTCATATGTACCTCTCCCCTGACATGTGGTCCTTTTACGACGTCTGCCCCGGACACTCCAACCTACATTTCCTTTTCTTATATAACAGCAAAATTCAATAAGGCTTCCCACTGAAGAGAGCAAGATACAAATAAAGTTATTTAGTCTGATGGATTATTTCAGATGATAATAGTCTTCCTTAGTCAAGATAGCATTTTAAAGAACACAATTTTTTTCCATGAATGCTGGTACACACAGAGATATCGTTTTTGTATCTGTAGAATAAGGCATTAGCCAGAACATAAAGCACTGGTATTTGTATAGCACTATTAAAATTAGAGAAATGCTGCTGTAATTAGGGTTTAGAGGAAAAAATAAGATAGGGTGGGGATAATTTTTTAATAAAATAATTTACTGATTCTTTGAGAATTTCATATACGCATGTGATATATTTTAATCATGTTCATGTCCCACTCCTTCCGACTTCTCTCAGATTTAGTGTCACATCTCCACTCAGTCTTTCCCAACTTTGTGTTCCCCAAAATGTACAATTCCAATGTGTGCTACCCATATCCTTCCACTAGAGCAACTCTTTCATAGGAGTCACCTAAGACCATGTACATAACAGATATTTACATTACCATTCCTAACAGTAGCAAAATTACAGTTATGAAGTAGCAATGAAAATAAATGTATGCTTGGGGTGTTAACACAGCATGAGGAACTGTATTAGAGGCTCTCAGGATTAAGAAGGCTGAGAACCACTGCTAGAGCATGATCAGTCTGCCTTAAAGAAAACTCACTCATCCTCCCCCAGCATCCATCAGCTCTCTCGAGCTCCTTCACTGAAGGTAGGGCTCCTCATCTGAGAGTGAGGGCCCATGAGCTCCTCCCTCATTCTCCAGAGGAAATAATTTTTTAACGTTAGAAATGTAGTATTTGAAATTATAGACTATAAACTTGAATATATTATCAGCAGCTACACTAATATTTTTTCAAAAATTACTAAAGGTAAGACAGCAAGAAATTGTTCAGCTAAGTATTTATTACTTGCCCTTCAAAACTCAAAAATTAAATTAAAAAGAAAAAAAAGCCATGTATACGTACCTTTATCTGACAATGGAAAGTTAAGAATGATCTTCTCAGATACTTCATCCTTTTGTTCATCAAGAACAAGACTTAATAGACTCTTCCCCATAATATCTTCCTGGGGAGAGGGAGAAAGAACAGATTTTGCTTTCTATACTAATGCTATTAGTTTGCCCTGTATCCTTACCATATGAGTTTAGTGCTGCCCATGCCATTTATGCCTATAGGTGCTGTGCTTCAGGCAGTTTGCATTACCCTCCAGCAATTACTCCATGTTACAATGCATTACCTCCCTTAAACAGTTGGATCCTTCCCTACCCATCTCAGAGACCACAGAAGCTATAATCTTCACCCTGTCTTGTTTCCCTCTGTGCCATGAGCCTGGAAAAAAATCTCAGCTCCTCATCCATAGTGTTGTCTCCAATCTTGATCCAAACAAGTGAATGTGGATGGGAAAACCCCACACAACCAGGCTTTCCAGTGACTATTCAACTCTGACAGAAAGCCTTTCCCTGACTCTGCACTTTTTCACTCTTTGATGTGAATCCTTCCTCTTTTGCACCTCCCTCACACTTTCAAGTCCCAAGCCCTCTCTATATTTTAATCCAGCCTTTTTATTTTGATATGAAAAGTTCAATCCTTCCCCCTGTACCATAAAGAAATATTTTTTTCAATAAAAATGTTTTCATTGGTTCATTTATAAAATGGAATGTCTTGAGTCCAAGAACAACCTGGAGCTATATAAGGAGTTTTGGGGCAGGCTGAACTATAGAATACTACCTTATCTTGCCAAGAAAGAAAGGAAGAAAGAAAGAGAGATAAAAGAAAAAAGAAGGAAAGAAAGCCATAATGAAACCCAATTATTTTGTATGCTAATTTTAAAGAAGTTTTTAAACATACAAAAAGTTAAAAATTAAAAATTCAACAAATTTGGTGTGAAATATAAAACAATAAGAGGTGTCATCTATTCTTCCATTGGTAGAAAGAAGGAGATATCATTATAACAAGAATTCCAAGGGCTGGAGATTAGCTCAGTTGGTATATGCTCACCTGATGTCAACAAGGCCTTGCTTTAAATCAAGCATGCAAGCACAAGCACTGAGTCATTTCAAAAGAAGAAAGGAATTTACCATGCTCAGTGAGACTCTTAACAAGAAGCATGTTTTATTTTTCTGCCAGACTTCATCTTAGACACACATCAGAAAAGTGGATAGGGTACAGGGAAGAGTAAGAGCCTTTTCGGGAATCCATCCCAGATTGTTTTTATTGACTTAACACTGAAAGTAGTGGAGAAAATGATACAACAGGGGCATAGCTGGACACCAATGAGTTATATGAGGCTAAAAAGAAATAACTCATGAACAATAATCCAGAATGACCCATTTCCCCAAAAGCTGCAAGAACTTACTGGACAGTAGCCAAGAAGAGGTGACACATTCTGGGATACGAAAACAACTTTTCCGTGTATGTCCAGTACAATTGAAATATTTTCAAATGACTAACAAAGACAGAATAATAACATAATTAAATAGTGGAACAATAATAAAATGATAGCTTTATTTCTAAGTGTATAAATCATTATAATTTAACACAGAAAATGTATTCCATTTCTTACATATCAATAAAGTAGGCACATACTTAATTAAAATTCTATTATTCTGCCTCCTACACAGAATCTACTTAACCTTAAGCATGAGATATTTATCAAATGATGTGTCACTTAGACAAACAAATTTCAGTGTACCCAAAGTTAACACCAAACTTTCCATCACATGCTAGGACGATTAATTTCTGAGTGTAGATTGTCATACTTTAAGCGTTTAATATTTAAATGCTAAAAACATTTAAAGACACATTCATTTATACTTAGCCTGGTGTTCTACTTATAAATATGGTTAGTGCTATTGCTTTTCTGATGTATAATGGATTTGATATTCAAACAAATACTACCTTGCTGAGAACATCTACAATGATTTTTAAATCTATAAAAATGGTTTCAGACATGATTCTACAAATTTTATTAGGGCTTCCTATAGGCAAGTGGATGAGAGGTTCCATATAAGTGTATGAGTATATTTCCAATGGCTACACCTAAACAAAATGTCTCTCCTTCTCTTAGTAACTGTTAATTGCCTAGAGACCCTTTGGAAGGGTTGGGGACTTTGTGTCACTCTCTCTTAGCTATTGTTAACTTGTCTATTAATTCTCAGGGATGGGTTGAGCCTCATGAAATCTTCCTTATCCAATCTATAACAGTAGAAGTGGAAAGTAGCTTAGAAGAGAAAAGGGAATGTGAGAGAAGTGGAAGGACAAGATAAAGTAATGTGGTATAATATGATCAAAATACATTATATAAATGTATGAAAATGCCATTATGAAACTGATTATTACATGCAATTAATATGTGCTAATAAAATAATACACTTGCTTTCAGTAGTAGGACCAAGCTTATACTAAAGTAAAAGAAACAACAGCATAGATGACTATGTCCATGTCATATGCCCATGTATGTTAGAGTCTTGGCTTGTCGGTCACAGATGACTTAGAGTAGAGGTGTGTTACAAGATAGGACAAGAAGTCAGAAACCATGGTATGAAGTCAGATTTCCCAAAAGGTGACATTTAGAGCATGTAAAGTATCAAAATGTTATCCAGTAAAAGAAGATATGGATATGTGTGTGCCTGCCTCAGTATCATCTCTAAGAAGAGGACAAATAAAACTGGGCTACCCTAGGAAGTACTAATCAGATGTCCACATTCACTTAAATTTAGAGTTGTGATCCAGACACTACTTGCATGATCCTCAACAACTCCAATGTTTATTTCAAAGCAGTTCTTCCTTACCCTGTTCTGCAATAAAATGATTATTTTAAGAAACAAGCTCATACAATTCATGCAGATAGATAGTTGCAAATAACAGGACTTCATAGTAGAAAACAAAATGGCAGTTCTTTGAAACAGGCAATACTGGTGATCAATCTCTGATAATGTGAATTGTATCATGAAAAGCATAATTTTTTAAAAATATTTTTATTGTGTGTATGAGTGTTTTTCCCTGCATATATATGCCTGTACACCATGTGTGTGCCTGATACCCATACAAGCCAGAAGAAGGCGTCAGATCCCCTGGACCTGGAGCTACAGCCAATTGTGAGCTGTTGTGTGAGTGCTGGGAATTAAACCCCCATCCTCTGCAAGAGCAACCTGTACTCTTAAGTGATTATCCATATCACCATACCATAATCATTAATGAACCAAACCATTAGTTTCAAATATTCTCTTATTACCTGCTGTGGTTTGGAATTGGTTTGGGTGTATCCTTGCCCAAAGGTTCATGCAAGAGAAGACATTTGTAGCACATAAATAGCAGCTGACCAGCTCCTAGAATCATTATGTGTTAATCAAAAAATTTGTGCTACTTTTACTGGTGTCAGAGTATTGAATCAAGGATTCCCCATATGCTAGACAAGTACTGTTGCTGACCTAATACCCCCAGCTACAATTAAAAACAAAAACTTCAACTTTTTTTCATGAGTCAAAATAATGACTCAAGTTGTCCCTGTTTCCACAGGCTATAAAATTATATGTATCTTTTTTATTTTTGTGCTTAAAAACAGCTGTGATCAAACTTATGACATATTTGTGGCATGAAAAACTTCTCTCAGAAAAGGTTCTCCAGGGAAGTTACTAATACCTGACAGAAGCTAAAAAGTGGTAGAGGAGAAATTTTCCCAGTTTCACAGCACACCCTGCACTCGTGCCTACAACTATCCCTGCAGTTTATAGTCAGCTTCTAGAATAGTTTAAATATGCATTTGGTTTCATAAAACTATTGACAGATTTCAAATGATATACCTTGAGGCCTCTTCACAACACAAATTTCAGTATATGATACCTACGTTTTCTTAGTAAAAGTGCTTGATAGAATAAAAGATGTCTTCATGTGGCTTAGGTTTCCATCTAAGAATGTGTATTGTTATAACATTTGTTGTATTATTGTTTGAAGACTTGTACTTTTCCAGCTGTGCTTTGAAAAGTGATGTAGTGCATCTTGAATTTTATGTGATCCACAAGTAAACATAAACAACAACTAAAAAGACCCTTACCTGAAGAACTATCTTATGAAATTCTTCATAGGTATTAAAAACAGGAACATTGTAATGTTCATAACTTTTTTGTATTTTTGTCGTTCCTTTGCATAAAAGAAATGACAGGTGTTATATTAAAATAATTATTAGATTCCGCACACTTATAATTTAGAGAAATATTTTATTATTTTTAAGAGGCTGCTTATGTGTTCCATAGCTCATGTGTAGAGATTCAAAGACAACTTTTGGGGTTGATTCTCTCCTTCCACCTTTATGTGGGCTCTGTGGATTGAACTCAGGTCATCAGGCTTGCATGTCATGTGCATTTAACCACTGAACCAACCAGTTCTCATAAAGACAAAATTGAAAATCATCCAACAACTTACAGTGTTCTTTTTGGTTCTATCAAAACTCAGGATCCACAATATAGTAGAGAAGTTGAAGAACTCTTCATAGACTCATACTACCAGTCCATAGCTAAAAGCTAAATTGTACTCTTTTCATTTCTGGGCAAAGATCATTAACTGGAGGATCTTCAATCCTCAACAACTATCACTGTTCTTCCTCCTGTTCCCCAGGTCTGCTCAGTGTGTAGCACACCTGAACTTGTCCTCCAGGCCTCTTAATTGACCTAAATCAGTAAAGGAATTCAGTGACACAGCCTCCAACTTCAATGCTTTATGTAAATAAGAATTAGCTCCTCTACGCACAAGAAAAAGAGATTCCCCCTGTGCTAGGTGATTCTGACCTTAGGAAAGGGGTCTCATAGCATGACCTCGGAGTACATTTTTTGTGAGCAGAGGAGCTCAAGTGCCTTCACTGAAGAGGAAATAAGAACAGGGTATGTGTAGAATTGGTACAATAGGATGAAGAGTGCTAGCAGCTATAGCCTTTTTGAAGAGGGTTGAAGAAGTAATGCAATGTGAGGGAGTGGACACGGCCTAGAAAATATTTTGAGAAGTTTAGCCACAAAGAGGACATAGAATCAGGAAAAGTTCTAGAGGAATAAAGAAGTTAAGAAAATAGTTGTTTCACCTAAGATTAAGAAAGTATGAATGGCACAAGAAAGAAATGGACCTAAGTCAAACCTTTTTGAGAAGGTGTAGAGGCAAGAGCAGCCTGATATCTTGCATGCCTTCCTCTAGCTCTCTCTCTAGATGATCCATATCCAAGTTTATCCATTATTTTCTGAAGTCTTTTCAGCAAATTGTGAAGATCTTCATGTGTTGTCTTGGTGCGTAGATTAGAGGCACCCCTAATTAACAGAGAAGTAAAAGTGAGCTTTATGTATTGTAAAGTTGAGGCTAATTATACATATAGTGCTCCAATAGGAAGACTGCAATGAGAGAAAGACAGACTTTTTCATTAATTAAACATCCAATGTCTTCATTATACACAACAACTACTGTGGCAGGATATGTCAGAAAATGGCCTTAATCTCAATACTCAGGTGGGATGGCAGGAGAACTGTGGATTTGATGCAAGTCTTGGGCTAAATAGCATGAGCTAGTCTCCAAGATAATAATAAATAAACAAATAAATAAGTTCTATGTCTATTAAAACAATGAAATGAAAGTCAATGTTCCCACCCTTTGATTGTGAGGCTGTAGCCCATACAATGCCTGGTACTGTTGTTTAGAAATCACTTCAATTACACCTGAATTAGCTTGAATGAAATGGCAAGGCTTTGCCTCCCTTCTGTTCTCACCTGCTTTAATAGTAATTCTGACTACGTCTTCCAATGAGATTGGGTCTGGGAGAATAGAAAACTCAAGGAAGAGACCAAATGCCCTTAAGAGAAACAAGCTTCCCTGATAAAGTTTATTTATCTAGATCAGGGCAGAAAGCCTTGCCAACTGCATTACAAATTCCTACCTTGTGGGGTTTTGACGTGTATTTCTCTCCATTTTTTCAGTCAGGTAAATTTGGATTCTAAAACCAAATAAGACCAATATTTTACTAAGTAAACATCTTTCTATAATCTATAGCATCTACTTGCTGTAGTCTTCTTATGTCTATCTAACTATATGCCTGATAAGTATTCTATGTATATTTTTGCATGTATCCTGTAGTTATCTTGTATCTATCTTCCATCAGTGGATCTTCTACACTGAAGCTATTCTGAGTCTACCTTCCATTTATGGATCATCTATCCCCTAGCTATCATGTGCCCTTGTTCCATCTAGGAATCATCTATGCTCTAGATAACCTGTGTCTATCCCAATCATATTCCCTCTACCTATCAGATGTTTAACTTCCATCTACCAATAGTTCTCCTGTGTCTACATAATCTCTACTATCTTCCACCAATCAGTCATCTATCTTCCACATACCTTATGTCTATCATCAATATGTCTATTACCTATCCTCTTAACAATTGGCTCTATGCCTTCTATCCAACTATCATCTATTCCATAGTAATCCTAACATGTGCCTTTCTCTCATCTATTCATTATCTACATTCCAGCTATCCTGTGTCTATCTATGCTGTAGATATCCTATCTGTCTACTATCTATCCTTTATCTTCTCATCGTGCCACATCCACCATCTATTCTTTAGCTATCTTGTCTTTATTACACTATCATAAATCCTCTAGCTACCCTGAGTCTCTAGACAATGCATGCATACTTTTAACTACCAGAAATCTCTAATCTCTAACCTCTGTTATCACTCTATCTATCTATCTATCTACCTACCTACCTATCTATTTATCTACCAACAATCTAGCATTCCTGTGTCTATCTTCAATCTATCTATCATGTACTCTCTGGCTATCCTTGCCTATATTCTATCTATAATCTATCCTCTAGCTATCTTCTATCCATCAATATATCATCTGTCCTTAAGCTATTCAGGGTTTATAGGTCATCCATGGATAATTTGTCTTCTAGCTGCCCTGTATATCTCCTATCTATCTATCTATCTATCTATCTATCGATCTATCATCAATCCTCTAGCTTTCCTGTGTGTATATTCCATCTATCTGTCATCTATCCTCTAGCTAGCCTGTGTCTCTTTACCATCAATGCATCATTTATCATCTAGCTACCCTGAATCTCTGTGATCTATCTATCTATCTATCTATCTATCTATCTATCTATCTATCTATCATCTATCAATCATCTTGTTATCCTGTGTCTGTATTCTATCTGTCTATATGTCATCTATCTTCTCACTATCCTATATCTCTATACCTTTGATATAGCACATATCCTCTAGCTACCCTGAATCCCTGTAATCTAACTTTTATCTACCCTCTGGCTACACTCTTTCTAGCTTCTAGTCATACATCTAATATCTATGCTCTAGGTATCCTGTGTCTCTATGTTAATCCATGGATCATGGATCTACTAGCTACCCTGCATATCTATCTATCTATCTATCTATCTATCTATCTATCTATCTATCTATAATCCTCTAGCTCTCCTGTGTATGTTTTCCATCTGTTATCAATCCTCTAGCTATCCTGTACCTGTCTTCCATCTATGTTTCATCTATCCTCTAGCTAACCTGTGTCTGTGTTCTATTTATCATCTATTCCCTAGCTATCCTGTTTCTGTCTTCTATGTATTTATCATGTCTCCTAACTACCCTATGTCTCTCTGCCATTTATCTACCATCTATCCTCTAGCTCTCTTGTGTCTGTCTACAATCCATATATCATTTACCCTCGGGCCACCATTTATCTCTCTTCCAGCTACCCTTAACTTTTAGCTCTCCTGGAGTCTCTCTTTCATATAATTACCCTCTTTTCTTTATCTATCCTTTGTCTATCTCCTATTTATCTATCATGTATCCTCTATCTTGTGTTTCTGTCCCATCTATATGTCACCTCTGGGGTCTCTATCTACATCTATTTATCATCTGTTCTTTAGTTCTTCTTTATTATATTGTCCTTTGCTCTCTTTTCTACCATCTACCTATTCTGTGTCTATCATCAAATCTCTTTACCTTTCATCCCATGTCTCTCCTCTATCATATACCTATGAACATATCTAATGTTCATCTTTCTTCTTTCCCTTATACCTCTATTCTTCAATTTATTATCTATTATCTAATTCTGTAATCTATATTTTATCATCTATTGTTTATAATCTATCATCTTTTTAAACCCATGACCTATAATTTATCACCTATTATTCACCATCCTTTATGTATTTTTTTATACAGTATAACCCTCAGGTTAAAACTTGTCAGTATTTAAAAATACAGCCAGTCTGGTCCTTTTTGCTTATCGATAGCATGAGGGTACCAGAGATTGCGAATTGTAGTATAAATAGTATTAATCAAGAAGAGGAGTGCTATTTCATAAAGATCAAGTTATACAACTAAGCTTAAATACCTCAGATAGTTAACTATATAACTTTATACTAACTAAAAACTGATAAGCCGG
>NC_045030.1:73850445-73853299 GCF_008632895.1 Mastomys coucha | reverse complement strand
AAAAAAAAAAGAGCCAGGTTGTGATTGTTCTAAAATAAAAAGTTAAATGTCCTAAGAGTCAACATTGTGATTTGTCCCAGCATCATCCTTAGTGAATGTGATTGGTGGTTAGTGGCAAGGCTTTGATTGGCCTAAAATATAAGCTTCAATGATTGTAATTGGTTCTACAAGGCAGAGCAGTTGGGCTCAATGTGTTTGTAGGAAGACATTCATTCACCAGTTGTTGCCTTTCATTTCATGGTTTGTTTCACCAGTCCCAATAAAATATTTCTCTTTAGAATTCCTTTAAATATATCTATATCTGTATTATTATTACTTTTATTTTATGTAAATGTTTTGCCTAAATGTATATATGTGTACCATGTGCATGTCTGATACATATGGAGATCAGAAAAATATGTTGTATGTCCTGCAATTTGAGTTGCAAATAGTTGTAAGCCTTTAAATAGGTTCTGGGAACCAAGCCTAGGTCATATACTGGAGCAACAAATTTTCCTAACCACAGATCCATTTCTCCACCCCCTCAGTTTTCTTGCCTCCTCAACATAATATGATCTAAGATGGTAACTTGGGAATAAATCATCAGAGGAAGGAGAGGAAAAGAAGAGATATCAAAGCAGCAGTGGCAACTGAGGTGTCAGCAGACTGAACTATGAAAGCAGCAAGGTAGCTGTCTGCACAGCTGCAGAAACAATAGCTGAACAGTTCAAAAATGACTATGGCAGAAAGAAGGGCAGAAAAAGAGAAGCAACAGAAGCTGGAATGGACCTGGGGCTGAAGAAGTGTTCCCAGTCTCTAATAACCAGCTCTAATGCTGGTTTGTGTTCATAGCTAAGAAATCCCCTACTTCCTATTTATATATCTAAGACCTAACAAACTGGCTGCTTCCAAAGGCTAAGATATTTCAATTTCCAAGCCTGCCTTAGAGCTGTAAGTCTAACCACAAAGACTGAAGATACTCTGCTTCCTAGACTCATAATAACTGTAACACTTATAGGGCTAAGCGTTTCAATAGCGGAGGACTGTGCAAGAACTGCAATACTAGAAGGTGATTCTTCTTGCCCCTCAGTTTACTGTGGATATTTTAATTTTAAAATTTTTGTTTTATTTGTTTGCTTTGACCTAGAATATGAATGCCAATTAAATTAGCTGCCCTCTCAACGCACAATCAGACCTTAAGCTCCAGATCCTCCTGCCTCCAGCTCCCAAATATTGGGATTAGAGGTCTCTGCCATCATATACAATTCCTGCATGGCTGAGATGGAACCCAAATGAACCATATCACCAGCTCAATATTTTATGATTAATGATGAATTTTTTTCACCATTAATCTAGCTATGGAAAATAAAGAGCCCCAAATCCCCACAATAATTTAAGAATAAGAATGTAAAGCAGAATGGTTCTTTACTTACTAGATATCAAGTGTTGTTATAAAGCTCCAGTACTTAGGCTGGTGGACAACAATGAAGACATTTAAAATATAATGGAACAGAAGTGAAAGCACAGCAACAGAGCTATAGATAAAATAAATTTTTATTTATAATAAAAAGGATTATTATTCTGAGGCTTATGCCATTAAAAGAAAGGTAAAGTTTATAGTTAGTATTGTTCTATACCCTAGGGTAAGCAAGCTTCCTATAAAAAAAATATTTACTCTGAAATCACAGTACCATAACACATTTCTTTCTCAAACAGTGGACAATAATCTGTGGTCTCAAATTTATCACTGAAGATACATGCAAGTGTCAAAACTGTCAACAATGCGAATCATTTTCTTTAAGAATGGGTTGATTTTGTTCTCATTAACTTTATTTATTTGTTCATTTGTTTGTTGGCAGTGCTGGAAATTAAACCCAAGGCCTTTTACATGCCTGGCAAATGTTTCTTCAAAGTTTCATATTAAACTCTTTGTTCTTACTGATTATAAAATGTCTTTTACAAAAGGAAACTTATATAGGGGCTGGACAGATGGCTCTGTTGGTAAAGTGTTTGCCATATGTGAGCCTGAGGACCTATGTTTAGAACCCCAACACCCACATGAAAAAGCCAGGTATGAAGTTCTGCATCCTTAATCCTTGCACTGCACTAAAGTCTTAGTAGATACCTGAATCTTATTGGTCATCCTAGCCAATTAGTGAGCACTGGGGTCAGTGATAGATTCTGTCTCAAAAAATAAGGTGGAGGGTGATTGAGGAAGAATAATCTTTGGACTCCATTCATTTGTGTACACATCTGCATGCACTGTGCATGGCTGTGCAGAGAGTTTTTGTGAGAAGAATGAGTGAGTCAGTAGCCTGTCTACAGAGGAAGCCACCTGGATAAGTTATATTATCAATTGTTGATGTCTCATGTCTGGCTACAGAGTTACATTATCAAAATGAGTTCTGTGTCCTCTTAATGAGCAACATATGAACCTCTTGGGGTAGTGACTTGCACCAATTAAATTCCCTCCCCTCCAAAAACAATGAACAGTAGTAATGAAAGGAGAAGATGAGCAGACAAACAGTTCCAAATTGGGTAAAGATACACTAAGGATATTGACCAGAAAACATTAACTGAAGTATTCATCCACAGTGTGCTATACAAGGAACCTGGAGTACTGGTGCAGGAGGACACACTGAGAAAAATGTTCAGCTGTCAAGGGACTGGCTGAAATGTAGAGGCTAAGAAAAGGGGTATTAAAATACAAACAATACAACAATCATATTGTCAGGGCAAAACTGAGAAAATGAAGTTGAAAATGACATAAAGCTTCTTGGTAGTGACAATCAGAGAGGGGGGAGAAAGAGAGAAAGAAAGAGATAGAGATAGAGAGAGATAGATAGATAGATAGAGAGAGAGAGAGAGAGAGAGA
>NC_045030.1:73843166-73850435 GCF_008632895.1 Mastomys coucha | reverse complement strand
AGAGAGAGAGAGAGAGAGAGAGAGAGAGAGAGAGAAACTTAAGGGTTCTTCGGAAAGTCAAAGCCTGTTGTGTTGGATGGTGTTTTGCTGGAGCAAACACTTACATGAATTTTTTCCTTAAAGTGGACACAGGTGAAAGGCTAAGGCAGACTTGTGAAAAGTGGACACAGGTGAAAGGCTAAGGCAGACTTGTGAAGGAACGTTTCTCAAAAGCAGACTCAGGAGAAAGGATGTTCTGCTAAAACAAGCATGTGAAAGGACACATGATAAAGGATTCTTTGTTAATGACACATATGTATTGGTCCATCTTACATTGTGTAGTTGAGCTGTATTTGTCAGGACTCCATAGAGAGAAAAGCACCAAAAAACTTCTGCTGGTCTGCTGAAGTTTCTTGCCACTTCTGTAGACTTGGGCTGATTGGAAGAGTGATGTCAGCTGAGACAAACACATGTGCTGAGGCAAGGCCTGTGATGTTTGGAGGGTGTGAATAGGACTCAACGGACAGTGAAGGAGGCTGAGCTAGGCTTGCCTATAGAGCTAGCTGTGCAATTCTCGTTGATCTAGAGTCTTCCCTGATCTTAGCTTGTGCCACCTGAGAGACACACAGCAAAGAGCTGACTTTCCTCCTGGTTCTTCCTGGTGACTCAAGCCAAGGCTAAGGCCTGGCTGTCTCTGCTAAGTAGTGCCATGGCTGCTGATTCGTGTTTGCTATCCTGACTCTATCAAACTGGACTGCTGGTGTATGTATGAAGTGTTTGTGAGTGGATTGATCTGCTGCTGCCTGCTAACTGGTGAACTGAACTGTTGATTTCATGACAACACAGACAGGAGTTGCTCCAAAGAACCCTTCTAAACAGGTCCACTTCCCCCATATCCTTTATTTCCCACTACCTCTGATGGGTGGTAAGCTACAGAGGAGGTTAAAGCATTAAAAAGCCATCACTAGCCAGGCACTGGTGGTGGATGCCTTTAATCCCAGCACTTGGAAGGCAGAAGCAGGTGGATTTCTGAGTTCAAGGCCAGCCTGGTCTACAGAGTGAATTCCAGGACAGTCAGGGCTATACATAGAAACCCTGTCTTGAAAAAAAAAACTAAACAACAACAAAAAATAAAAAGCCATCACTAAAAATAGGTTTTGAAAAATTAAAGTTACAGAAAGAGAGAGGAGGAAAGGCAGAGAGAGAGAATGACAGACCAAATAACAGAGAGAGAGAGAGAGAGAGAGAGAGAGTCAGAGACAAAGAGAGGGAGACAGAAATTGCCCTCTCTGCTCCCTGAATGGAAGGCAATGGTTACTAGTCAATGCTCTCTGACCCAGGGAGACCTGTTGTTGCTCTAGGGTAGACTGAATCCCAGGCAGATGTTATTCCTCCAATGAATGCCACCCTGCTCAGCCAGTCTGACAAGAGATGAGGAGAATTCTATGGACTCAAAGGGCAATAATGGCCAGAAAGTGTTTAAAACCATTACATTTAATTGGAAATAAAAGCAGAAAGGATCTGGAGAAAAGCAGAATACAGAGATAGATACATGTTTGACTATTACTCTAGTTCCAGTCTTTTTTTAAACCACTACATACATACAATGTTACTGCAGAAGATAATCACCATACAAAATTACAAAATTTTCTGTGCATTCTCAAGGATTCTCAACTCTTTAGACAGAGAAACATACACATATTTTTATAAACCTCTGCTTAAGTAAATAAAAATGGTCTATCAAATCTCAGTATGATTCCAGAAATTCTTTTATATTTGTAGGGAAAATTCAGGATGTCATTTCATAAACTTGAATGAAGTCGTTTTCTGCTATTCATATAAAGCTTATTAAAAACATTTAATCAGTGAGAAAGACTAAAATATTTACAGTTCTCATAGACAAAAATGATGTTAAACTATATCAAACCAACTATGGAAACTTCCAATTTATTTTCAATCAAATTTTCTTCAAAAACTAGAGCTCATTCATAACAACATTTACTTATCTTGAGGTACAAAATAACAGCAATAAATAAAGGCACCTGAAGCCAATCATGATGACAAATAATACCTTCCTCTTTTCATACATAGGGGAATAAAATCCAGAGATTTTACCTCATTTTCTAAAACCAGAGTCAGTGTGACAAGTGGCACCACCTGGGCCTAGCTCACTGTGCTAGCTTTTCACTTTCTAGAAAAGTTCAGCTCATAGGATGCTATCAATTGCAGCTGGACATGTCACACAGTCTCTTACCCACATTCCTTACATGGCTTCAAATTCCATCTGTAACCTCTGTAGTCTGTTGAGAATAAGCAGAAAACCCCCATGTTTCTTCTGTTTCTGGTTCTCTTAGCTATCAACAAAGCACTGTGATGCCCTGTAGCAATTACATTTATGTCCAATGGCCTTTCTGCAACTGATCATGTTCTTGAAAGTCATCAAAAATCATAAATGTGTTGACAGCATGTCTGTAAACACACAAATGTCTTAAGTTGGAAAAAATGAGGGAATGGCTTTCATCTTGCTGAAAGCCTTGTCCCTTGACAGCGATAACAGAAACATGAGCATTAAATGTCTGAGAATCCCTGGTCTATAGCAAAGAGTGATACCACCTTGAATTTCAAGATTCTAGACAGTGTTGAGGCTAAACAAAAATATGAAAGTACATTCCATCCTGACTTTTGATTCTACCCTTGCCTTCCCACACATCCCCACCCTATTGGTTGGCTTCCAAGCATTTCCTACTCTTTTCTCTAGCCCAGACCTCTCCAAGAGCCCCTGTGGTCATTTGATGCTGCCATCTTCAGAATAGGCCATTACGTCCAAGGACACAATGACCAGAATGTTGTCCCTGAGCATATCCTGTAGTCAAATATTTACAGAGAGAAATTTCTGTCTCATCTTTAACTTCCTGATTTTTACCCCCATTTTGGGTTATATGTTCACTATTTCTTTCCAAGGTTAACTATTGGACACTTTTCCTCCTCCACCATATTATTCTCCTCAGCTCCCATTCCTCAATTAATCCTGATATGCCAGTATTAATTCTTCTCCAAAAGAAGCTTCAGCACTTACCTAGATGGGTAATGAGAAACTAAAATGGATCTTTGGTAATTCCTTTATAAGAAAATAGAGGAAATGACAAAGATCAACAGCAGAACATCTTCTATCCCTATATCCTGCCTCTCTCCATCATACAGCACTTATGTAAAATCAGAGGCTCATCTATGGATGCAATGCATGCTTCCCACTCATAGATTTTCTCAATTACCATGTAAACTAAATATCTCTTCAATTACCATGTAAACTAAACCCAATCCATTCATTTGCCATTTTCTTTTCAGTTGTGGAACTGATCTTGTACTCATGATACCCTTACCTTAGTCTCTCTAATGCTAGGATTACAAACTAATGCCTCTTTGTTCTGCATAAAGCAGGCCAAGTGTCCTATCATACTGTAGAACTAGTTCAATTAATTAATCAACCAGTTGATAAATCTGGGCCCACTTTCCTGGTATGCCAGTTGGCATCATAGGTAGAAGCTTTGTCCCCTATGTCAGGGAAGTTCCTTTTGACTTAACCCTTCATCCTGTTAGTGGGGCAGGAAACAAAATACTATGTTCTGTATCTACTTAAATCTAAAAGTAGGGCATCATTGTCAGGGCCCAGGAAGGCTGAAAGGCTAGTCAGAGGCTGGCCAATGTGGCATTTATCAGAAGCATCTGGTTAGCTGGGCCAGCTAAGGACAGGAAGTAATCACATCAGCAAAGTCTAGAGCTCAGCAGTTGTCAGTCCACAGGTGATCACCACCACATGAAAATTTGCTGCAACAAGTATAGACTATGACAAAAGTCGTAGAAACTTAAGATGAAAATCTTACATTTGTAACTTCTAGGTTCATAGCCCTAGTATTTGGGGGATGTGAGGAATCCAAAGACCAGGGGAGAGATCAAAATCTGAGACCCTCAAAACTTAATTAAGCTTTTACATTCTCAGACTTTTAGATACCTTAGGACACATTCTTAGACCTTTAGCATGGCTTTGAACCTTTTTTTTCCTATCTAATAATTTACATAGTACACTATTATAAACTAAAACAGTTTTTATGTGACTCAATTTACCAAATTAAATACTGCTTAACAATGTTAGTAAAGACAAGGAGGTTAGACATAAATTCTTAAATCAGTCTTTGTTAGCATGAATAGATCTTAAATAAGGAGAGACATTTTCTACGCTAAGGGTTTTCAACTTTTCCAATGCTGTAACGCTTCAACAGTTTCCCATGTTGTGGTCATCCCCCAACCACAAAATCTTTCTGATTGCTATTTCACAACTGCAATTTTGCCATTGTTATGAATTGTAATGCAAACATGCAGGCTACCCTAGGCTACCCCTACCAAAGAATTCGTTGATATTTGGTGCTCATGGTCCTAACTTTTAACCTTGTATTTATCTATTTCTAAAAGTCACATATTAATAAAGACATTATAATAAAGTATCTGAGAAATTTAAAATGTCCCAAAATCATAAACTTAAATACTTTAAAAGCTGATCCTCACAAATATCCAGGCTTTTAAATTTTTTCTTTAGAACTCCAAATTTTCCTCTTTAAAAAAATTAACATATATCAACTGTGTGTTCTAGTAATGTTAGAATGAGGTACCTTTGTTATTTCAAGAGTGAAGACAGAGGGTACAAGCTTAATCTGTACAAGGCAAAACCAAGCTCCAACAGTGTAAACAACCTATTGTCTGCAAAATCAATGCCATCTAAGTGATACTTATGTTGCAAAGTTTGGCTGCCAGCAAGGTGTGCTCTTGTATATGAATGCATGGAGGTTCCATTTTAATATTTCATTAAACATGCATTGCTTTTAAATCCTATCTCTTATAAACCTTGTTTTTAAGACAGGACAGTAATTAACATACAAAAATCCTATCCTAGTTTAAACATATCTTTAGAGACCTGTTGTCTCCCTGGTTGGCCCATATATCATACCCACAGGTTTGCCCTTAACCAAGATAGCAGTGTAGCCATAGAACATTCATCCCCTCCAACAAAGACAGTTGCCAGCCACATGGCTGTCCAAAGATGGTGGTGAAGACATATGACATCTGCCCTCTCCTACCCTAGCCAAGATGGAAATGAGTCATGGAGCTGTCTAAAGATGGCAGCAAGTCATGAGTTGCTTATATTCCAAAATGGAATCATGCCACATGGTTCCCTCAAGATTACCTATGCACAAACTTTTAATCATCAACTCTATGTTACCAGTTTTATGTTAACATTTTGTTATAGATATTTCAGATTTGTAACCATATCCAATAAAAAAAACTAATAATTTCTTTGTTTTGTTTTGTTTGTCACAGTTCCTGATCCTGGACATAGATAGAGACTTTTAAAAGCGTGCCTGGCTCTGAAAAGGAGTGAGCCAAACCTGATTCCAAAGCCAGCTTTTTAAAAAAGTATAACAGTATAAAACAACTTTAATATTAGCCATATCCACATCAGAGAGTGACAATAAGTGGGTATAGGGCCCGTTGTGCACAAACCCATCATATCCCATGTCTCTAAAGCTCCTTTAGTTTTAGGAGGGACTTTTTGGGCACCATATCAATCCAGTCACTTGTCTATATAGTCACCCAAAGTCAGGACATATAATGATGGGTACATCCACAAGACAAGACACAGAGTCAGAATGACAATGGATGGAAAACATAGAGCCAACAACAACAGAAAACATGGGACAAATATATTAACAGTTGGAGTCCTCTACTTCAGTTCACCAGTCTGATCCAGAGAAATTTTCTTATAGCCTTCTTGTACAATCCAGACACTTAGGAACCTATTAGGCTTAGATTCTCTGAGACCCACAGTCAAACATTAGGCGGAGCTTGGGCAATTTTGTATAAGAGGGGAGAGGAAGAGACTGGGAGGAGAGGAGGGAGGGGAAGCTGCCATTGGATGTGAAGGAAATATAACACACACACATACACACACAATATATTTATATACACACACACATACATACACAATATATATATTTATACACACACACATACACACACACACACACACATGGAGCCAGGGTAAATTTGGGGTGGAATGGTCTTTCTTATCTAATCCTGAGATTTACCAGAGAAAAATTAATTTTACCATTTTGAACTAAATTTGAATCAAACTTTAATTAAATACTTACGAAGATGGGCTTTGGTCATGATGACTCCCTGGAAGTCCCAGCTGAGTGCCCTGGAGACATGTTTTGTAAGAGAGAGATATTTAAGGATTTAAGGACAAATCCATATAGCCACCAAAGTTTCCCATGTGATGTTGTTATTTTCCAAGAACTACAACTTCCAGCATCCCAAGAAGTTACCTGGTCCTTGGGTGAGTGGAACTTACAGGTTAATTTTGAATTTTACCCAATATGTCTGGTAAGAACTTAACTGAATCTTGAAATTCAAAGTATATCTTGAGAAGGAAACAAGCTTGAAGGGACAATACCAATGGTTAAACACCTGAAGCCAAGAAAAAGAGCAGCAAATAAGCATACATTGACAGTAAATAAATATGAAGCAAGTCCCTACATATATCATCACCTCACAAAGGGAAAGTAATCAAATCAGTACATTTCTGCCCTCCTTTCCAAAGCTAAATGAATACTAGCTTGACTCAGTAATATCTAGTGTGCCTTGTGACAAAGCTGATGGCACTCAGCTCTCTGTCTTCCCAGAGGTACAAATTCTGCGTGTAAATA
Organism: Mastomys coucha; assembly: GCF_008632895.1. Lineage (NCBI taxonomy): Eukaryota > Metazoa > Chordata > Mammalia > Rodentia > Muridae > Mastomys > Mastomys coucha. Next base: position 73,843,698 of record NC_045030.1, on the reverse strand, counting down.
TGGAAGACATTTATTGCCAGTCATGAGCACTAAAATCAAAGAACACCCAGTTACTTAAACAATGTGCTTAATTATTAGAATCTGAAGAGAAACTCATTAACCTGCTAATATCCTCCTCTCTAGGGACATTAGGGAAAGTCAAGTCAGAACACACACACACACACACTCACACACACTCCACAAATGCATAGCAAGTAACAGGATCACTGTTCTGCTTCTTGTAAATAGCATGAGTCAGTTTAATATTTATATACTACTTAGGAAAAGCCATGCAGAGACTTGATCACAGAGTTTTGATCACAAAGGAAAACAACTGGAGGGTCATGAATCCAGGCCAGCCTGGGCTTCAGAGAAAGAACACTGTCTTTAAAAATGAAATCCCATAATAGTGTCTAGATTTGATAATTGAATATGGGTAGGATTCCCAGTTGGAGCAGTCTCTGAATTGTCCTTCCTTTAGTCTCTGCTCTATAGTCTCTACAACTCCTTCCATAGGTATTTTATTCCCCCTTTTAAGAAGGAACAAAGTATC
>NC_045030.1:73837930-73842520 GCF_008632895.1 Mastomys coucha | reverse complement strand
AAAATATCAATCAATAAATAAATAAACAAACAAATATGAAAATATCAGTGAGGGATGGCAAGATGACTCAGTGAATAAAGATGTTTGTTTTTGCTACTAAGCCTGAGGATCTGAGTCTCATTTATTAAACATCTTTGGTGGAAGGAAAGAACTGACTCCTGGAATTTTCCCTCTGATCTCTGTGTGTACATGGGCAAGTAAGTGAGCACACATGGGAAGAAAGACATAGACAGGCAGACACACATAGATGGACACACATGCATATAATCAAAAAGAAAAAAATGCAAGCTTCCCCTAATTCAGTAATGAAAATTATTTCTACAGTTCCTTCCTCACCTTGGACACAGAAAAAAATATGTTTTCACAGCAATGAGAAACAGAAAGCTTCTCTCTCAGCATTTTAAACTAAATGGAAAAAGTACAATTATTTGTAGAGTTATTCACAATATAATTCTTTCCATCCTATTATTTACTTTTGTTGAAAATGTAAATTAAATATTAGTAATAGGGGCAGGTGAGCTGTTTTAGTGGTTAAAGGTAATATTTGTCCATCCTGATAATCTGAAACTAATGCCCAGAACCACACAGTAGGAGGAGAACAATCTCAAGAGCTGTCTTCTAACATTCATACATACCATGGTATACACATGTGCGTGCACATGCACATGCATGCACACATCCATACACTTAAAATAAATAAATAAACAAATAATAATTCAGACTTCCCCTAATTAAATAATGAAATTTATTCCTATGAATCATTTTAGTGTTGAGTAAGTTCTAGGAACAAAAGAGCAGGCTACATGAATTTCAAGGTCTTTGCCATTGGCAATCTTCATAAGCTGGTCATGCCAGATTTCACAGCTGTTTTATTCAGCCTGATAAAAATTTACAAGTTCATTTGGGTCTTTCAATTTTGAAAACTAAAAGAGCTCAATTTCTTGAAACCTTACTTTTAACAGAGCCTAAGTCCACAACTCCTCCTTCTGCAAACTGCGATCCTCCTCTACTCTGAGCACTCCCTTTTCCTTACATGAAAGTCTGCACACTTCAATGCTATTTTGTTTCTTTAGTTAAATTACACAGTCCTTACACATGGCTTTATAGAGCTACCAACTACATCACTACTTACAAGCACAGTGTGAATTTACAGGGTAAGTTTAGGGACAGAAAATCAAAACAACAAATATGAAACATCACTTGATGTCTCTACCTACAAAAATAGTTTATGCAAGTGCTATTAAATGAAAGCTTTTGTTTCCTCAACACAGACTTGAAAGCTACAGTGGCAAGACATTACCTTCAGCAAAAGCTCCTCCAATCAGGTCCAGACCATGAGTTTCCTTTATACATTGATAAGAAATTCAAAACATCATGTGTACCTCTCTGGGACCTATATTAGATGTGCTCCTCAACAAATAGGTTATTCTACCACTTTTTTAAAGAGTCAGATTGCTTACTTCAGGAAACCCCGTTCAGATTTTCCTCACATACACTATAGCTTTAATAAAAACAAACAAACAAACAAAAACCCCACATCAAACAGAAACTACAGTGTAGCAGACAACAAACATCTTAAATAAGTCCTTAGATTTTTCCAACTTATCTCCTAAATTGCATGTACCATAGTTCTATCCACTAAGAGCCACACTCCTTTGAAACTCCCAAAGCTTGCTCAGTCAGCTATGGTGCAGACCTTGAATGCATTAAGAGACTCACCCATCAGCCCTCACTAATCGTGTCTAAATTGTTACTTCTTATGCTTCCAAGGACATTTCTAAAGTTTGCTTTACTATAAACCAACACACCAAGAAATTCAAAACTTTCCCGAAGAGTCAGATTGCATCTATAAGTAGCTGATCTTACCAAATATGCATGGCTCCAAATCTAAGGGCTATAATCTAAACCCAGAGGGATTCCCTGGATGACATCTCTTATCTGAGTACAGTTTGAAGTCAAGACTCAGTCTGGACTACTTCAGGCTTTGCAGTTTACTTTGTAAACCAGGAGTAAATTCTGGCTGTTCTAAGACTAGCACCAATGATGCTGGTTGAAGCCTTCTGGGATTTATGAATTCAACAGCTCCCAAGATACAAATTAAGATAGATAATTCCTCTATCCACATCCTCAGGTAATGGAGTGAGGTAATGGAGTGAGTAAGCTAAAAAAAAAAAAAAAAAAAAAACTTCTGCTAACTCTCTCAGGTGTAAATTTTCATCTCTGGCACTCCCCCATTTTCTAGACCCTGAAACACTAGCTGATTGTCAGCAATAGAGCTCAGACGCTGGTTTTCACTGAAAGCTAAAAGGATCTGCAAAATTTCCAGGTGGAAAACCAACTTGAATTCAGCACCAAAATGTGGGTCAAAATAGAGCAATGATACATTGATGTTTTATCATTAATAGAAAATATTTTTTCACAATACCAAGGCCACCCTCTCAGACAAACAGGGCAGTCACTAAACAGGCTTTAATGTTAAAAGAAGCTCAGCAACTTTATTTCTGAGGAGCTTGTTGTGTGCGTTTTAAAGAGAACACAGTGTTTAGTAGCTGTGTATACAAAGGGTATTAAGTTTTAAAAGCAATAATCAGGCTGAGACAGAGAAGGAGCCCATGTTGAAAGAAGAAAAGCCAAAGATTGTCCTCTGACTTGAACACACATTCTGTGGCTTATGTAGCTGGATGGGTACATATGAACACAGATAGTTGAAAGAAAAGGAATACGCAAAGAATAACACAGGATAAAATTATTTAAGAGACTATAATATTCATGTAACATTTCTAAGATACCCAGCCCCATTAGTGAGGGCCGAAAAAGCTGCTGTCCACTGACCTTCTCACCCAATCATTTCTAGTCTTTCAGGGTCACTTTCATGAAAACAGATAATGACAGTATGTTAGTGTGTCATGTTTATCATTTGCAGAACATAAATTAATGTAATTATCCAATTAGTACTGTGTGAATTTTTTTCTGTACCATTCATTGTACTAATGTTTCAGTCATCCATCCTAAGAAATGAGGCATAATGTTTAAAGGCAGCAAAAATAGGAAGACCTTGGGTTGAAGGACAAAATTCGCCCTAGAAGAATGTCACAAAAAATCTGAAGTCATGATCCCAGTCAAAAATTGGAAACTTCCTGCAAAGTTATAGAATTTTAATGCCCAAAATTAGCCTGTAAGCCCTACCTGCCCAAAGACCAGGTAACTTCCTGGAATGCTGGGAGTTTTTGAAATAACAAAGCCTCCTAGAAAAGTATGGTAGCCTATAGATTGTCCTTATAAACCCTTGTAGTTCAAGACTCAGGGTAATTCCAGATAGGAAATCCAAGGGAATGGCCCTTACCAAAGTCTGTCTTTTGGTCAGTATTTATTATTTAATAAAGATTACTTTAAATTTGGCCCAAAATGATGGAATTGATTTTTCTCTGGCAAATCTCAGGATTAATGGAACTACAACAGAACACTTGTTATAGTCAGAAAAGCCTTTCAGATACCTAGCCAAATAGAACACAGTTTGTAGATTTGGGGAGATTTCCACCACAGACCCTAGGGGACTTGTTGGAGGGTACCATGTTACCTCTGGCTCTCCTTACAAATGCTTGCCAGTATCTAAGAATGTATACTTGTCTTCAAAGAAAATGTTGATGCAAGTACCCTCTGCAACAAGCCTAGAAATTCCACTGATATATTTAAAAGAGAAAAAAAAGCAAGTTGTGTACAGTTTTAGCATAAACTTCCAGTTATTTTTCTTAACTCCAAAAATGTATCTTATTTTCACAACTCTCCAGGCAAAACAGCACATGGACAAAGTGAATGTCAACTCAGCCTGGTGACTAACCCTCATTTGTCTCCAGTTCATTCTGATAACATTTGAAAATGCTTTGGCAATTTTTCTCATTTGAAATATACTATAGAGGCATACCAGTCTTTGTGGGGATAGAGACAGGAGGATTGGGAGTGGAAAGTAGTCCTCAACTGCACAGCAAGTTCAAAGTCAACCAGAACTACATGAGACTCAGTCTTAAAACATAAAACAAAACAAAAAACAATACCTGAAATATCTTAATCAATGTATGAAATGAACTTCTATCAAAAGTCTCCAAGTTTCCCACTTTGCTAGTAATATATAGTGATATTCCTTTTGAAAAAGTCTAGTCTCTGTTGTCTGTTTTATTTAGTTTTGGTTTTTTATGTGTGGTGTAAGAAATGGAATCCAGGACTTTACCCATGCTCTACAAACACTTTACCACCTAAACTACATACTCAGTCCAGGTCTGTTTACCTTGTGGGAAAATTCATAGATAAACTCACAGGGGGAATTATTGATATTTTAATTAACTTTGAAATTTGACAGATCAAGTGATAAATCTTGAAAGTATACACTTTATAAATCTATCAAGTATATAGTGGCCTCTATTGCAAACCCAGCAGTACAGACATGAGTAAAGATTTTAGATGCTATGTGTCCCCTATATAGCTTGGTGAAAAAAAAACTTAGAAACAGGGTCTAATCTTGAAGGACTAACAATGCCCATCGGGCACAAAATGTGCTCTCTCTCTCGCTCTCTCTCTCTCTCTCTCTCTCTCTCT
>NC_045030.1:73835800-73837920 GCF_008632895.1 Mastomys coucha | reverse complement strand
TCTCTCTCTCTCTCTCTCTCTCTCTCTCTCCTCTCCTGTGTTTGTGTGTATGTGTGTGTGCACATATTTCCAAGGTTAGAGCCAACTAAAAACTGCTCTCTCTCTCAACATTTAACTTAGGATTATTTGAAAGAGGTCATTTTCAGCATAATCACTGAAAATAAGATGACAAAAAATGAATTTGGTAACTAAAAGTGTTGGGGTTCAAAAAAACTAAACAAGAGTCCTGCAAAGCAAGATCTTTATTTGTATTAGGTAGCAAAACCTGACCTGTCAGGGACAACAGCACAGAGTCAGGTGCTGTGTCTTTGAATGTTCATCTTAGTAAATATTTAAAAAGATGGCAAATTTTTATTGTACTCAGGCCCCTACTGATCGACCATGGGCACAGACCTGTGACTCTGAAGGGAAATTGTACATCATTTTTAAAGGATGAGATCACAAAGCCAGGGGGAGTGTGGTGGGTTGTAGCATTGTCCAATCATATTTTTGACACAAGGGGTTGAGCAAGGAAGTAAGCATTGGTGACTGACCCTTATCTGGGTCATGTGGTTTCCAGATCCTTGATTCATACCATTGGTGGTCCTTCTGGTGGACATTTGGTCCAGGAACAAAGGAGTAGACTGTCTGCATGTAGTCAATGAGGATTGCAGCAGGAGATAATGGATAATGCTTTTCCTTATCACCTGAAAAGTTAAATTAAGTCACCCTTGAATATGGGGAGAGCCAAGGGTCTGATCCATAATCTCCCCCTAATTAGTGATTTTTCAGAGAGAAATGTATGGACTTCTCAAAGACCCTCAAATCTTCCATGCATCCCAAGGACTTCTGGGAACAACAGTACAGGCAGAGAAATTTCTCATCAACAAATCTCTCAACTTAACTGTAAAAATTCTCTGAAAAGACATCAGACAGCAGCCCATCCTTTATAAGAGATGCCTTTTCTGATTTCTCTATTTGCATTTTGTTCTTCTATGTCCAATTGTTATGCATAATTTAACTGCATGATTTAATTAATTGCTAAAATTCAAAAGTGCAAAATTTTATGTATAAATAATTACTGACACAGGCAAGCAGTTGTTCTTTCATAATAAACAGCCTGGAGCTAATTGTGCTTCCAATTACCTAACTGAAGGTGTAGCAACTTCTAAATTTGTTTTATATCCAAAACAGATTCCATCCTTTTACATTTAAAAAAATAGTTTGAAATTTAAAAGAGTAAATATAAGATTTTAGAAGCCCTGGGGAATAATATCTAATTAGAACGTCAGTGAAACATTTTGAGCAGATGAGACAGAGCTTAGGTTTTTTGTTACAGCTGACAGATTCTATAACATTGACAAAAAACAGTTAAAGAAAACATGGAAAATTTTTTGTAGTGTTTCCAGAAAACACTTCAAGGCCAACTTTGAGGTTTGTCCTTTCTCATATCAAATCTGCAATTACCTCCATGTAAGAAAAACAGGACTTAATAAATATTTGATTAGCGCTAAAACCTTTATTGGATAATTTTTCATTGTGATTATTTTAGTGCTTATGATCAATAAACTTCTGAAACAGCATTCACCTACTTACATAGTTCCATATTTTGAATAAAATAAACTGAATACATTTTTAATGTTTTCTTTTCAGGATTACTTTAAGGTAGTATTTTAAACCCTGGTATATTTCCCACACAGTATACATACCAAATGGGAAGTCCATTTATTTTAAATCTCACTATATGTTATCTATTATTAACTGAAGATCAAAAGCTGTACCCATAGCTATAAATTCGTACTCCTGCATTACTTAATGGAATATTTGTGAATACAAGTTCCCTTCTTCTCCATTAGTTTATTTGTAACTATATAAATTAAGGTAAACAGTTTTAAATGTAAATTCAGTTGAATTCTATAAAATATGTACTGCACTGAATAGAACCTATTTCATTAGAAATGGAGCATCAAAATCATTTCATCAGCAATATTTCCCAGATATTTCAAAATTTAGCCAGGTACAGTGGGGCATGCTTGTAATCCCAGCATTACCGAGGATAGAGCACAAATCAGGAGAGTCAGGATTTTGAAGGCAATCCGAAGTACAGATCTGGGAAGACCTAATGTCAAAAAGGAAAAGAA
>NC_045030.1:73828380-73835790 GCF_008632895.1 Mastomys coucha | reverse complement strand
ATAATGCAATAAAAGTTTTTTTAAAAAAATAAAAAAATAAAATAAACATACAGTGCTAACCATAAAAAAAAAGAATAATGGTCTTTATGGGGGTGAGTTGCACCTATACATCAATCAAATAAGATGTATCAAGTTATTTGTTTTGTTTGGAGGGGTTTGTTGTTGTTTTGTTGAGGTTTTTGTTTGTTTGGTTTTTGTTTTTTACCTATTTTCCACTTCTGCTTCCTACTGCAAAGAACCTGATGGGGGCTTCTGGTGTAGGAAAGTGGTTGTGGAGTGCTTGCGTAGGGTGTGTGAGGATGTAGGCACAACTGAAGACAGAGAAAGAAACTATTTGTGTAACATTGACTTTTTATGCTTCCCTGAAGACCTTTAACATTTGTCTTCTGCCATAGATAGATCTGTATTAAATAATCTATATATAAGATTTCTCATTATTTCCTCCCTTGTAATTTTCAAATGAAAATGTAATTTGAAAAATTGCATTTTTTATTGGACATGTGACGATAGAAGTACTAAGTGCTTACAAAGATACGACACCTATATATTAATGGTGAACAATCAATATTGATAAATATGTGTGAAGTCCTTCAAACTCTGAAAAGAACATGATTAGTTCTTTAAAACTGGACTCAAGGGCAGGGGACATTACTCAGCAGTAAAGTTCTTGCTTAGTCTGTGTATGGAGTACTCAGAGTTTGAGGCCTTACAAGGGGGGGGAGACAAGTAGTAAAATTCAAGCAGAAGCTTTTGTTATGAACTATTCTGTTTCAAATAGGTACCTCTCTTGCTTCCATGCCTAGAATGCAGATAAAGGTGGAGACACAATGGCCTGACTCTGTGCCACTCACTTAGACATGGATGGTATTAAATGTGCTTGAGCAGCTTAGTCATTTTTCCACTACCTCAAACACCTTCACAAGCATTACTTTGGATGGTCACCTTGACTGCACCAAATACTAAATTACTGTTTTCTGTGGCTCAACAAATCATACACTTAGAATACCAAATTAGGAATCTGCAATGATTAACTAAGGAGGAAACACAGGATAGGCCAAGACAAAGGCTAATTTCCAGGGGAACTGAACTTGGTGCCTCAAGGAAAATGACCAAGTTCTGCCTAATGTCAGCCTCGGGGAAAGACCTCAGAACCAGGAAGAAGGACTTAAAAATTCTGAAAATTGCCCTCTGTTTATACTTCAGTTCGGAAGGCTTGATAATTCCCTTAAATTTGACTCAATGCTTTAACCAAAGTGCTTCCATATTGAAAGCATTAACTGCAGTGGCTTCTGGCTGGAAAACAAAAGCAAGTTCCAGTTATCTCAATCATGAAAAACCAAAGAGCAAGGGCCACCCTGCCTGGCAAACGTACAATTAGCTTCTTAGTTTTGTAGGGCTAAGAAAAAATGGTGAGTAAACACTGTTGCAGTAAAATTTGCTGTCTCCCACACAGGGCCTTGGAAGAGGAGGAGGCATTCTGCCCTGCTCTGTTAGGACTTCTGGGCCTTCCCAGTAATTAACAACAATGCTCTAAACTACAGAAGACACTCAGTAAGCTCTGAAGGGTAGCATGCCTTAACTGTGATGGCCAAGACTCCTTTGCAACCAGATTTCCTAAAATTTCAATGACTTAAAATTAACTTCAACTTATAGGATGCTGAATTTTTTCTTTCATACAAATGTACTATTTTGTCATACTTAATAGTTAAAAATGGGTAAATTGTGTGACATTGTACTGTAGAGGGGATAATGTTTAGTGTCTGGGTCAAGAGGGGAAACTGATTTCCTTTAAATGTTTTCAAATTATATACTTCCTTACTGATATGGGAAAATAAGCTCTAATTTAGATGAATTCTCTGGATAATGTTGCATGTTAGTTTGTTGTTGAGCACCTCCGTATCTCTTTTCAACACTAATTATTTGTTTATTTGAACTAGGTTAATTTCGGCAGATGTTGGAATCCAGCTAGAGCCCTGTATGGATAGGGTTAGGGGGAAGGGCTGGAGGTCAGGATCATAAGGGAATCAGGAATCAGTTTCCAAGGACTGAGAGCAGACTAAAACCAAAATTGGTCCTGAATCTAGTCGTGGAGTTCAGGAAAGAAGTGTAACATACACAGAAAGATAGAAGGTTTGAATAGTATCCCAAGATAGGAGACAATGCAGATAGGCAAAGAGTGAAAAAATTAAACAGGGGAAGGGGCATAGCTCACTTAGTATGGTGCTTGCCTAGTGTGTACAACGCCTAGGGCTCCATCCTCAGCACCAAATCCAAACCTTGTAATCTCATCACTCAGGAGATAAAGGTGAAAAACTCAGGAATTCAAAATCATGTTTGTCAACGCCTGCTGTGAGACTGAAACCAAGGAAGATGTTACTACTTCTTGCCAATTATCACCCCACAGGCTACAGACACAGTGTCTTGGAAACACATCTCTTAGCCTCGGAAGACTCCTCCAACTCAGTAGCAGAGTGCTTGCCTAGTTAGTGCATGGCCCTTGGTTCCATCCTTAGCACGTCAAGAAAAAAAATATATATATATGGACTTAATTATATGAAGACTATTATAATAATGTTAACATATAAAATCAAAATATAAAATTGTATGTACAATATTGTTGCAATTGTGTAACAGATATATAAATGAAATATCCTAAGGTAGCATGCATAGTTATCTCTGCTTGATTAAAAAATATTCTTCTCCAAATTTTTCATTTTTCCTTCAATAGGTTAGTATTAATTTTGTAATAACAAAAATACACAAATGTGATGTGTGTTCAATTGTTGCAAACTTATTAGAATGGAGTACTTGAATAACAATAGTGAAAAAGCTCTGTCTATATATATATATATGTACTTCTTGATCACAAAATTTGAAAAGAAAATATGGGAGCTGGAACTATCTATATCTAGCCATGTGGCTGAATAAAATGTATTAACTGCCTGTGAGTCAGCATCAGCTTGATGCATGAAAGGCCCTCTGAGGATTCAGCCCCATTCCATCTCCCATACAGCAGCTTCAAAAAGACCCTTGAACTTTTGTTCATTTTTAAAAAGATAGATCCGCATTTGAAATATGTATCTATCAGACAGGGGCAGATGATCTATCATCTGACTCTTGAGTATATAAAATAACCAGTGTGACACAAAAACAAAGAGAATTCAAATGAAGGTAATCTTTCTATGCAAAAAGGTCCTTGCCAATTAAAGCCTGTGAAAAGCAACACATTGTCTCTGTCTTCATGTGGAAAACCATGTCCCTGAAGAGGTGCTATCCATTATCTTCAACTTGGAACTGAATATTCAGCATGTTTACAGAATGCCTCTCCTAACAGAATTGAAACTTTCACAAATGTATATATTTAAATGACACCCATTGTCTGAAATTAGAGGACATGGAAAACTCTTTTGTGCAGTGACTTCAAAGGGCCAGTTAATCAACTGAGATGTGTATGGGGTCATATGGCTGCACTTGTAATGGTCTTAGTCCAACATTGTACAAATAACTATCTGAAGAGTATATATTGTTCTGGAGAACAGAAATTGATAGGAATGATTTCCCTATTATATAAAAAAGCAAAAGAGCTTTTTCACTATTGTTATTCAAGTACTCCATTCTAATAAGTTTGCAACAATTGAACACACATCACATTTGTGTATTTTTGTTATTACAAAATTAATACTAACCTATTGAAGGAAAAATGAAAAATTTGGAGAAGAATATTTTTTAATCAAGCAGAGATAACTATGCATGCTACCTTAGGATATTTCATTTATATATCTGTTACACAATTGCAACAATATTGTGCATACAATTTTATATTTTGATTTTATATGTTAACATTATTATAATAGTCTTCATATAATTAAAGAAAAGTCATTTTGACACAAATGAGAATCACCTGAGAAGAAGGATCTGCCATTGAACAATGGCCTTCGTCAGGTTGGGCTGTGGGCCTCTCTGCAGGCCATTTTCTTGAATAATTCTTGAGTAGAAGGGCCCAGCCCATGGTGCATAGTAACACCCCCAGACAGGTGATCCTAAGCTGAAAAAGCAAGCAAGCTGAGCAAGCCACCATGCAGCTTTCCTCCATGGCATCTACTCCAGATCCCTGCTGAGTCCCTGCCCTGATGCTCTCAATAAAAGTAAAGCAAACCCTTTCCTCTCCCAAGTGGCTTTTTTTCACTGTTTTATAACAAATGAAAACAAACTAGGACAGTTGACTTCAGAAGTTGCTTATTACACTATTAGATGGAAATGCCACAATTAATTTAGAAAACCTCTACTGTTGGACACTTGTGTTGTTTAACTTTTCTCTGTTATAATGTGATGATCATCTTGGTGTATATAATCTTATTGTTAAAAAAATAGTTTGCTCAAAATTATTTCCTTAGCACCAAAGAAATAGAACTATAAGATGAAGAAAAATCTTATGGTCATTGTCAAATTGTTGAACTACAATGGAGCTTTGCAACCCATTTCTATGGGGAAAAACTCAGTGAGAACAGGATCCAGAGAAACTGAACTATCTACAACAGCTTCACGAAAACTACAATCTCAACAGAAAATGTCCAGATTCTTCTCAATTTAGATTTCATTATTTTGAATTATGTACATGTGTGTGTGTTTGTGCACATATGAATGAATGCAGGTGCCCATAGAGGTTAGAAGAGAGTTCTTCATATTGTTTATAAATATATACAAGCCAAACATTAAGTGGAAAAAATACACAAAAGCCACAACTGAAAAGTGTGTCAAAAGTGATTGTTACCATCCTAAAAGCAATGTCTAAACCCTTAGTGACAACTGTCATAACATCTAACCTGACATAAAAGTTCTACTTGTTTTTGACTATTAGCATACGTACAAATAAACAGGGTAACTTATGAAACTAAGCTTTTGGGGAGCTGGAGAGATGGCAAACAGTTACGAGCATATGTTGTTCTTATAAGGGACATAGGCTAGATTTTCAACACCCACAATGATGGCTCATAAATATCTGTAACTAATATTTTCCAGTGCCTGCTTCTGAACTCTGTAGGCATCGGCTACACATGTCAACTTACATACATGTACACAAAACATTAGTACATATAAAAGTAAATTTTTCAAAAGTTATCTTAAAACAGTTATATTAAAGGGGCACTTATAGACAAACTAACTTTTAAAAAAATTCAATATGAATTATATGATTTATATCTAAAGAAGCATTCATAGATAGACATACACACACACACACGTCTATATACACACACATATACATTCCCGTGGAGGTTCTGCCCTGCCCTGCATAGCAGGTGTGGAGGTTCTGCCCTAACCTGTATAGCACGAGTTGCCACATCAGCTATTTTTGCTATCATAGCACTTGGTGGAATTTCCCCGCCCAAGTTGGGAGTTCTGCTTTTGGTCTGATAAGAGAGGACTGTGCTGAGAAATGAAAACCTATGCAATTGGCTGCCAGCATGAGGTGATTTATGTCATCAGTCACATCTAGGGGTTGGGTTTATGGTTTTTGCCTTTATAAGCCTGCTGCTTTGCAATAAAGTTGAGCCTTGATCAGAACTTTGTCTTGGCTCCATTCTTCTCTCATCCCTGTTCTTTAATTCCCAGACCCCCATTCAAAGTACCTATATTGACTGGTAGTTATTGGTAGACTACACATAGGTACTTAAATTTTGCAGACACATATTTCTATTTGTCCAGGCTGGCCTCTAACTCTTGACTGCCTTGCCTCAACCTCCCAAATGCTTGGATTACTTTGTCTCATTAATAGCCCTAAGTTGGTGCTAGAGACATGGCTCAGCAATTAAGAGTACTGGCTGTTCTTCCAGAGGTCTTGAATTCAATTCCCAGCAAAAGCATGGTGGCTCACAACCATCTGTAATGGAATCTAATGCTCACTTCTGGTATCCAGGTATATATGCAGGGAGAACACTCTTACACATAAAATAAATAGATCTTTTTAAAAATAGCCCTAAGTTCTCATAGAGAGGTGAATTTGAGACTTGAGTTGCCTACTTCCAAGTGTGGTGCCTTTTGTTTCTCTTTAACAAAACTCAATTCCATGACTACAGAAAAAAATGGTCCTGTGTTAATAACATGGTAATAAAGGAAGTACAAGAGAATGACATCCACATCACCACTCTGGTACATCCACATACAACACTCTGTTGTATGAAATAGGGAAGAATATCAGAATTCTCACAAATTTATTTTTCTCTTTTTTGAGATATGGGCCTGCTATATAGTTCAAGCTGGCCTTGAACTCCTGGCTCCAGTGCTCTTCCCTTTTCAGGTTTCTAGAAGCTGGGACTTGTAGGCATATACCCCTACATTTGGTTTGCTGATTTCACTTTTTTGTTTTGATTTGATTTTTGAAGCACCATCTCATGGCCTCAAGCTCTCTGAATAGCCACAAATTGATCTTTCTGCCTTCATCTCTCTGGGATACTATGACTGCAAGTATGCTCTTGAGTTCCATTTTGGGATTCCTGCGTGTGCAAACAAGTGTGTCTCTGTGTCCATATCTGCTTTTTGTGCTTTTTCTTGGGCTCTTTCCCTTCTGTTTTGTCATATTCAGAGTTGTTTTGTTTTATCTTATTTTACCTTACTTATTTTATTATCCCATAGAACCTTTTTGTTTTCTAATAAGAGACAGAAAGGGGTGGATCTGGATGAAAGGGAGGTAGGGAAGAGCTTGGGGGAGTAGAGGAAGGAGAAACCATGATACAGATATATTAGAAAAATATTTTAATAAAATAAATACATAATAAATACAGAATCTATGTTCAAGCATATGAAGAGTTGAAGGATGATATACATACATGCATACAATGTATATGTATATATACATTCATGTAAAACTAATAAAAGAATTGAAGAAGAGGTCATGAATTTGAGAGTGTGAGGGATACAGGAGGAGCTGGATGGGGAAAAGGATGGAGAAGAGAAGATGTGAAGTACACATAAATAGGAAAAAGTAAACATACAAAATAGAAATAATATGGGAAAAATACAGAACTATGTGACTTCAAGGCCAGTGTGATGGCTATTCTTAGTTTTCAACTTGACTATATCTGGGTTTACATAATACCTAGAAATGGAGGGGCACACTTGTAAGGGATTTTTGAAGTAGAAAGATATACTTGGGGAAAGATATGACTTTAATTCAGATCATTTGAGCTGGGAAAACTCACCTGTAATCTGGGCCACGCCCTCTGCTGAAAGCCTATATAAGGACATGGAAGAATGAAGCTTTTGTTCTTGGCCTGCCTGCAGTCACCTCACTAGTTAGAACCTACATCTTTTGTACTCCAGTATATACTAAAGGTCAGCTGAGATATTCAGCTTCATGGAATAAAGAACCCTGACTAATACAGCAAGCTTTATCTTTTTTTTTTTTTTTTTTTT
>NC_045030.1:73821281-73828022 GCF_008632895.1 Mastomys coucha | reverse complement strand
GGAAGGAAGGAGGGAAGGAAGGAAGGACCTCTTTGAAGCCCTCCAGCAGCACGAAGGGACAGGACTGAAACTAGAATCTCCGGTCCACAGCATTCTAATGGTGACATCTTCACTAAGGGAAACAGGTGAAAAAATGGATCTGAAGAGTGAATTCAGGGCTATGAGTGTGCTAGTTAATCACTTTTGTATCTATATAGAGGATTAATTATCATGAAGGCCCCACCCATGCCATGTGGGATGTCGGTTGATGCACCCTTAAAGAAAGCCTTTCCTCCTTCCTAGTTCATCCTTGAAGCACCTTCTCTAGCAGTTCCTGCCTGTACCTGTATAGGTAATACTGGCCATCTCCTTCTCAGCCAGCCAGATTGTGTCATTGTGTGTAGCTGTCTGCATCTGCGCACTGTGTCAAAGCAAGGAGGATGCCCACTGGCATGACAGTCGTGATAAGCACGATCACAAGGATTTGCACATTCTTGGGATCTAAGAATAGGCCAGTAGAGCTTGTTTCTCCTCCTAAAGTCAGATTACCAGCAAAGTACTCCAGTACTGGACGTGTTTGGTCCACATATGCACCTTGGGAATGGAAGAACATGTGCTGAGAGAGATAACTGGTTAGCTAATAACTCACTGTCCTGGTACACTGATTTCCACTTTTAAAAAATGTTTATGGGTTTTTTGTCTGTATGCTTGTACTCATGGAGGTCAGAAGAGGGTTGCAGATCCCTTGAGGTTTACGTTGCAGATGGTTATAAAAGCTGCCCTGCCGGTGCTGAAAATCAAATCTAAGAGTATCTATTGTTCTTAACTAATGAATCATCTCTGTAGCTCTCTGGCAAAGTATATTTTTGAGCCATAATTTAACTCACCAAAGGAACTCTTAACCTATAGCTCAGGTGTACTGTCTGCCTAGCCTGAATTATCTGCAGCAGGACTGAATGCTTTGATCTGTAGCAGAGACAAGTATTAATCTATAGATTCAAGGTTCTAGAGGAAGGATGAGAATGTTAAAGTCTATTCTCCTTACAAAATGCTTCTGATGCTTTTATTCATTATAATAGATGCAAATGAAGAGTCAGAGAAGGTGATACTTCCTGTTTAACTTTAATATTGACTCACTGCAATAATGTGAAAGTTAATGCATCTAAGGAGGAAAAACACAAGACATTTAAAATTCTATATTCAAAAATAAGATTGCAACTGAGAATATACTTAATTTTGAATAAGAACACAGAACAGAGAGAGCTGCAATTTAAGTATCTTTGGTTCATTGAAGAAAACTGAAAACTCAAGTCAGTTATGTCTAAATATGAAAAGTCAGGGTCAGCAAGAAGGCTCATGACCAGGGTAGTAACAGAGATGGTATTAAAACCCAGACCTTTCCAGGAACCTACTCACACCTTCATAAGTCACGCTGCACCCATAAGTCTCTTTCTAAGTGTATGTGTATCCTGGTCTTGTCTCATAAAAATTTATAAAGGCATCAATGTCTGTAATAAAAAAAAGCCCAGCTGAATATCAGTTTTAATAAAAATATTAAAGAACATAATTTTAGTGAACATTGCCTATTTGCAATATCTCTTCCTGTTAAGCTTGATTTAGTGTTTAAGCAGAGATACCTAATCTTATATAAGTCTCAGCACCAAATAATTCAGGCTTGAAATCAAATAAGGTTTGAATTCAAATTCCAGATTTGTGCGGGTTTTCCTATAATTGACAATGCAGGCTGTTGTTGCCTTTAACACGGGGAATTATATGTCTCACCTGTAATCAAATGAACTCTTTGAATTACATACTGATAAGTTCCCTTCTGCTTTGAAGTTTGCTTTAAACACTAAGAATCCACAAGATTCTCCAATTCAAGAAGACATTCATTTTTGTTTGCTGAAATTGTTTTTATTTGTATGTGACATGGAAGTGGAAGAAATCTATAGAGTCCTGAAGTCTCAATTATAGCTGAGCTTTATATATTAAAGTTCTAAACATTTAAAAACAATATTTCATGCTTGGGTGCCATGTGGCATACATTCAAACTTGTCTAATTTCCCATGGGCTAATGTAGACAGCAAAATTTCATTTGTTGTCCTGAGTTGTGGATTTCTCTGTAGGCAAACATTTTCTGATTGCCCATTCTAACAAGGTCACTACAATAGACCCTGAGATGAGATTCAAAGTTGAGAGTGGTGGCAGGGGACCAGGCAGGCAGGAACAGTGATGACTTGAGCCCAGTACTTCTTCTCATATCACTTATATACTAAAAGAAAGAATATGTAAGTAAACATTGCACTAGATTACATTAAATCTGTATTCATATTATTGAAGGTCAGTGAAGGGGTGAGGGAATGTTTCAGAGTCAGTTCTCAATATGGCCTCACCAAGGAGAGTAGAACTTTGTCTTAAAGAATGGGAGAATAGGGGCTGAGGAGTTGGTTCAGTGGCAGACAACCACCTGCTTAGTATGTACAAGGCCCTGATCCTATCTATAATATTTAAAAGAAGAAGAATGGGTGAATTTTAACAGGAATAACTAGGAGGGAGGGAAGGTACAGAAGGAGGGAGGAAGAGTGTGTTCCTCCAGAACAAAAAGCAAAAGGGCAGAGAAGACTGGAGACTGAATGGCAATAAATGTATCACTTAGTGCTGTGCTTGTGTGTGTGTGTGTGTGTGTGTGTGTGTGTCTGTCTGTCTGTCTGTCTGTCTGTCTGTCTGTCAAAATCTGTGGCTAGCTAATTAGGCACTAGGGAGAGAATCCTCAAGCTTCACTGTATAAAATGACAATGGCTTATTTCAGCAAGTGCAAAGATGAAATCTAAAGGTCTGATGTTAGAAAAGGCAACTTTGTAGCTGCTATCTAAACAAAACTCACAGAAGCAAGCAGAATCAAATTACTTAGAGAAGGCAAGAAAAGGTTGTGTGACTATCATTGCATAATACTCAATTAAAAATAATTTTGCACACACACACACACACACACACAAATTCAAAGAACATTCTATTCTTTAAGGGTGCATGTATACCTATAAGGGCATGGACTTTGGGTGACTGATTTCATCCATGTGCTCATTTCTCACTAAGATAATCAGTCTGTAATAGTTTTTCATTTTATATTTGACAGCAGTTGTCAGGATGTTCAGGTACTAGCTCTTGGAATCAAAATAAATAGTTTCATTTACCTTGTAAGAAAACTAAAATCAGCATCTAGATTCTATAAAACTATTTCTTTCTCTGCTAGGATCATTAAACAATTTTTTTCACTCAGCTCAAAGAATCACATTTTTAACTCAGATTTATTGACATATAATTTACATAATTTATATCTTTTTCTTCTTTTGACAATGCTGGGTATAGAATACAGGGCCTTGCATATACTAGGTAAGAACTCTACCAATGAACTATACCACCAGCCCTGCAATTCAGCCCTTTTAGTGTACCATGCTAGGAGATTTTTAGCAACACAGAGTTGTTATCACTACAGTCATGATATAGATCATTCTAGTCTTCCAAACAATTAGCACACAATCACATCTATGTAGTCAATCCTTCTATATCCTTTGAAAAAGGTTTCTTTACTTATGTATATAGTGTATCTTATTGAAAATTATTATGTAAATAGAACCATACACATGTAACCATTTTAGTATAGTTTCTATCATTTCCAGACCACATTGGCCATTAATCCATGTGCATCTGTTCACGCCTTTGCAATTCTGTGTTATGAAAGAACCATGTCTTAGTCAGGGTTTCTATTCCTGCCCAAAACATCATGACCATGAAGCAAGTTGGGGAGGAAAGGGTTTATTTGGCTTACTTCCACATTGCTATTTATCACAAAGGAAGTCAGGACTGGAACTCAAGCAGGTCAGAAAGCAGGAGCTGATGCAGAGGCCATGGAGAGATGTTCCTTACTGGCTTGCTTCTCCTGGTTTGCTCAGCCTGCTCTCTTATAGAACCCAAGACTTCCAGCCCAGAGATGGTACCACCCACAAGGGGCCCTACCCCCTTGATCACTAATTGAGAAAATGCCCCACAGCTGGATCTCATGGAGGCACTTCCCCAACTGAAGCCCCCTTCTCTGTGATAACTCCAGCCTGTGTCAAGTTGAGATAAAACCAGCCAGTACAATTGAGCCCTTGTCAACTTGACACACAAACACATCACTATTAAGCCTCAACCCTTATTTTCTTGTTCATCCCCAAGATCTAAAGTCCCAGGGTCTTACATATTAAAAGTTCAATCAATTTAAAATGTCCAATATCTTTTAAAATTCAAAGTCTCCTAACCGTGGGCTCCACTATAATACGTTCTTCCTTCAAGAGGGAAAAATAAACAGCAATGTGGAAGTAAGCCAAATAAACCCTTTCCTCCCCAACTTGCTTCATGGTCATGATGTTTGTGCAGGAATAGAAACCCTGACTAAGATATGGTTCTTTCATCAAGGTACAGTCACAATCAAAAGCAAAACCAATGTCAGGGATCCAACTCACGATTTTCTGGGCTCCTCTAAGGGCTTAATCGGTCACTTCTCCAGCTCTGCCCTTTGCAGCACACTGCTTGTCTTCTGGGCTCCAGATGCCTGTACTCCGCTGCTGCTGCTGCTGTTCTTGGTGGTCATTGTCTGGTACTGGCATTCCCAAAACACTGCTGTAACTGGGCTTTACCAATAGCCTCTCATAGACTGTCTTCACGGTGCCAAGCCTCAACTCCTTTGCATGACATTTTCAGTCATGGGCCATCAATTGCAAACTGATGCTGCACCTTCACCAATGGCCTTCCATGGCCTCTCACTGTGCCAAACCTCAGCTGCTTTCCATGAACACTTCGTGCTGTCAAAACCAGTACCACCTGGGTGATTCTTACACATTACCAAGTCCTGCTGCAGCACAAGGTACAACTTTGGCTATCTCTGGAACGCAGCCTCTGTGCTCTCAGAAAACACTTCCCAGAAGATGTCACCTCAGTGATGCTGGTCTCTTCTTAATCACTGCTAATTTCTTAGCTCCAGGTAACTAGCATCAATAGTCCCAGTAATGCAAAGTTTTCGCTTTAGTAATTCTGGTATCTTGTTAATCACAGCTGATACTTCAGCCCCAGCTAACCAGAACCACAGAATCTTCACAATCAAAACAACATGGCCCTGATAAGAGTCTTTAATCTTCCCTCTGAAATTTCACAAGACAGGTCTCCATCTTCTGCACTGTTCTCAACATGATCTTCCAAGCTCCTGAAGAATATCCCACAGAGTTCTTAACAATCTTCTCTTCTAGCTCAAAGTTCCAAAGTCCTTCCACAATCCTCCCCAAAACATGGTCAGGTTGTCACAGGAATACCCCACTATGCTGGTACCAATTTTGTATTAGTCGGGGTTCTCTAGAGTCACAGAACTTATGGAAGTCTCTATGCAGTAAAGGAATTTATTGATGACTTACAGTCTGTAGTCCAACTCCCAACAATCAACTCCCAACAATGGTCGGCAGCAGCTGTGAATGGAAGTCCAAGGATCCAGCAGTTGCTCAGTCCCACAAGGCAAGCAGGTGAAGCAGAGGCCATGGAGAGATGTTCCTTACTGGCTTCCTTCTCCTGGCTTGCTCAGCCTGCTCTCTTATAGAACCCAAGACTTCCAGCCCAGGGATGGCACCACCCACAAGGGGCCCTACCCCCTTGATCACTAATTGAGAAAATGCCCCACAGCTGGATCTCATGGAGGCACTTCCCCAACTGAAGCCCCCTTCTCTGTGATAACTCCAGCCTGTGTCAAGTTGACACAAAACCAGCCAGTACAAACCATAAGGCGGTTTACCCTTCCATCTGTTGAAGACAATTTGCATTGTTTCTAGCTTTAACACGAGGGTATATAGTTTTTATAAACACATTAATATACAGTCTTTTCCATTAATGTAATATTTTCACTTCTCATGAGAAATAGCTGGGTTTCATATGTAGTACAGATTTTCCCAAAGTGGCTATACCAATTTACATTCCCACTAGCAACAAACGGGAGTTTCAGTTAGTTTGCATCCTTTCATCACAAATAATTGTAGTTTTCTCTCTTTCTCTTTCTTTCTTTCTTCCTTTCTGCCACTGCAATGACTTCTTTAAAAAGCTAGCTCACTGCTGTCTTAATTTTCATTTCTCTATCAAGTGCCTGATATTGAACACATAAAAAAAGCTTTTCATATGCTTTTTTGCCATCTAAGCATCCTTTTAGGCATATTATTTCTTCCTTCCATTCTTTTTAGCAATCAATCATCATCAATCATCTATCGAAAGAGCTGTCAGCTATCTATCATGTCTATATCTCTTTTGATATGAAGATTTTGATACCTAATTTGATATTTCTGGCATTGTACATTTTTCATGTCTTACAGATATGAGAGGATAAGAGGTAGAACAGTGCTTAAGTTATTATTCAAAAGCCACAGTTTCCTGTCTGTCTTCTCTAACATTCATGTGTTTGACTGATAGACATGTTTCCTCTATCCTACCACAAGCTTTTTATGTTCCCCATTATTTGTATTACTTGTGTGATCCTAAATCAAAAGAAGTCTAGATGTGAAAAGTAGAAGCCCAGTGTAGTAAGACATGCTTAACACTAGAAAGTTAAAAGGAGGAAGATCAGGAATTTGACATCAGCCTCAGCAATATAATAAGCTTGACCAATACATGAAACCTCAGCTATAGAGTATTGAAATCTCCCACTACTATTGTGTGCTGTGTAATGTGTGCTTTGAGCTTTAGTAACGTTTC
>NC_045030.1:73816968-73819110 GCF_008632895.1 Mastomys coucha | reverse complement strand
AAAAAAAAAAACAAAACAAAAACAAAAAAACAATATAAAATATAACCCAAGTTACATATTCCAAGAGAGAAAAACCAAGTCCTAGTAATAGCCAAATCAAAGCAGAAGCAAACCCTCAACAGGATAAATAACTAACTGTCCAATATTTTGTACTCACAATCTTCGGTGCTGCAAAAGGTAGCTTGTCTCGGAGGCTCAGGGTGACTCTAGTCCACACCTAAGCATGTCCTTAGTAGTGTTTCTAAAGGAGAATTGTGCTCTTATCTACTTAATTCACCACTCTGATCTCAGTGTTTGCCACAGAATTGACACAGAAAGAATGGATTTTTGAATGAATAGATAGGTGGATGCCTTTTTTGCACAAGTTCAGAGTTTGGGTCATTGAAGCAATATTTGTACAGCTAGCTAAGAACTATTCTTCTCAGATGTACCTTATTCCTACTGCAATGTGATGTGCAAAAGCTGGTTGATATCCATGGGAGGCTTCACATTTTCTGAGAAGGAGAGAAGGATTGAGTGAGTGAAGGATAGAGGAGAACGAGGGACTGGGAGAGAGGAGGGCAGCTGGAATCTAAAACATTGACAAGTTAATGATGAACAGGACCATACCTTTACCTGGTCTATAGCTATGCTTGCCTCTTGCCTTCAAAAAGAAACATTAATACACAAATATGGACTTGTGGGGGAGGGGTGGTAAATGAACCTTTTACTTGTTCCTTTTCCCAATGTGACCCAATTTCTACTATTGTTCATCTCTTTAATTAGCCTATTTAGAGCAATATATAACTTTTAGGGTTGCCTTAGCCACATCAATCCTGGAAACACTAGCATGTGTTACAATAGTCTGCAATTTGCAGAAATGGTAGGTGTAATGAACTTTGTTTTTCATTATAGTGGAGATGAGAATTAATCTCGAAAAAAATGATTTATTTGTTGTGTAAAGGTGTTTTGCCTTAGTGTAAGTGTGTGTACCACATGCAAACAGTACCCATGGAAGCCAGAAGAGGGAATGAGATGCACTGGAACTGGAGTTATGAGTTGATATGTGGGTGATAGGAATCAAACATATTTTTTGTTTTGTTTAGAATTATTAGCTCTCAGTATTCCACACATTTATGGCCCAGAATTGAAAGAATAGGTTTGGTTCTAAAATGCAAACTAGTGGTATTGCAAAAGTTTCTGAAGATGACCACCAGATAGTAGGCCTTGCAGTCATCACAGCATAACATGGAGATTCTGGTATAATTTGACATCTGCCTTTTTGTAAGCTGGACTTCTATTTGCCTCATCTGATTCAGGAAGAATGACTGTACACACAAGAGTAAAGCAGCTATCTTTTTTTTCTGTGCTTCAAACACAGAAAAATGTGATGCATTTTCAAAGTCTTTTCTTGTTTATGATTGCATTTCATTCTGTAGGTTATATAGATGTGATGCCTCAAGTATATTCTATAATAAAGATCAGAATTTTCATTAACCAGGAAGAACAAAGAAACAGAAAAGACATTTATTCTGGAAGATAATAATATCATACTGAATGATCTTGAGGCATACTGCTTAATGTAGGGAAAAGTGAGGTCAGAACATTTTAAGTAGGCAGTTTTACTGTGTAATAGAGACCATTCTGTTTGATTTTTAGTCCAATGAAGCATGTGCTCATAATATAAACCATTTTTGTATTATTCTAAGCAAAAAATGCAAAGCTAGGTATGATGTCTGTCTTAGTTAGGATTTCCATTGCTATGAAGAGACACCATGATCACAATTCTTGTAAAACAAAACATTTAATTAGGACTGGCTTAGAGTTTCAGAGGTTTAGTCCACTATCATCATGACAGGAAGCATGGCAGCATCCCAGCAGATGTGGTGCTGGAGAAGAAACTGAGGGTTCTACATTTTGCAGGCAACAACTGTTAGGACAAAACAGCAGCCAACAAATTGGGAAAAGATCTTTACCAGCCCTATATCTGATAGAGGGCTAATATCCAATATATATAAAGAATTCAAGAAGTTAGACTCCAGAGAACCAAATAACTCTATTAAAAAATGGGGTACAGAGCTAAACGAAGAATTTCCAACTGACGAATACCAAATGGCTGAAAAGCACCTAAAGAAATGTTCAACATCCTTAGTCATCAGGGAA
>NC_045030.1:73813859-73816569 GCF_008632895.1 Mastomys coucha | reverse complement strand
GAGAATATCATCCTGAGTGAGGTAACCCAATCACAAAAGAACATACATGGTATGCACTCTCTGATAAGCAGATATTAGCCCAGAAGTTCAGAATACATGAAGTACAATTCACAAACCACAAGTAACTCAAGAAGAAGGAAGACCAAAGTGTGGATACTTTATTGCTTCTTAGAAGGGGGAACAGAATTTGGAAATTTTATGTACTATTTTTAAAGGCATTCAAAGTTTAAAGACATGTTTAGCTCCTAAGAATCTGTGTAGGGTCTATAGGCATAAAAAACACACAATACTAATGAAATGAATGAAAGCTCTAATTAAATTAATATATCAACTCTGCAGCATGAAATACAGTACTGTTAAGAAATCAAAATTTTCCAAATTTGTTCTGTAGACTCCAGTCATAGGAAAATCCCAGCAAGATTTCAACCCAGACATGTGATGACAAAACTAAATTCCTACATCTACATAATTGGGCATGGAAACTAAACTAGTTAAAAGTTTTTTGACTAAAATGAAGTTGGACTCCATATGAATATTAGAAAGATAGTGAAAGTTACATGAATAGATGGAAACAAAACAGCATATTTATAGATCAATCATGGATCCAAGAGGATGTTTCTGGAAAATAAAATGATGCACTAAATTTTATAAAAATGAAAATAGAATATAACAACATATGTGAAATGCCGAGAAAGAAGAAACATGCTTATTAGAAATATTCACATTGGAAAAATGAAACATGCATATTAGAACATTCATATTAGGAAAAGTATTCTTTCACTTGTGGTTTATTTGTGGCATCTATGGGGCAGGGCTTGTAGAACTAGTGCCTAGTGCTATCTGAATAGAAAATCCACTTTAGGAAAGGCAAGCAGAGGGAAGGAAATGATAATTATAACAGAATCAATGAAACTGAAAATGAAAATTTAGGAAAGTCAATTTTAAGAGAAAATCGTTTCTTCACAGAGATTAGTAAAATTAGTAAAATCACTGCTCATCCAAGTGACAAAAACATCAAAAAGGCTCAAAATCAAAACTAAAATGGGACACATCCATGAAATATGCTGAAGACACACAAAAACATGCTCAAAACAGATAATTTAAATAAATATACCAGGAGTCATTCAACATGTAAATAACAAGCAAAACTATTAGATAACTCAAATTCATAATTTTAAAACCCATAGGAAATAAATCACCAAACCTAGACATTTTCACTGGAAAATTGTAGTAAAGATTTAAAAAATTAACACTGATTATTCACAGTTGCTTTGGGAGAGTATAGGAAGTGAAGCACATTTGCTTGCACTTTATGAAGCTAGTTTTACCCCTAACAGGACAAAAAAGTTGGAAGAAAATGGAAGTAGCAACAGTACCACTCAGGAAAAGCAAGGTAAGTCCTTAAACACAGTAACAGCAAAGCAATAGCACAACTTGACACTGTATTTAAAGTGTAGTCCAATGCATGACCATGGACAAGGTATGCTAATCTCTCAAAGCCTTGATTTTTATATTTGTAAAATGAGGTTGATGTTAACTCCTTTCACACAAAGATATTATATATTTGAAATCATTTGTAGGTGCCACCTGTCAGCCAGATGCAACTAACTCAATTGTTGGAATTGTGCTGCCTACCCCCAGGAGCTGAGAGAGAGCAACAATGATCAAACCTCACACCACATACAGAGAGCAAGTCAAAATGAGCAGCAAGTTTAAAGGTAAAGCATAAAACTATAAAAGTGTTAGATAGGTGGATGAAGAGATTGCTCAGGAGTTAAGAGTAGCAGAGGGAAAAGAGAAGGGGTATGTGGGAGGGGCTATGTGAGGCGGGCACTGGGAAGAGAGGGGGAGCTGTAATTAGGATGTAAAGTGAATAAATAAATTAATTAATGGATTTTTTAAGTAATGTGCATTGCTCCTCTAGAGGACAAAACTTCAATTCCCAGCAACTACATCAGCTATCTCACAACTGCCTGTAACTGTAGCTCCTTTTTAAGACGTGTCTCTGTGAAATACCTGCACTCATGTACATACTTATACAGAATTTTTGATTATTAAAAACAAAAATGTCGGGTTCCTTCCGGTCTCTCTGGGCTGGTGTCCTGAGCAGACCTTGGGCACAAGCTCTGCAGTCAGTCCCACAACACCCAGAGGAAGCTCCACTCCCAGGTGTTCCGACACTCTTAGTATCAGAGGTGAGGAGGACCCAACATCTGTACCAACACTGAGAGTAACTGGGACCAGCAGGACCAGGCACACAGGAACTCTGCCAGCCCAGTCCAGTGACTTGGGTTCCTTCCAGTCTGTCTGAGCTGGTGTCCGGAGCAGACCTTGGGTGCAAGCTCTGCAGCCAGTCCCACAACACCCAGAGGAAGCTCCACTCCCAGGTGATCTAACAAGCCCAGGATCCCAGGATCCCAGAATCACAGGATCATGGAGACAGCCTGACTCTGAGGAGTTCTGACACAACCAGGATCACAGGAAGGACAGGCTCCAGTCAGATTTAGCAAGGGCAGGTAGCACTAAAGATAAGCAGATGGCAGGAGGCAAGCATAAGAAAATAAACGACACAAACCAAGGTTACATGGCATCATCAGAAGCCAGTACTACCACCATAGCAAGTCCTGGCCACACCATCACAATGGAAACGCAAGATTCAGATATAAAATCACTTATCATGATGATGATACAGGACCTTAAGAAAGACATA
>NC_045030.1:73810615-73811613 GCF_008632895.1 Mastomys coucha | reverse complement strand
CTTGGAATGCCTTGAACGACTCATAGACTTAAATAATGGCGAAGGGCAAATTTTTACTATTGATGGCCCCCTGTGTTTGAAAAATGTGCAGTCTATGTTTGGAAAGCTGATAGACCTGGTGTACACACCTTTCCATGCTGTGCTCAAGTGTGGCCACCTAATGGCCGATGTACAAGTCTTCCCCAGGCCAGAACCTTTTGTTATAGATGAAGAAATTGATCCCATCCCTAAAGTCATTAACACAGATTTGGAAATAGTGGGCTTTATTGACATAGCTGATATTTCCAGCCCCCCAGTTTTGTCCAGGCATTTGGTCTTGCCCATAGCACTTAACAAAGAAGGTGACGAGGTGGGTGCTGGCATCACTGATGACAATGAAGATGAGAATTCAGCCAATCAGATTGCTGGCAAAATACCCAACTTCTGTGTCCTGCTCCATAGCAGCCTGAAGGTGGAAGGAATGGTGGCACTTGTCCAACTAGGTCCTGAATGGCATGGAATGCTCTACTCCCAAGCTGACAGCAAGAAGAAATCAAACCTCATGATGTCCCTCTTCGAGCCTGGCCCAGAACCTCTCCCGTGGCTTGGGAAAATGGCACAGTTGGGACCCATCTCAGATGCTAAAGAAAACCCTTATGGGGAGGATGACAACAAGAGCCCATTTCCCCTGCAGCCCAAAAACAAACGAAGTTATGCCCGGAATGTGACTGTCTGGATCAAACCCAGCGGCCTGCAGACAGATGTACAGAAGATCTTAAGAAATGCAAGGAAGCTCCCTGAGAAAACACAGACATTCTATAAGGAGCTGAACAGGTTACAAAAAGCTGCCTTAGCCTTTGGTTTCCTGGACCTGCTTAAAGGGGTGGCCGACATGTTGGAGAGGGAGTGCACCCTGCTGCCGGACACAGCCCACCCAGATGCCGCATTCCTGCTCACCCACGCTGCCCAGCAGCTCAAGCTGGCCACCACTGAGTATGCCACATATGACCACAACATCA
>NC_045030.1:73808362-73810177 GCF_008632895.1 Mastomys coucha | reverse complement strand
CTCCAGCATCCAGAAAGCGACTTTTCTTGTTTCAGTTATAAGGACATTCTGAAAGGTCTGTGGTTGGAGGAAGCAATCCAGACGTCTAGAAGTTGCCTACAAACCTGATGCCATTGAGTTTCAATTTTTTTTCTCAGAACTTGTTAAAATACAAGTGGGTGATGCTCAGGTGTTTCTGGTATATCTCAAGGTACAATTTTTTTAGACTGTAACCACAATATGTATAAAATCACTCCTGTTAATGTTTTTAATTGAAAATTAAATATTTGATTTTCTATAAAATGACTGCACCTAGAAAAAAAAAGTAATAATAAACTGATCCTGATCAATGTTTAAGTTTTTCTTTTTTTCTATGCAACTTTCAAAGATGATCTAATACCAATCCTTAATTTATTACAGAAAATAGAAATGGCAGGAAGGAACATAACCTAATTTATTCTATAAAGTCAGTATTATCCTGGAACCAGAACCAGGTAAACACACAACAACAACAAAAACAAAACTACAGACCAATTTCTTTGATGAATATAATTTCAAAAATTCTGAATAAAATGTTTGCAAATTAAATTCCAGAACATATTAAGAAGATCATCTATCATGACCAAATAGGCTTTCATGGGAATCCAAGGTTGGGGCAACAAAAAGTAAAACGATATGATCATCTGAGAAACAGAAATTACACAACCATCTTGACTGATGCTGAAATGGTACTTGACAAAGTTCAATATGTTTTTATTATAAACATCCTGGAGTTGTTAGGAATAAATGGAACGTACTTTAAAATAATAAAGGCTACTACCAAAAAACCATAAGCCAACATTATGCTGAAATTGGGCTTTGGGTTGCCTCATATATTGTCGTGTTTGGTTGACATCCCTGGGAAACCTGCTCTTTTATGAAGGGAAATGGCGAAAGAGTGGACAGGGGATGGGCAGAGGGACAGGAACTGGGAGAAGAGGAGGGAGGGAAAACAGCAGTTAGTTAGAATTAAAAATAAATATATATCGAGAGAGATAGAGAGAAAAGAAAGTAAGAATATAATACATGAGAGAAGAATAAATTAAAAATAATTTTAAAACACATTAGACAAGTTTTTTTTAAAAAAATCAGGAAAGAGATGAGGATGCTCACTCTCATCTGTCTTATTTAGCACAGTGCTCAAAGTTGTAGCTAAAACAGAAAACACAGAAGAGACATATAGGACATAAAAATAGAAAAAGAAGTCAAATCATACTTGTTCATAGACTACATGAGTATATACTTAAAAGACACTAAGATATACTAGAAAACTCTTCACTCTAATATAGCAAAGTTGCAGTATAAAAACAGCAGCCTTCATATGTACCAACAATGAACTATCAGGAATATAATAATAATCATAAAAATAGTAATAAATGTACTGAGACATATACACAAAGAAATGTATTTTAAAAAATCAAAGGAAGCTCTAGGGTTTCTATATTCCTACATTGGCAACATTAATATCATGAAAAAATAATCTACAGATTCAATATTATACTACCAAAATAGTTTTGCAGCAATCATTCAATGCAGTAAACATTAAAATTCACAGATAGAGGAAAAATAATCGAAAATTCATATGAAACCACAAAAGAGCACAAATAGCCATAGTGATTCTAAGGAGTAAGAACATAGCTGGAGGTATCACTCCAGAGTAAGAAAGGCATAAGTAACAGGCAGTTAGACAGATGTAACAGAAGAGAGGACCCAGAAGTGTAAGAGTGGAGTGTATGTGTGTGTGTGTGTGTGTGTGCATGTGTGTGTGTGTGTGTGTGTGTGTGTGTGTGTGTGTAT
>NC_045030.1:73804914-73808037 GCF_008632895.1 Mastomys coucha | reverse complement strand
GCAATAGGAAAAAAAAAAAGCTTATTCAAACAGTAATGACAAAACTGGATGTCTACGTGCAGAAGAATGAAATTACATCCATTATCTTTTACCCTGCACAAAAAAGCAGTAAACTGGATCAAAGGCTTAATTTAAAACTTGCTATGATAAAACTGCTAGTTGAAAATAGCAGGTTTTAAATTCATTCTAAGTTACAGGTTTCTGCAAGAACCTTGTGAACAGAACTCTTAACAGCACAGGAACCAGACCCAAGAATCAACAAGATGGGACTGCATGAAATTAAATGTTAATGCACAGGTGTCTTAGTTTGTTCTCTGCTGCTGTGATGAAACATCATGACAAAACGCACGTTGGGGAGGAAAGGACTTGCACATCTGGATCAGGGTTCATCATTGAAGTAGAGGCAGAGGTAGGAACCATGGAAGAGAGTATCTTACTCTCTGGTTTTCAATGGCTTGCTCAGCCTGTTTTCTTATAGAACCCTGAACTGCCTATCTAGGAGTGGCACCACCCATAGTGGACTGGACCTTCCATACCAATCAACAATTAAGAAAATGCTACTCAGATGGTTCTATGGGCCAATTTGATGGAGGCAGTTTTTCAGCTGAAGTTCCCTCCTCCCAGGTGACTTTGGTTAATATCAAATTGACAAAATGTAACAGCACAATGAGTAAAGAAACTGTCATCAGATCACACAGCACATAGACTAGGATAACATCTTTAACAGCTGTAATTCAGACAGACGGCTAATATCCAGAATTCACAAGGGATGGCAAAAAATAAACACTAAAACCCTCCTGCTAATAAACAAATGGACTGCTGAAATGGACAGACCTCAAAAGAAGAAAAACAAATGGCCATTGTGTTCAATGGAGAAATGCAAATTAAAATGAATTTAGAATACTACCTCACTCCAAAACCACTATCAGTCATGAATAAATTTGACAACAAATGTTGGAGAAGATGTGGGGAAAGAGGAACCCTTATTCGGTTATGATGGGAGCACAAATTAATCCAGTCACTATGAAAATCAGTTTAAAATAATAAAAGTAGAAATGTCGCATGACTCAGATGTCCCACTGTTATGCATATCCCAGAAGGTCCCCATAAACTATCATGGAATTTTTTTAAATCCATGTGTATCACTGTAATATTCACAAATGCTATGGAATGAGATTAGCCTAGATGTCCATCAACTGATGGTACATGTACAAAATGGATTATTATTCAACCGTAAAGAAAAATGAAATTTAAATGAATGTACCTGGAGACTGTATTAAGAGAGATAACTTAAACTGGGAAGAAAGAAAGAGAAAGAAAGGAAGAAAGAAAGAAAGAAAGAAAGAAAGAAAGAGAATTTCTTCTGTATATGCAATCTTAGCCTGTAATGTGTATGTGTATCTATGTAAACAGTACAAGAGTATGTAGAGTCTAAGCTGCAGATGATGAGGAATGATAGAATATAGGAAGAATAACACATGAGACATAAAATAGGATAATTTTTATTCTAGTTTGAATCTCATCATAGATTTTTTTCCTGAGTATTGGAGTAACATGAACAACCTCCCTCTCCCTCCCTCCCCCCTTCTTTCCTCCCTTCTTTCCTTCCTTCCTTCCTTTATTTTTGTTTACATCCAAAATAATCTAGCATTTTTTATTACTTTGAGGCCACGGTAGTGAAAGTTGATGTTTCTTTTTACGTCAATTGGCCATTGGTACAGTGGGAACTTGACATAGCTAGTCACTGAAAACATTTGTCACACAATCCACTTAAGAAAAGTGACTTTAAAAAAAAGTTTTGGGGGAAGGATTTTGTAACCTAAAACCTTTCCCTTTATTCTTCTGTTTAAATCTAAGTCATTCTGTCATGCTGCTATTTAAAATGGAACCTGCACTGCTATGCATGAATAACGTATGGTTTTAATTAAATTTTCAAAACTAAAACCTTTGTGAAAGGGTTTGAAAGACAAGCTGTGGACTGAAGGACAATGTTCTCACATCAAACACAGAACTTAGTTTGCATATTGAAGCAGTTCTCAATGCTTTACACTAAATAATAGTCCAACTACCAAAAACTGAAAAAGAAATCATATGAAAGGATGTAGATTAGCATTAGCCACAAAGAAGAGGAAATTCTAACATCAATGCATACCTATCACAATGGCTAAAATGAAATAAAAAGCTGGCAACACCAAAACTGGCTGAACATGTTCATTCCCACCAGTGATGCCACTGGCTATAAAACTAAAGCTTCACCCTAGGCATTTGCCCTGGAGACATAAATGTTTATGCTCCTACCAAACCTTGCCCAGGTATGTTTATAAAAGCTTTATTTAGAATAACCGTAAACTGGAAACAAGCCAGATGCCCTTCACTGGGTGACTGGCCATATTGTTGTTTGTACTTGCCAATAACACAGAGAAGAGCCTGCAAATGTCAGCGCTGAAAAGTCACATGCTGCATGCTTTCATGTAGGAAATGACAACATCACAGGGTGCCAAACACATTACTCAGTGCCAGAGTCACTGGTTGGAGGTGGTTCTGGTTCCAATGTGTAAGCCTTGTGGTTGTGGAAGAATTGTTTTATTGCCTTCAGTGTGGACCTGGTTATATACTTAGGAGATAAAGCCACATATTTCCCCTCCCCTTGTCTCTCTGTGTATCTGTCTCTGTCTGCCTCCCTCTCTGTGCATCTTTCTCTTTCAATTTAAATGTCTTTCTGTTTCTGTCTCTCCCTGTCTCTGCTCTGCTCTAGCAGGGAAACTGATAAGTGAAATCGAGCAAAGAACAAGAGATTTCTTTTTAAACACTTCCTTTTTTAATTCTGAAAAAAAAAAATCCAGTGACACACATACCGTGTTATCTCTATGGAGGTTAAAGACCAACTTTGTTAAATCAGTGCTCTCCTTTTACATTTACATCAAATTCAGAGATCAAACTCAGGTCCTCAGACTTCATAGCCATGCCATAATCTGCTGAGGCATCTGGCTGGCCCAGTAAGAGGTTTCTATATGACACTGCATGTGACTCTATATTGATCTAGTCAAAGCCATAAAATCCAAAAATGTAATTTTTAATTTGAGTTTATATGTATGAATGCTTTGCCTGCGTGTGTGTGTGTGT
>NC_045030.1:73796472-73804862 GCF_008632895.1 Mastomys coucha | reverse complement strand
AGATGAAGGCATCAGAAACCCTGAAGCTGACATTTTGGATGGTTGTGAGCTGTCCTGTAGGTTCTGGAAGCCATACTTGGATCCTCTGTAAGAGCCTAAGTGCCTCAATCACTGATTTGTCTCTCCAACCACAAATCCAGGGTAGTAGTAAACTTATTTAATTTTTAGTGTGCTGTGATCTGTGGTGTGTGTGTGTGTGTGTGTGTGTGAGTTAGTGTGTGTGTGTGTGTGTGTGTGTGTGTGTGTGAGCACATGTGTGACACAGCATGTGTATGAGGATAAAGATAATTTTGAGGAATCCATTCTCTACTATTACCATAGGAATTAGGCACTGAACTCAGGTCCTTGTGCTTTAGTAGCAAGTGCCTTTAGCCACTAAGCCAGCAGTCCCCTTTTCATTTTGAAATATTTGTACATGATCAGTTAAATTGATTTCACTGTCTACTAATGCAGCATTTCTCTACTTTGGCTGCATATTACAATTGCCTGGAGTGTTTTTAAATTTCCATTACCCATGCATGCCACAACCCAAATTAAATGAGAATATCCTAGAGGGTGATACCCTAAGCATCAATAGTTTTTAAAGTTCCCCAGGTGGTTGCAATGTGTGCGCAAAATTGACAATCACTGCACTAATGGGTCACAGCAGGAAATTTGGAAAATACTGTTCTGTTTAAATTGTTATAAGGTATATAGTTTAGTGATATAACTGTATCAATGTTATTTCATTTGATTATTGTACACTGGTATTGATGCTGAGTAAACATTATATAGGAACTCTATCATCCTTGCAACTTTTATATAAGATCAAAATTATTTTAATTTTGAAAGAAGAGCAAAGTGTACCCTGGAGAAATTATTGCCATAATATACAATATTAAGAGAAATACACAAAGTACAAACCACAAACCATAAGAAACTCAAGAAGAAGGAAGACCAAAGTGTGGATACTTTGTTCCTTCTTAGAAGGGGGAACAAAATTGTGGAGACAAACTATGGAGCAGAGACTAAAGGAAGAACAATTCAGAGACCGCTCAACCTGGTAATCCTTCCCATATTCAGTCAGCAAATCTAGACACTATTGTGGATGCCAGCAAGTGCTAGATGACAGGAGCCTGATATACCTGTCTCCTGAGAGGCTCTGACAATGCTGGACTAATACAGAAGTAGAGGCTCACAGCCATCCATTGGACTGAGTACAGGGTTACCAATGAAGGAGCTTGAGAAAGGACCCAAGGAGCTGAAGGGTTTGCAGCCCTTTAGGAGGAACAACAATATGAACTAACTAGTACCCCCAGAGCTCCCAGGGACTAAACCACCAACCAAAGAATACACATGGTGGGACTCATGGCTCCAGCTGCATATGTATAGCAGAGGATGGCCAAGTCGGTCATCAATGGGAGGAGAGGACCTTGACCCTGTGAAGGTTCTATGCCCCAATGTAGGGGAATGCCAGGGCCAGTAAGCAGGAGGGGGTGGGATGGTGAGCAGGGGGTGGGGGGAGGGAACATGGGATTGTTTTAGTTTTGTTTTTGTTTTTTTTTCTTTTTCTTTTTTGGAGGGGAACCTGGGAAAGGAGATATTGTAAATGAAGAAAACATCTAATAAAAACAACATATAACAAAAAAAGAAAAATAAAGAGAAATACATGTTTTTAAAGTAAGAAATTTGCAGGCAGCAAATATCCATCAAAAGGTAGATGGATGACCACATAAGATACAATAGTATTGTTTCTTAAAAACAGATAAGGAGTAACTAAATCAAGTTGCAGAAAGGTAATTCCTATTGTATCATTTTGTGAGACTTGAAAACATGCAGAGCAATAGTACATATTTATGGACACATAAATATTGATTGAATGAGTAGGAAAGTCATGGGAAAGAAATGAGAATAGTAATTACCTTGTGGCAGTTAGCAGAATACAACCACTGATGAGTGAGTGGACAGGGCTTCAGTTTCAGTACATAATTTCTTAAGCTGTCAGCAGCTATGTGAGTATTGGTTACATCACTGTGTTTGGTCATTAGCGTGGTCAATAAGGTGCATAATGAAGAACGAATTCATTTGTAATAATAATGTCTCTTTGGTGAGGGATGTTCATAGTATATGATACTAAGCTTAGAGAGTAGGATGCTTAGTATCCTAGTCTTAGTAGGATACTAAGTTTAGAGACAAAGTGCTTGTAGTATATATCTCTGCCTTTTTCTGGATTAAGCCATGACCCTAAACTGCAACATGGGTAAAGCTCACATCCTAAATTTGATCCTCCATGGTGAAAGGAAAGAATCAACCCTCATAAGTTGTGTTCTGAGCTCTACATGTATGCCATGG
Source organism: Mastomys coucha (assembly GCF_008632895.1). Taxonomy (NCBI): domain Eukaryota; kingdom Metazoa; phylum Chordata; class Mammalia; order Rodentia; family Muridae; genus Mastomys; species Mastomys coucha. The sequence continues at coordinate 73,802,531 of NC_045030.1, read as the reverse complement.
CTTAATGTCCTCACCCCCTGCCACACAGAGAAAGGAAGGAAGGGAGGGAGGGGAAGAGGAAGGGAGGGAGGGAAGGAAGGAAGGAAGAAAAGGAGGAAGGAAGGAAAGAAAGAAAGAAAGAAAGAAAGAAAGAAAGAAAGAAAGAAAGAAAGAAAGAAAGAAAGAAAGGAGGAAAGAAGGAATGTTGAAAAGCCCATAGGTAGCCAGATATCCTAGTCTTAGTAGGATACTAAGTTTAGAGACAAAGTGCTTGTAGTATATATAGGTGTATATAAAGGTGTACAGTAGTGTACACCTTTAATACCAGCATTCTGGAGGCAGAGGTAGATCTCTGTGGTTCAAAGCCATCCTGGTCTACATTGTAAGTTCTAGGAAAATGGAGGCTATATAAAGAGACCTTGTCTCAAAATCCAACAAAAATAGTCAAACATTTTATTTTAGTTGTTGTTGAATTTAAGCCAAAGGATTGGTACTCATCAGGCAGGATAGGAAAGAGAAGGTCTATAGAGAATTATGGAGCAGATAGGTGAGAACACATCATTTCTGCTTTCTGCTCAGCTGGGACTTCTGCCAGTGGGCTTTATTGCCAATATGCATAGGGGAGGATTGTGACACTCAATAGCAATCCTTGGAGCTGTTGTTTCATCAGTGACTTCTATCATCTTACTTTCTATACACTTGCCTCTGGTATGCTTTTGTCGTACAGTTCAAAGTAGAAAATGAAGTTGCCAGCATTTCTCCAGTATAACCAAAATTCTGGAAACTAAAGGTGGTAGGGGGGAAGAGGAAAGAAGTATGGAAACTAGATTGGAGACACAACCTCGCCTTAAAATAAAAAGCATATCCATAAAGGCTGCAAAACTGTCACCACATGGCAGTGACAATTCTATTGACTTCTCCTGTATTCCTGAAACTATTCACCATCTTCCTGAGGAAAGACAGCATGTGGAAGAGAATAATGAATTTAGGGTGTAGGACTTCATTTAGGTAATGAGCCAGGCAGATATCAAGGTTGAATGACCAGAGCCAGCATGTGAATAGAGAAAACATGGGTACTTGAGAAGAGGCTAAAAATGGAAGGTGGCAGACGAGGCAATCAAATCCCAAGACCTGATAGGAAATTCCTTTCATAGAGGATATAAACATTATGGTACCTTATGCTATCAGGTTTTCCTGCTTGGGTTCCATAGTCTGATGTTGGAAGTGTTTAACACACTGGTTGTTCATCCTGAACTGCCACTTAACAGAGCCCCCTCCTTTTTTTTCTTGTCCTAGATACACCCTTGAGAAAAGAATCATATTCCTCACGCCTGTAATTGAAGAGGCACCATGCACATAGTAATATTGAGAACACACATGGACTGTACATGAATCCCCTAGGTAAAGCAATTCCCAGATGACTACTTCTTTTTCGGGGCACTACACTGGGTAACAACAAAGACAGTGCTGGTGGAGAGTAGTGGAAAACTGGAAATGGATTTCAAGGAATGAATATATAAGATTTGGCTAATGATGTGGAAGTGAAGGGAAAGTTACAGTGCATGAGTGGTGAAGGATTTGTGAGGCTCTGGCTAGGCAGATTAGAAGGGAGAGGGACAGGATAATTGTGATTTTTTTTTTTGTATTTTTAAAAATATTTATTTACTATTATACATAAGTACACTGTAGCTGTTTTCAGACATACCAGAAGAGGGCATCAGATCTTGTTACAGATGGTTGTAAGCCACCATGTGGTTGTTGAGATTTGAACTCAGGACCTGGAAGTGCAGTCAGTGCTCTTACCCACTGAGCTACCTCACCAGCCCCATGGCATGTCAGTCTTAGCCCTGGCTTGCGTGTCTCTGTGTGCATGTTTATGTACTAAGTGATGAAGCTGTCAGAGAATTGACTTTCCTCAGCAAACCCACTGCAAGCAAAGGGTCAGAGAGGAACCCAACTCCGGGAGTACAAAGCTGTAGGCCTTCTTACTAAAGAGTCTCCTGCTGTTTACAGGAGTGTGTCTACAATTGAGACAGCTGGGGCTGCCCACTGCCCTCAAGAAAGGTGTGGTGACTCTGCTGTCTGACTATGAAGTATGCAAAGAGGGTGACATACTGACCCCAGAGCAGGCCCGTGTCCTGAAGCTGTTTAGGTATGAGATGGCTGAATTCAAAGTGACCATCAAATACATGTGGGAGGCCCAATCGGGAAGATTCCAGCAGATGGATGATGATGACCTTCCCGAGAGCATACCAGAGTCTGAGGGAGAGTCTGAGGAGGAGGATGACAGCTGACTCTGAGAGCCAGGCCCAAGGCCTTCCAGCAAGTTCTTCATCTCCGCTGGACCCCCCAGGACTGCTGTCACCACTCTGGAAGGAACACCTATTTATTTTGCTGTGGACAAAGACTAGGGAGGGTGCTAGGGGATGACTTTGTTTCTATAAAGAATAAAATTGTGTCTGCAGATTGTAGATAATTGTGATCTTAATGGGAGGTTAAAGGGGTCTGAAAACTGAGTGGAAGTGTCTACAAGGCAAGTGGATCTGCAGGTCTAGCTCACAGCTCTGTACTTACTATTTTTCTCTTCTCATTCTACATCATAGCCTAAACTATGTTGTCCATTCCTAAGTACTATGTTTACTCTGGTAATGTCCAACCCAGATTCTGCTACCAGATACTAGATGATACTTATGCCTCATGGACACTTCCACTCAGCTCAGTGCTTCCCTGAAGCATTTCCCTTTGTTTCTTTCAATTTAAGATTACTTTAAACTAATAACATAAGGATAATGCATATTTATGGGGTGCATTTGATATTTGGATACACTATGCATTGTATGATGTTTAAATCAGAGTGTGTCCCCACAAACATTTAACACTTTCTTCCTGGTGAAAACATTTAAAAATGTCTTCTTTTTTTTTAAATATATACTTCATTATTCTTTTTGTATATGTCATAGACATATGCATTTGTTAGTGTGTAGGCATGAGCATACATGTGTACAAAAGCCAATGGAAGACAGATATTGATGTCAATTTGGGTGCCTTCTGCTGTCCGAATTCATCATTGGGGATTTGTTTTTATTCTAAATTATGTGCATGTGGTCGGGGGAAAAGAAAAAGGCTTCAGAGCCACTGGGACTGGAGTTACAGACAGTTGTTTACCATCTACACAGTACTGGGAACTGAATAAGGTTTGTCTATAAGAGCATATGCACTTTTAACCAGCATCCCGAGTCCCCAGTACTAGGATTGAAAGCCTATCTTTTATGTAGGTAGTAAGGGTCCAAAGTCAAGGGCTGGAGAGATTGCTCAGCAGTAAAGAGCACTGACTGCTCTTCCAAAAGTCCTGAGTTCAAATCCCAGCTACCACATGGTGACTGCTCACAACCATCTGTAATGTGATCTGATGCCCTCTTTTTGTGTGTCTGAAGAGAGCTACAGTGTACTTACATATAATAATAAATAAATCTTTGGGCTAGAGAGAGCAGAGGTCCTGAGTTCAATTCCCAGCAACCACAAGAAGGCTCACAACCATCTGTACAGCTGCAGTGTACTCATATACATAAAATAAATAAATCTTTTTAAAAAATCCAAAGTCAAGTCTTCACACTTCTTTGGAAGGAACTTTATCCAAGTACCTATGTGTCCAGCACCTATTCTTATCTATAGTCACTTGCTGTGTAGCATAAAAGTTTTTTTTAACAAAATCAACCAAACCTCCAAAAGAAAATGAAAACATTGCAAGGGAAAAGCAAAAACTTTGATTTAATCCTGTGTTATTGCTACCACAGTGGATGCTCACTACAACTGCAAAACAGAGAAATAGCAGAAATTCAGAAGATGGAACTTCACTGGTGAGAAATTCATCTGAAAAGAAATCCTAAGAAAGACACCATACTTTGATGAAGTAAAATTAAGTTTGTCCCCCAAACCACTTTGAACAACTCTTTATTTCACTTGTAAGGGTTTGGACAAAGCCCTGTTTCGGTGCAGCCTTTCTATACTAGATGGGAAAAGGCTCCCTAACTGATGGGGCTGAATGGAATAATCAGATAGCAATTTCCTTAGTCCTAGTTGAGAGATTGTGAAGAGCTGAGGAGAGGTGCTTTGACCAGCTATGCACAGAGCCTAATTTAATGTCTAGGCTGATGATGACAGTACGTGTCTCCCATAATAGGCACTCTAACTGCTCATAATGAACAAAGAGGAGGTGAGAGGCTGTTGACAGACTTACTGAAAACTTAGTGCTAGCCAAGTGAGACTGATTAGGGAGCATGGAGTGTCCATATGACTCAGCCTTTAGCATCCAGAGTTCTTCATGGTAGCCCCTCCAGTCCAGCACTGCATACTGCTTTCCTCTGTGATAAGAATATATTAGAGATTTTGTGTGAAGCACAAAGTTTATCCTCTCCCACAGAGCTACTGGTGGTGTAGCAATGAATCAATCGATGAGCTGAAGAAGCTCAAAGTGACTCCTGAACCAAGAGAACTGCCCAGCAGTCTTTAGGAAAGAAACCCTTTGTTATTGGCCTTCACTTTCCTTCCATTCTAAAATCTGTCTATCTGTTCAAAGAACGAGCAAAGATAGAGACTTGCATTACTAAGATAGCTCAGTCAGTAATGTGCCTGCATATGAACATGAGGGCCAGAGTTCAATTCCCAAAATCCATGTAAAAAGTTTGGCATGGTGGTGCACACTTATGATCCCAGCACTGGGAACATGGACTTAGGTGGATTCCTTGGGATAAATGGCTAGCAGTCTTACTTACTTGATGAGTTCCATGCAAGTGAAAGACCCTGTCTCAAAGAAACAAGGTGCACAGCACCTGAGGACTGACAACCAAGGCTCTGGACTCCACATGTTTGTGTGAGTACCTGCATATACATGGGTCCACACCTGAACACACACCACACAAAAAACCATTATTTCTAGACTAGATCAAATTCTGAGGTACTAAGTATTTGAACTTCAGTATGCCTTTAAAATATTCTTAAATTTTATTTATTTATTCACTTTACAACCCTCTATCAGCCCTTTCTCTCCTCCCAGGACACCCTAGCACAAACCTTCGCCTATTCCACCTTCATCTTCTGCCCCGCTCTGAGTGTCAACCCCATCACCCACACCCCACACATCAAGTTACTGTGGAACTAGGACATCCTCTTCTGTTGAGGCCAGATAAGGTTGTCTATTTAGGGGCACTGGCTCCACAAGCATGCAGGCAGCAGAGTCAAGGGCAGCCCCTGCTCTGGTTGCTAGGGGGACCCACATGGAAACCAAGCTGCTTATCTGCTATCTGTGTAGGGGGGGGTAGTGTAACTTTAATTTTTCAAATCTTATCTTTAATGATGGTTCTTAAAAGCTTTAATCCCTTGTAGCCAGAAAAGAAAGGATAATGGGGAAGTGGACCTTTTAGAAAGGTTCTTTGGAGCACCTCCTGTCTATCTTGTCTGGAAATCAGCAGATCAGTTCACAGGTTAGCAAGCAGCAGCAAATACTTCATGGAGATACATCAGCAGTCCAGTTGGGTAGAGTCAGGATATCAAACACGAATCAGCAGCAGAGGCACTACCTAGCAGAGACAGCCAGGCTTCAGCCTTAGCTCAAGTTAGCAGGAGGGGCCTGGAGGAACACCAGGATTTCTCTGTTGTGCCTCTCTCATGGAAGCGAAGATTAGAGAAGGCAAAAGACCAAGTGTTGCACAGCTAGCTGTACTAGCAAGCTAAGCTCGGCCTCTCACTGTCTATCAAGTTCTATTTATACTCCCTCCAAACACTATGTGTCCTCCATGGGTCTTGCCTTAGCACATGTCTTGCCTCAGCATGTGTGTCCGTCTTCACTGACAACACTCTGCCAGTCAGCCCAAGTCCGCCGAAACAGCAAGAAACTGCAGCACAACACCACAAGTTTGTTGGTGCTTTTCGCTCTATGGAGTCCTGACATATAAAGCTCAACTACACAATGTAAGGTGAACCAATACATGTATGTCGTTAGCAAAGAATCATGTGTCCTCTGTTGAGGGACATATGGGTTGTTTCCAGGTTCTGGCTATTATAAATAAGGCTGCTATGAACAT
>NC_045030.1:73787808-73794862 GCF_008632895.1 Mastomys coucha | reverse complement strand
AAAAAAAAAAAAAGAATCATGTGTCCTTTCACATGCTTGCCTTTCACATCCTCTCTACTGTGTCTGCTGCAGTTAAATATTCCTTCACAAATCTGCCTTAGTCTTTCACCTGTGTCCACTTCAGGAAAACACTTCTTCACTTGTTTGCCCAAGAAAAACACCATCCAACACAACTAACTTCAGTCTAGGTCCAACCCTGCTCACTCTGGTTGGTGATTCAGTTTCTGGGAGCCCCCAAGGGTTCAAATTTGTTGACTCTGTTGGTCTTCCTGTGAAGTCCCTATCCTCTTTAGGTCCCTCAATCTTTCTTCCAACTCTTCCATAAGACTTTTTGAGCCCCATCTAATGTTTGGCTGTTGGTCACTGCATCTGTTTCAATCAACTGCTGGGTGGAGCCTCTCAGAGGACAGTTATGCTAGGTTCCTGTCTGGAAAAACAGCAGAGTATAGTGTCAGGGATTGGCCCTTGTCCATGAGATGAGTCTCAATTTGGGACAGTCACTGGTTGGCCATTCTCTGAGTCTCTGCTGTATCTTTATCCCTGCACATCTTGTGGACAGGACACATTTTGGGTCAAAGGTTTTGTGGATGGGTTGATGTCCTTATCCTTCCACTAAGAGTCCTTCCTGGCTACAGGAAGTGGAGAATCCATATCCCCCACTGCTAGGAATCTCAGCTAGAGTCATCCCCATAGAAACTTTGGGACTTCTCCCTATCCCAGGGCTCTGGCAAGTCCTAGAGATTGCCCCGTGCCCTCCCCCCATCAATCTACCTTCTCTCTCCCTTGTTTTCCCTACATATGATCTCTCTCCATCCCCTCTCTATCCTATCTTCCACCAAGTTCCCTCCTTCCATTGGCCTCTGGTATCTATTTTGTTTTCCCTTCTGAGAAAGATTCAACCATCCTCCCTTGGCCTAACCAGACTATTCAGTTGGGGGAATGGGATCCAAAGCCAGGCAACAGAATTAGAGACAGCCTCCACTTGAATACTCAGGGGAGCCAGATGAAGACCAAGCCTAACATCTGCTACAAATGTGTGGAAGACCTAGGTCCAGTGCATACATTACATGCTTTCTGGTTGGTCATTCAGTCTATGTGAGCCCCCATGGGCCCAGATTAATTGACTCTGTAGATCTTTTTATGGTTTTCTTGACCCCTCTGGCTTGCTCAGTTCTATCCCCCACTGTTCCACAAGACTCTCTGAGCTCCACCTAATGTTTGGCTGTGGGACTCTGTATCTCTTTCCATCAGCTGCTGGATGAAGCCTCTCAGGAGACAGTTATGCAAGGCTCTTCTCTAAGAACATAGCAGAGTATCATGAATAAAGCCATGGTTGGCTTTCTTCCATGGGATAGGTCTCAAGTTTGGCAAGCCATTGTAAGCAGGACAAATTTTGGGTTAAAACTTTTGTGGGTTGGTTGGGTGTCCCCTCAATATGTTTCATCTTTATAAATGCACATCTTGTAGGCAGGCCAAATTTAGGTCAATGGTTTTGTGTGTGCGTTGGTGTTTCCTTCCCTCCAGTGGAAGTCATACTTAGCTACAGGAGGTGGCCACTCCAGTCTCCATTTCTCCAGCTGCTAGGAATCTCTGCTAGGGTCACCACCATAGGTTCTAGGGAACCTCTCCCTGACCAGGTCTTCAGCTTATCCCATGCCTATGCCCACTGATTTCCATTCTTTCTCTCAGCTTTCTTCTGCCTCCACTCTCACACTTGATCCTCACCTCTGTTCCCCTCCTTATCCCCTTTCCTATTCAGTTCCCTTCCTTTACCCACCTCCAATGTCTATTTTATTTCCCCTTCTGAGTGAGATTCACACATCCTCCCTTAGGCCCATCTTGTTCCTTAGCTTCTTTAGGTCTGTGGATTGTAGTGTGGTTATCCTGTACTTTGCAGATAATATCTACTTGTGACTGAGCATATAGCATGCATGTCTTTCTGGGTCTGGGTTACTCCACTCGAGATGATATTTTCTAGTTCCATCCATTTGCCTGCAACTTTCATGCTGTCTTTGCTTTTAATACCTGAATAGTAAGTATTCCATTGTGTAGATGAACCACAATTTCTTATTCATTCTTCAGTTGAGTGATATCTTGGTTGTTTACAGTTTGGAACTATTACCAATAAAACTGCTAAGAACATAATTGAACAAGTGTCCTTGTGGTATAGTGAAGCATCTTTTGGGAATATACCAAGGAATGGTATAGCTAGGTCTTGAGGTAGAACTATACACAATTTTCTGAGAAACTGCCAAATTGATTTCCAAAGTGGTTGTATAAGTTTATACTCCCACCAGCAATAGAGGAGTGTTCCTCTTTCTCCACATCCTTGCCAGCATGTGCTATCTCTTGTATTTTTTATACTAGCCATTCTGAAGGGTCTAAGATGGAATCTCAGAGTCATTGTGGTTTACAGTGAAAAACCAACTTATTGCTCAACTTCCATGTAGTGATTTTTTGTTCAGGCCTTTCAAGCAGCCTGACATCTCCTTTTTCTTTTTAAAAGAAAGTTGTACTGAAATATACATAACATAAAATCTATCATGTTTACTATGGTTCTTTTTGTACTGTTGATGAAGCCCAAATATTGAAGCACAGTAGACAAGCACTGCACCAGTGAGCTATAATTTCAGGACCAGCAACCACCTCTAAAAACACACAGGTCCACTCTTTCATGCCACCAGAACCTATTCATCATCGCAGAGCCATTACTCCCTCCCCACACTCCTTTTAATTCTTAGTATATTTTCCATCTCTAGAAATTTGACTTCTTTGAGGACTTTATAGAAATAGAATCATACAGCACTTTTCTTTTAGAACCTGGCTTATTTCACTGAGCATCACATTTTCCTTAGTCATCTTTGTTACAGGGCATGTCACAATTCCCTTCCTCTTTAGTTCTTTTGAGAAACGTATTGTGGTGGCTTGAAAAAGAGTGGTCCCCATATGCTCCTGTATTTGAATGCTTACTCACCAGAGAATGGCACTCTTTATTAAGATTAGAAGGGTTAAGAGGTACGACCTTGTTGGAGTAGGTGTGCCACTGGAGGTGGGTTTTGAGGTTTCAAAAGCCCATGGTAGGCCTAGTACCATGCTCCTTCTCTGCCTTCTAATCAGGATGGAGCTCTCAGCTGCCACTATTCCCTCCATCATGATGATAATGGATTAAATCTTTGAAACTTTAAGCAAGTCCCAATTATATGCATTCTTTCATAGGATTTGCTGTGTGGAAGAGAGGCACATGCATCCATGCCCTGGTCATGCTCACTCTGACCAACTCAGCTGCCATCAGGGCCCAGGTCTAGCACTTTCAGTCAGTCCACCACAACAGCTACTCCATGTACAAGCTTCTGGAGTGAGTGGAGGAGCTGGTCCGACAGACCTAGATGTCAGTACTGAAAAAGGCCAGTAATGGCCAGCCATCAACCATCCCCCACCATATAGATACTGTGGCTGCAACTTTGAGCTTTGCTGGGAGCCTTGCTGGAAAACTGGGGCAGATGACACCGATGGTGTGACATCCTGAAAATCAAACAAAAACTTCCCCTAAATACCCTGCCTAGGCACAAGATCACCACAAGTCTGGGCAACAGGAAGATTTCTGTGATGAGCCTCAATGATGGTCCAGTATTTATGGTGGGTCAGAAACCAGAAACCTTGCACCAGACCAATGACTGGTTGCAATAAATATTTGCATATAAATCTGTTTGGACAAAAAAATATACTGTGTGACACACTATGGTTTCCAATGCCACTATGATGAATGACTAGGAGATGGAGATGTGGGAAAATGGAGGGACCAAGCAGTGAGTGGTTCTGAGCAATGACAGAATGTCCAACATGAAGAACAGTTTGTGTTCTGGATTGGATTGCTTTGAAAAACCTCTATAGTCCATGATGTCTCTGGAGGCTACTTTGGTATCCATGATTTGCTGCTCCAGGCCCTGTTGAGGCTGGAGACTCATATGGATGTCTGTGATTTGATTATAACAGAAGTCTGTGTTGATGTCCATGGCCTACGTTAATACCAAATGCCATGTAGATGTCCATGGTCTGTGCTACAGCATGAAGCCATGTTGATGTGAGTGGGCTATGCTGTCACTGAGGGCCTTGTTGATGTGAGTGGCCTGAGCCACCACCTGAGAACATGTTGATGTCCGTGGCCTGTGCTGCCACTGAGGGCTGTGATAGTGTCCTTAGCCAGTGTTACGGTAGAGGGTTGTGTTGATGTTGGGTGTACTGCCACCCAAGACTGTGCTGAGGCCCATGGTATGTACTGACACCAGAGACCATGTGGATGTCCATCATCTGTGCTGTTGCCATAAACCATGTGTAAATCCATGATCCATGCTTCTGTTGACTATAAAAGTCAAGGAAGCTACTTTTGCAGGTATTGATTACTGCAGACTCATAGTTGAGAAAGACAGACAAAGATAGAAGGCTTCTGTGACAACCACTATCTTCTCCCTACCCCCTACCCCCTACCCCCAAAAGTAACAGCCTAGACAGAAAGCCATCAAAGAAAACTCATAAAAATTGTGATAAAGATGCTGAACCATAGCTCTCCACAGTTGATGGCTTCTGGAGGGCATCCAGGTGGGGAAGGATTAAATTTTCGTTAATTGGCTGGCCATGGGGACTTGGACCATGCTCCCATGAGTATATATTTTTTTTCTTTTTCTTCTCTTTTTCAGGGAAAGAGGGCAAGAGGGAAGTAAGTTCCCAAGAGAAGTGAGGATGCTGGGGTTCATGATGTGAACTTCCCAAGTAATCAATAAAAATATTAAGAAAAAAATAAAAGTTTTACCTTGGGCATGATATCTTTTCATAGCACAAGAACAGTAACTACGACATATGTAGTGCTAGAAACATGGCTGTTGTGTTGTTGTTTTTTTTTTTTTTTTTTTAATGAGGAAGACTGCTACAGTGGTCTACAGTTCAATTAGTAACTGTAATTGAAAAGTGATTACCTTGGAAGTGAACTCTTTGGTCCCAATGACCATAGCTTGCAAAAAAGACCATAAGAGGGGTTCAAAAGATGTCTCAAAGTTTGGCTCCTATTTTGATCTTCAGCACCTGCACAATAGCTTACTCCAGTTCTAAAGTATCAGATGCCTCCTTCTGGCATCCTCAGGTCCTGCACACATGAAGTGTGCAGACAGGCATGCAGACAAAACACTCATACACTAAAATAAAAATAAACAAATCTAGCCAGGCATGGTGGTTCATGCCTTTAATCTCAGCACTCAGGAGGCAGAGGCAGGCAGATCTCTGTGAGTTCAAGGCTAACTTGGTCTACAGAGTGAGTTCCAGGGCAGCCAGGGCTACACAGAGAAACCCTGTCTCAAACAAACAAACAAACAAACAATGTTTGAAAAAATGGCAAGTTGAAGAGGAGTCCTTAGGTCAGGGAACCTCCTGTTTCCATACATTTGCTTTCTGCCAGAAGCCTTAACTAACCAGTCCAACTCAGCACATAGTTCTCAAGTGCTGATAGAGAAAGAATTTCCAGTCATGTAGCACTAGGCAACTTAAGCCAACCAGTGCGGTGTGCTCATGTGCAGAAGGCTTCCTTAAAAATACTACATTTATTTATTTCATTGGGGGCATGAAATGGTGTGCATATATAGGTCAAAGGACAACTTTCAGAAGTCAATTTTCACGTCCCACCATGTGAGGCCAAGGAGTTGAACTCAGATTCTTAGGCATAGTAACAAGTACCTATATTTGCTAAGCCAGCTTGCTAGACCCTGTGCTTCTTGACTGAGTTTGCTTATAGTTCACTGTGTCTGGCTTTTTCCTCGGGTTTGATGTAGCAATATTTATTGCCTGGTGGCACATGGCACTGTTGATATTAAAAACAGGCCAGGCTTCTGGCTAGCATGCAGTGACTGATGTGACTAAGTTCATTTTCTCAGTGCTTTTCATATCTCCCCAAATGCAAAAGTTTCAAAACTAACAAGTGAATGCTCCATTTGAAAGGTTCAAAGTTAGTACACATAATTACACATGCCTGGGCAATTTTAGCCCATTTAGACTTATGGATCTATAATTGCTTTTTCAGTTACTGTTATATTCTATTTTCCAATCCATTTTGTACAAAGTTTTAAATTATTTCTGTTTAACTTACAATGTGTTGTTATATTAAGGGCTTTTAGCCTTGCCTTAACAGTAGAGCATAACAGGTACAGCCCCATGTTTTGCTAGCACTGTGAATAATTTACTGATTTAAAAATACCACAGTTGCAAAAACGAGGTAAAGCCTTAAATCAACTCCTCTATAGAATCACACTGTAAATGATTAGAGCACTTAACCTCATAAAAATATTTCAACTCCATGGAAGTGAGTAATAAGATGTCGACTTGTTTTCAAGATTATTACTATTCAGAAAACCTTAACTCAAGTATTTCAGCATAATTCACTGACTCCCAAACAAACTGAAGTTGAGAACTCATATCACACAACCTGAAAAGCAAGGCTCAAAACGGTGAAAGTATAGGACAGGACTCCTGAGGGACACTAAACAATGTCACCTCTCCAAGTCTGCTCCTCAATTTACAAAATGTGAATCTCAAAACTAAAAAGGCTCTGACATCACTACTAGATTTCTGTTGTGAAATTTAAGAGTATTGGGATCAAGCCCAGTTGTCCTCAAAGTTGTTATAGTTTTTGTTTTCTGTAGCAATAGGGGACTATAAGATTCCTAACAATACCAAACAAGCTGGTAAAAGCTATAGCACAGCAAACTTTGAGAGGACTGTGGCTGCCTCTGGCTATATCAGAATTCTTAGTCATCTGCAGGCATTGGGTTGTGCTTCAGCTCTGAGAGACTATGAGGAGAATAGCTGGCTACCCTGTCCAGAGTCCATACACATCCCAACCAAAGGCTCCACTTGCATCCACACAATACTGGCTTCCTTAGGTTTAAACCCGATATTACACCACATATGTTTTACTTCATTTTTCAGAGAAAGTACTTACTTTTTCAATGTTTTTTGGTTTTTGTTTTTTTGTTTTTTTGTTTTTTTGTTTTTTTGGGTTTTTTTTTGTTTT
>NC_045030.1:73775306-73787651 GCF_008632895.1 Mastomys coucha | reverse complement strand
ATGGTAACTGCAAATGGGGTGGTAGCATGAAGCAGATCTATTTAGAAGAAAATTCAGACAAAATTGTTTAATGAATTAGATCTAGATTTAGGTTGTATAAAAGAGATGCCCAGTTAAATGCCATCAGTTTGATCTAAGCAACTACTATTTTCTGAGATGTGCCTTCACATGGAGCAGGTTTAGTGGAGAAACTCTAGTGATTTTCATTTGACATGCCTGTCACATAACCAAATAGCTGTGACAATTTCTTTGTTGGTGATAGAAGCCCAAGGTTCACAAAAAGAGGACTGAAATAGATATGTGAATCTAAGAGCAGCACACAGATGGCTGCAACTTTTATTTTTGTTTATTTGTTTTGAATGGTGTGAATGTGTATGTCTATGTGTGAATATGTACATGTAAATACAGGTGTCTGTGAAAGCTAGAAGACAGTGTCAGATCTCCTGGAGTTGGAATTATAGGTGGTTGAGAGCCACTTCATATGTGTTCAGGGAACTAAACTCAGGTCCTCTGAAAAAGCACTGTGAACTCTTAAACTCTGAACCCTCTGTCAGCACCTTGTTTTTGTTTTGAGACATTCTGACACAACTATCTTTGAACTTATTATATATCAGAGACTGTCCCATCTCTTATCTCTGACTCCTAAGGGCTGACATTGCAGGTGTGTAGTACCACACTCAGCTTGTAGATAGTTTTTGAAACCAGGAGTTTGATATTCAAGCCAACAAGTGTAGAGAGTGGGTACAAAAAAAAGAGTAGGGGTGGCTGAGGAATGATATTTCTTTTCTTTAACCATAAAATTGAATAAGCAGGAACATAGCAGATGTCCCACAAGCTTCCTGCAGCTACAGATTTTAACATCCTTGCCCTGTAACCTAAGTAATCTACTTTTGCCTTTTGCCATCAAAGTATATCTTTCCCTTCCTTTATGTGCTTCCAGAGCAAGATCAGCCTGCTCATTATTGCCTCTGCCCTGCTAGTATTCACTAGAATTGTACAATGCCTTATTGTATCCATCTCCAGATCTCCAGGATCCTGTTGCAACTTAGAGACCTGGTTAACAACACACATGCAGGTAGGATTTGCTGAACTCAAAGGAATGCCACTATGTAAATACAGCTAGCCAGGTTATATGTGTCAGGTGGGGGATTCAATTACAAACCTGTGGCCATTCTGATGGCACAAGGGCATCTTTGATTCACATGTGACTGGCTCAGATGTGCTCCTGACATTTACCCTAGCACTCTACTTTGGAATGACTCCAGAACCAATAAGAGACCACTGCACAATACTTATTTAGTGGTTCTTTGGGTGATAGAAATGAGCCAATTTAATTTTGGGCCCACAAATATAACCTGGGCTTTATTTTGAAATCTGATGTCCCATATTTCATCAATTCAATCATGGCACATCAAGCACTGGGGTTGAAGTAGACATCGACTTAATCTAATTAATAATGTCTTAGAAACACACTAAAAATGGCTCACAATCCATTATAAAGTTGGATCTATTATGATCTCCCATACAAAGAGATCAGATAATGCTTACTATAGAGGCTATGAAATATGACTGCCACTTCTGTGAAACCTTCAAAATTGCAAACTGTTGTGAGCAATCCAATAAAGATGACAAAAATCTTTGGAACAAAAAATATATAGCAAAGTTAAGTTATAAATGTGTTTCCTTGGAGAAGAAAAATTTTGACATTTTAGTTGGGTCTTGAATTGCATATGTTTCACAAAAATGGAAAACATTATTAATGGATAAGGAATTGTAAGCTTTCACTCTGGGATAAGTGTCACTAAATTAATCAAAGACAAAAAACCCCACATACTATTGATACACTAGACACAATTCTGAGTAGATTCTCACTTGTGTCGGAATAGGCAACTTTTGAAAACTTTGGACCCACTCTCCATGTTATAATTGTTATAAGAAGAGGTTATGTTGAGAAAGAGAAAGAAAAAGGAGATAGGAGGGGGAATTCTAGAATTACCGACTGCAAACTTTTCTGTTCTTTACTGGTTTCAGACTCAGTGAAAGGCCAGTAAAACACAACCATCTTAATAAAATTTTTGAAGACAATTGGTTTTGTTTGGTTTTGATCTTGATATTTGGTCTAATTTGTTTTTGCAATTGCCAATTGCCTCCAGGGCTTCCTTGTATAAAACCAAAACAAATTGTTTAGGTAAATGACAGCCTGACACTTTCCTATTTCTGATTCAGCTGGCATTAGTCATATTTCCCTATTGCAAACATCCATGGTTTCGTGACAAGTGCTTCATATTAATTTTAAAAGTGGGTTCAGTGATGTCATAATTTTTCATTTTCTTCAGTCCTGAAGCAAACACTCATTCCCTATAGAGAAAAGAGATACATTTCACCAGATAATTACTGTTGTTTATTATGGATTCAGAAAGAATAATATCTTCTTTTTAGCATATGCCCCTAGTTCATAAAGAAGATGAATAAAATATTAAGGAATAATGAAGAAGTTTTTATTATACTGTGAGTCACTCTTTTATTTACTGATGTAGGTATGTGGTAGAAAATAATGTTCAAGATAGATAGACAAGGTCTTCCTGGGACATGTGTAGCTAACCTCTAATATTCAACAACCTTCATGGACCCAATCTCAGCCTCCAGTGTGGGATCTTTTGAGAATGTTTTCTGACAACCCCAACTTTTGAAGAGGATATGAGGAATCTTTATACACTGCTGGTGGAAATGCACCCCACATCCTGTATGTCTTGGTCCTGGAAACCTGACTGGAGCTACAAGGAAATGAAGAAAGGGCCGATACAAATATGGAAAAGTAATGTGGAAACTCTGTGAGTTTAGTTTATACATCTGAATAAAGACATAGGCTTATTATACAACAGAACAAGGAGGCAGGTTTAACTAATCTGGGTTTCAGCACAGACTGGTCAATAATTCACAAATATTCATACTTGTACCAGAGGAAGGTTCTGACAATTCCCTGAGTTTGACCCAGGCAAAGCTTTGCCAGTTCCTGTGAGTCTGGAGCATCAGGGTTCTTGATGTAATTGTGCTCAAGAAAACAACAGACATTCACCCAGGACTTCATCAGTTTCTTACACATTTACTCAGGGCTTCCTCTGTTCCCCATAGTGTCCCAGGACAGTAACTATGGAAATCAGTGTAGATAATGGTTTTGTTTGTTTGTTTGGTTTGGTTTGGTTTGGTTTGGTTTTTGGTTTTTCTTTTTTTGGTTTTTTGAGACAGGGTTTCTCTGTATAGCCCTGGCTGTCCTGAAACTCACTCTGTAGACCAGGCTGGCCTCAAACTCAGAAATCCACCTGCCTCTGCCTCCCAAGTGCTGGGATTAAATGCATGCACCACCACTGCCTGGCTGATATTGTTTAAAAAACAAAAAACAAAAAACAAAAAACAAAAACTAGAAGTAGACCTACTGTACGATTCAGCTCTCCCACTCCTGGACATACCCAAAGGACTCAACAAACCACAGAGATACCTTCACATTCATCTTTATTGCCGCATTACCACAGTAGCCAGGATAAAGAACCAGCCTAGATTTAAATCAACAAATAAGTGAATGAAAAAATGGAGGACATAGACAAAGTTGAGTATTGCTCATCTAGAAAGGAAAATAGAATTCTGAAATTTCCAGGAAAATTGATGAAACTTTAGGTCATTGTCTTAAGTAAAATAAGCAAGGCTCACACAAATACCATATTTTATCTCGTATATATGTGAACATATATGAAGAGTGTATACTTTATCTCTTATATGTGTGCACATATATGTGGGAAGTATGGGGATAGATCAAGAAACTAAAAAAGTGACAAGAGGGGATAAGAAGTCTTTTTTAATTATTTGTTTTTATTACATGGGCCTGCACTATGTCCATGTAACATATGCATGCCTGATGTCCACGGAGTCTAGAAGAGGATGTCAGATCCCCTGGAACTGGAGTTACAGGTGATTGTGAGTTGTTATGTGAGTGATTGGAATCAAAAGCCTGGGACCTCTGAAATAATGCTCTTCAACCACTGAGTCATCTCTCTAGAGATATGTCTCTTTTATAATATTTATTTTATTTTAATTATGTATATGTGTGAGAGTCTCTATGCCTGTTTACAGATGTCCTCATAGCCCAGAAGAGAATATCAGATCCCCTGGAGCTGGAGTTACCGATAGTTGTAAGCTGCTAGGTATGGGTGCTAGAAATAGAACTCAGTTCCTCTGCAAGAGCAATATGTGCTATTAACTACTGAACCCGTTATCAAGCTTCAGAGAAGTCTCAAGGGAAAAAGGAGGGGACTCTGTGGGACAAAGATGAAGCAAGGCCTACTGTAAGGAGGAAGTAGATCAAAAAAGTAGGATATATATATATGTATATATATATATATCATATATAAATATAATGGCATGATGAATTCCATTCTGTTGAGCAGGATGTATGTGTGTGCATGTGTGTGTGTGTGTGTGTGTGCGTGTGTGTGTGTGTGTGTATGTCATTAGCATAGCATGATGAGTTCCATTCTCTTATGTGGAGTTACAAATTATTTAAAATATTTTTAATTTTATTTATTAATTTTATATGTATTGGTGTTTTAGTATATCTGTCAGATCCCCTGGAACTGGAGTTACAGACAGGTATGAGCTACAGTGTAGGTGCTGGGAATTGAATCTGAGTCCTTTGGAAGAGCAGCCAGTCCTCTGAACCACTCAGCAACGTTTCCAGCACCCAAATTATTTAAATTCAGGAAAAAACTTCAAACAGAATCCAAGAAACATCATCCACCATGATTCAGTAGGCTTCATCCCAGGGATACAGGAATGATTCAACATATAAAATCCATTAATGTAATCCACCATATAAGCAAACTGAAAGGGATAAAAACACGCATTCATCTCATTAGATGCTGAAAAAAAGTCTTAGAGAGATCAGGAATACAGTGTGTATACTTAAACATAATAAAAGCATTATACAGCAAGTTAATAGCCAACACCAAATTAAACGGAGGGAAACTTAAAGCAATCCCACTAAAATCAGGGACAAGACAAAACTGCCCACTCTTCCCCCTATCTCTTCAATATAGTGCTTGAAGTTCTAACTAGAGCAATTAGACAAGGGCAATACAAACTGAAAAGGAAAAAAATCAAAGTATCACTATTTGCAGATGATATGATAGTATACCTAAGTGATTCCAAATATTCTACCAAAGAACTTCCTCAGTTGATAAACACCTTAAGCACAGTGGCTGGGTACAAAATTAACTAAAAGATAACAGTAGCCTTCCTTTATACAAATGATAAATGGGCCAAGAAAGAAATTGGGGAAACAACACCTTTCACAATAATCACAAATAATATATAATATCTTGGGGTAACTCTAACCATGCAAGTGAAAGATCTGTATGACAAGAACTTCAAGGTTTTGAGAAAAGAAATTGACGAAATCAGAAGATGGAAAGATCTCCCATGCTCATGGATGGGTAGGATTAACAAAGTCAAAATAACCAAAAGCAATCTATAGTTTCAATGAAATTCCCATCAAAATTCCAACACAATTTTTTACAGACCTTGAAAGAACAATATTTAACTTCATATGGAAAAGCAAACAAACCACAATAACAAAACCAGGATAGCTAAAGAAAACCAGTACAATAAAAGAATTTTTGGAGGCATCACCACCCCTGATTTCAAGCTACATACAGAGCAATAGTAATAAATACCACATGGTATTGATATAAAAGCAGATAGGTTAATCAATGAACTAGAAGATGTAGAAATAAACCCACACACCTATATATACTTGATTTTTGACAAAGAAGCCAAAACCATACAAGGGAAAAAAGAAAGCATCTTCAATAAATGGTGCTGGTTCAACTGCCCATCTGCATGTAGAAGAATGCAAATTTGTCCATATCTATGACACTGTACAAAACTCAAGTCCAAGTGGTTCAAAGACCTCAACATAAAACCAGATATACTAAATCTAATAGAAAAGAAAGTGGGGAATAGCCTTGAATACATTGGTTCAGGACATTGGTTCAGGAGACATGTCACCCATTGTCTCCATGTGGATGTCCCCCACCCCCTATCCCACCTGACCTCTAAACTCCCTGGGGCCTCCAGTCTCTTGAGGGTTAGGTGCATCATCTCTAAATGAACACAGACCCTGCAGTCCTCTACTGTATGTGTGTTGGGGGCCTCATATCAGTTGGTGTATGCTGCCTATTTGGTGGTCCAGTGTTTGAGACATCTTGGGAGTCCAGATTAATTGAGACTGCTAGTCCTCCTACAGGGTCACCCTCAGCTTCTTTCAGCCTTTCCCTAATTCAACCACAGGGGTCACCAGCTTCTGTCCATTGGTTGGGTGCAAATATTTGAATCTGACTCTTTCAGCTGTTTGTTGGGTCTTCCGGAGGACAGTTGTGATAGGTCCTGTCTTAGTCAGGGTTTCTAATCCTGCACAAACATCATGAACAAGAAGCAAGTTGGGGAGGAAAGGGTTTATTCAGCTTACTTCCACATCGCTGTTTATCACCAAAGGAAGTCAGGACTGGAACTCAAGCAGGTCAGGAAGCAGGAGTTGATGCAGTGGCCATGGAGAGATGTTCCTTACTGGCTTGCTTCTCCTGGCTTGCTCAGCCTGCTCTCTTTTAGAACCCAAGACTTCCTTCCAGCCCAGGGATGGCACCACCCACAAGGGGCCCTACCCCCTTGATCACTAATTGAGAAAATGCCCCACAGCTGGATCTCATGGAGGCACTTCCCCAACTGAAGCTCCCTTCTCTGTGATAATTCCAGCCTGTGTCAAGTTGGCACACAAAACCAGCCAGTACAGGTCCCTTTTTGTGAACACTCCCATAACCTCAGTAATAGTGTAAGACCTTGGGACCTCCCCTTGAGCTGGATCCCACTTTGGGCCTGTCACTGGACTTTCTTTTCTCAGGCTCCTCTGCATTTCCATCCCTGTAATTCTTTCAGACAGGAACAATTATGGGTCAGAGATGTGACTGTGGGATGGCAACCCCATCTCTCACTTGATGTCCTGGTGCTTTATTCTTAATAGCCAAAAAAAAATGGAAACAACCCAGATACCCCTCAACCAAATAATGAATAAAGAAAATGTGGTAGATTTACACAATGGAATGTTATTCAGCTATTAAAAACAAAGATATCATGCAATTTGCAGGCAAATGGATAGAACTAGAAAATATCCTGAGTGAGGTAACCCAGACCTAGAAAGACATGCATGGTATGTACTCACTGATAAGTGGATATTAGCCATAAAGTACAAGATATTCATGCTACAATTCACAGACCCAAAGAAGCTAAGTAACAAGAAAGACCTAAAGGAGGATGCTTAAATATCACTGAGAAGAGGAAATAAAATAGACATGGGGGTGGGTGGAAGGAGGGAACTAGATGGGAGACAAGGTGGGAAGGGCAACAGGAGCTATCCAGTGTGGGGAAGGAGGAAGTGGAGAGAAGTGGGAGAGCGAACTGGGAAGAGGCATCTCTGGGACAAGCTAGAAACCTAGGACAAGCAAAACTCCCAGGAACCTATGAGGGTAACCCTAGCTAAGACTCCTAGTAATAAGAGATATGGAAGCTGAAATGTTCACCTCCTGTAACCAAGCAAGACTTCCAATGGAAGGATGGTGGCACCAACTCAGCCATAAAACCTTAAACCCAAAATTTGTCCTGCTTACAAGAAGTGCAGGGATAAAGTTGGAGCAGAGATTGAGGGAACAGCCAACCAATGACTGGTCCAACTTGAGACCAATGGTCACGAGGGGTGACCAAAGAGCTCACCCCTGACACCATTAATGATATTCTCTTATACTTGTAGACAGGAATCTAGCTAGCATAACTGTCCTGTGAGAAGCTTCATCCAACAGTGGATGGAAACAGATGCAGAGACCTGCAACCAAACATTAGGTAGAGCTTGAGGAATCTTGTGAAAGAGGGTGAGAAAGGACTGAAGGAGCTAGAGTGGTCAAGGACACCACAAGGAAAAAACTCTTCAGAATCAACTAACATGGGCCCATAGGGGCTCATAGAGACTGAACCACCAACCAAAGAGTATGCAGGGGATGGACCTAGGCCCTCGACCCATAACAGAAGCACAGCTTGGTCTTTATGTAGGACACCTAATACCTGAACTAGAAGTTCTCTGACTCTCGTGCCTGCTTTTGGACCCCTTTCTCCTAACTGGACTGCCTTTTGTGGGCTCAGTAGGAGAAGAGGTACCTAGTCCTTCTGCAACTTGATATGCCAAGGCAGGTTGATATCCATGGGAGGCCTTCCTTTCCCAGGGGAAAAGGAAAGAGTGGATTGGAGCTGCAGGGAGAAACTTGGAGGAGAGGAGGGAGGGGAAGCTGCAATTGGGATATAAAATAAATTAATTAATTAATTTAAAAGATTTAATAATTGATGTTTGCTACAAGCTCAGGGGACAATTGGGATACGGCTGGACTCACAATGAGATGACTGAAGCCCTTCAGGTGATTCTGGTAGAGGATCACTGAGAGAGGGGAAGAGGGGGGGACAGAGAGAGAGAGAGAGGGACAGAGAAAGAGAGAGTGAGAGAGAGTGACAAAGAGAGAGAGAGAAAGAGAGAGAGAGAGAGAGAGAGAGAGAGAGAGGGAGAGAGAGTGCCTTCACACTTGCTACATAGCTGAGGATCACTTTAAGCTTCAGGTTCACTGATCTCTGCTTCCCAAGTGATGAAACTACAGAATTGTGCCACTGTACCTAGTTATATTATATAATGTTCAGGATCAGGATCAAAGCCAGGGCTTTGTACATGATAGGTATGCATTCTACCAACTAAGCCACAAGGCTTATATTTTAAAATTGCAGTTGTTTTCCATGGAACCTAGCCTTTGAGTGAATTCTGTAATTTTACAATATAGACTGTGCTACTAATGGCATTAGATTTGCATTTTCTCTAGGTAGTTTTCCAGGATTAATTTTGCACAGCATATATTAATCAATAAGTAGAAGTATTAAACTAAGGATGAGAAGCTGAAATTCACCCTTATAAAGTGCAAAGTAGTTCACAGGTGCCATCTGAAAAGCAAGAAAGAGAAGCATATGTGTCATAGGGATTTGAGATCATGTTATAAAAACCAACTAAGGAAATTATGGTTATCCCTATGTGATGGTTAATCATAGGATCACCATGGATATATACTTCTGGGTTTGTATAAGCAAGTTTCCAGGGATGTTGAACTAAAGATGTGAAGACTCACCTTGAATGTGAGTACCTACATCCCACGAGCTGGATACTCAGTCCAGATAAAAAATGAGAAAGTAAGCTGAGAACATGAATCCATCTGTTCCTGCTTCCTGACTGGGAACAGAATGTAAGCTCAAAATCCTGCTGCTCCATGATGAACTGTACCTTTAAATAATGAACTGGTTGCCCTTCAGTTGTTGACATCAAAGGTTGATGTTAGTGCAGTGCAGGAGGGTCTTTAGGGTTTGCAAACCCTCTCTACTGGAGGTGGTCTCAACTGGTTCAACCTCCCCCTTCTGTGTATTTCGGCTAAAGTCATCCTCCTTGGATCCTGAGAACCTCATGTTTCCCTGGTTTCTGGGACCCTCCAGTGGCTAGCCCCAGTTCCTCACCCACACTGCTACATATTTTTGTTCGATTTCCTGACCCTCTGTACCTCTCTCACATCTCCTCCAGTTCCTGATACTGCCCCCCTTATTTCCTTCCCCTCGTCTCTCCCTCCCAGGTCCCCCTCTCCCTCCACCTCCCATGATCATCCTGTCTCCTCCTCAATGTAGGACTGAAGCATCCACATTCTGGTCTTCCTTTCTTCTACTCCATGTGGTCTGTGGGTTGTATCATGGGCATTGTGAGCTTTGGAGCTAATATCCACTTTTCAAAATTCTAATTGTAAACCAAAGTGAATATTGAAGAGACACTTATTGAGATATTGTTACTATGTGTGTGCTCCATCCTGCCATTCCTCACTTCTTCATTTCACTTTGACCTAGTCTCTCATGCCTCATGCAAGCCTCTTTCCTCTTCCTTCATTATGCTAGGATCCATACAAAATAACTGTCATTTGCCAGACAACTGCCGGATTTGCATCCAAACGCTCAATACCACCTGAACTTGAAGGTACCATACAGAAGGTTCTCTGCAGATCAAAAAGTGTTTATTGAGACTGGAGGGATGTCTTAGTGGTTAAGAGCACTGGCTGCTCTTCCAGAGGAGCTGGGTTCAATTCCCAGCACTCACATGGAGGTTAATGACTGCCTGTAACTCCAATTCCAAGGAATCTAACACCTTCTGGTTTCCATAAGCTCTGCACACATGTGGTGCACAGACATACGTGTGGGCAATATGCCCATACACATAAAAATAATTTTTAAAACACTTTTAAAGAAAGTGTTTCTTTGGATTGACCCAAAATCTAATTTCCCTTCACCTGGAACATAGATAGACCATTAACCAACTTGGCTGTCAAGAACTTTTGGTGCACAAAACAAGGTGGCCACTTTCTATGACATTCAGGATAAGTTGTCAGAGGGAAACAAGGGGGAAAGTTTGCCTTCTTTCTTTTTCTTCCTTTCTTGCTGTTTCTGTATAAATTACATTTAAATTACCTGCTGGGGAGGAATATAAATGAGACCTAGGCAGCCCTTGTGAGTCATGCTTTCACTGGGAAACAAAGCAGCCTCGACTTCAAGAAGCAATTGAATTAATTGTGTTAGGTGCTGTAGAAATATGCTTTTAAAAATGAATCCAAACAGTTGTGTGCAATTGCCTAAAAATAAGTGAACAACATAAATTATTTTCTGGTATGGAAGTATGGAAACAGTAAATAACATAGAAAAATACTTTTAAATGTACAATAACAAATTCTGTGTATATTAAACAGGGTGGGAAACAAAGTAGCATCTTAGCTGGCTACATGTTCCAGGGAAAATCAGGACAATGGTGGCTTATAGGGATCTGTTCTGACCTAGAAGGACAGGGTACATACATACATACATACATACATACATACATACATACATACATTGCATTTTGGTCTTTGAACTTCTCTTTACTCTGTGTTTTCATTTTCTGTATTTAAAAAACACAGATAAGTCATGTTGTAGCTACTTCCCAGAATTAACTGTCAAATTGAATAAACACTCTGTAGAATCAGGCACAGTGGCTTGCACCAACAAATTTCAGCACTTGAGAGGTGCTATGACATAGTGCACCTCCAAGAATTTCCAAATTGTCAATACCATCTTAAGCAAAGTAGTGCGTTTCACAGCAGTTTGGGGTACAGGTAAGATTCTGTCAAAACAAACAAACAAACAAAAAACCTGTCATGAATGTGCTATTCCAGAAACATAAACACATAAACCCATTGTTTATTGACTAGCAATGTATTCACAAGGTTTAGTAATTTTAATAATAGTAATATCATAAAATTCACTTACCTTGGTAGCTGGGTGGAAGTGAGTATAGTTTTTTATTCCAATATTAATTAATGATATTAACATTCATACCATAAAGTACATAGTAAATATATCTGTACCTCTACATGTATTTACATGGATTACAAAATGAATATGAGTTAAGAAGGTTGCAGCAGAGTTCAGGAGGATTGGGAACTGGGGTGAACCAAACCAGTGCCTGGAAGGAATTGCTGCTGAAGCTGCTAGAGTCAGGGTTTGAGGAGGAAACACTTTTAGCTGCAGAGGAAAAGGCTGAAGTGTTCAAATCAAGAAGTGGGTCAGGAACAGAAAACAGACAGGTGAACAGGTGTAACAACAGATGAACAAGTCCTGTCCTGGAGTCCTCAGCCCTTATGCCTCGCCTGCACTTGGATATAAGCTGCTGTCTCCTTGGTCTGCTGTGTCTACTAAGTTCTTGGGCCACTTTCCCTATATGATTTTAATGTGCCCAGTGTTTCCCATAATCTCAGTTCTCCCTACACTTACATAGTGACTTCCTTTCTATTCCCAGGAAAAAGCCATTCATCATTCTGTGCCACATGGAGCTACCTGACAAATAGTGCAGTTTCTGTGTCTACCCAGGGGCTCCAGTCATCCTTCTCCCTCAAAATGGAGTCAAAGGCTACTTTTAAAATCGAGTTTCCTAAGGCAAAGCATAGTCTGAAAAAAAAACACACATGTTTTATATAATAACAAAGTAGGGTGTAGCCTGAGCTCAACAACCATGTTGTAAATGGTCATAAGGCTGTGTTCATGTATGGTATTGGTTCAGTTGATCATGAATAACACTAGTTTTCTAAAGTAAAAAAGAAAAATAACCCTGGCATTCCCCTACACTACAGAGCCAATAAGTGGGAGAGGGTGGGGTGG